>NW_028324228.1:5341071-5653928 GCF_054372755.1 Phalangium opilio
AGGGCCTACCGGCCCTCTAGAAATTTTTCATTTCTCTTTCATATTTTATCCGTTTCATAGATGTCCATTGCAAACTTTTACCGGAAAACGGAAGTGTCAAAATTAACAACTTTTTAAATATTGGATTCTCGCGGTTATAAATGCGATTTAAATGGCGATAATTAATAATCGAGAATCGAATTTTTGTCGAAATAATGCTTGTTAGATGTTATGGCTCTTTATGCATAAATATATGTAAGGTCTTTTGGCGCAATGCTTTGAAACAAATCCGTCGTTCATTAAGAGAAAACCCGCGTATTTTGAAGAGGATAAGCGGTTTGAAAACTTTGTCAATTGGGCCATGACATAATAATATCTAGAACTCATTAATTATGTCTGGGTCTTCAGCCCGATTCATTGCAGCCCAGTGAAAATTTCATTCATGATGGCATATGCGCTGCACGAGAGACCTTCAAATAGACAAATTGGACTCTTCCATATATATAAAACAACTTCAGAGGAGATAGCTTCCATGCTAGGAACATTCGCTACACCATTGAGCGTCGCTAAACGGAACCTAGTGTTGTCTATAGCCTTGTTGAAAATAAGTATATGAGGTTTAAATTGATGTGTATTTTTGAATGAATGTTTTTTAAAGAGTTAGGCCTAATTCACGCGCGCGCGAAATATTCATGTTTTTTGTTTGTATTAATGTGTGTTTTATATTTTTTTTGTAAACTTTGGATTATTATTGTTCCTGGCAAAACAGTATAGATAGCTTTAGTCGGATATTTTGTATAAGACAAGTTGGAAAACCCAAAATATTTCACTCTCCGAGTCAGTTCTTTTCTAACTAAAAATATTGTTTTAATGTATGGTTTCAGCAGGACAACTGCCCAGGCCATACGTCCCGAATCGTTGCAAGATATCTGGAAAACATTGGGATTGACGTTCTGGACTGGCCCGCTCTCTCGCCCGACTTAAACCCGATCGAAACCATGTGGGCTTACATGGTTGATCACATGGAGAAACGAATACCCGCGAACAGGGCCGACCTATTGAATATGGTCATGGCAGCTTACAATGCTTTGCCTCATTTTATTCAGCTTTTATGTCTGTCGTTTAGAAAAAGATTAAGAATGTGTTTTAGGGCTAGGGGAGGGCCAATAAAAATTAAGGAACAATTGAAAGAGACTGTCTTGTTTTAAAAGTTCAATAAAGCTAACGAACATTCTTCAGTTTGAGGAAGTCGTGTTATTTGCATATTTTATTATTAATGTGTTTCACTTTTTAACAAATTATCAATAAAGATACTAAGTATAAAATTTTCCAAAAGTTCTTCAAACAGACACGGTTTCTTTCCTTCTTAATAATCTTAAAACCCAAAGTTTCCCGAATATCCCAATCACGGTCTAGATAATAAATTTATGTGATCAATTTAACAAGAGCATGCGTTTTTTTTTTAATTCGCTACACCTCGATTCCCGAAGTTAGTGTTTTTGCCATAGAAGATAAACAAAAGGAGTACTAGGCCATTGCTTTTTTTCTCTTAATCCGTTACCTTTACTTTTGGGAGAGCTCAAATTTTTGGAAGTATTCCGACCGACGGAAAAATCGAAACCATAAGTACCCGTTCGTCGCGTAACTTATAAGAATCACTCCAATCAATGACAAAGTCACTCAGTTTTTTGCTTTAGACGAATCAACAATTTCCATTTAAGTTATGTCCGACTACGGACTTCTAGCTTCTTTGCTTACTAACAACATTTTATTTTCTTATGTCTATCTAAGGACTTCTCGCTTCTTCGCTAGCCCATAACCAACTGACTTTTCTCTTATGTCCAAGTGAGGATTCCTAACTTCTTGCTAGGTCTCAAAGTTCAATTTCTATTTTCCACCCCCATATTCAAAGTTCAGTTTTGATTTTACCAATTGCATTTATGGCCAGAGCATCGGCCTTTGCCCTTATTATTCTATCCACTCATTTTCTCTTTTGTTTTTCTTAATCTTAACTTTGAAACAGTGCACGTGCATTTCATATAATACCCTGAATCTTTGAACAGTCCCATCCAAACTAACTAGTCTTTCTACTTTGTTTTTTAGACGAACCGATCCCTTTGGTCAAAGATTCTATTTAAAGCAGTTATATTTATTTTTCTTATACAAAATATGCGACTAAAGCTATATATACTGTTTTGCAAGGAACAGTAATAATCCAAAGTTTACAAAAAATATATAAAACACACATTAATATAAACAAAAAACATGAATATTTCGCGCGCTTGTGAATTAGGCCTAATTCTTTAAAAAAAACATTCGTACAAAAATGCACATCAATTTAAACCTCATATACTTATTTTCAACAAGGCTATAGACAACACTAGGTTCCGTTTAGCGACGCTCAATGGTGTAGCGAATGTTCCTAGCATAAAAGCTATCTCCTCTGAAGTTGTTTTATATATATGGAATAGTCCAATTTGTCTATTTGAAGGTCTCTCGTGTAGCGCATATGCCATCATGAATGAAATTTTCACTGGGCTGCAATGAATCGGGCTGAAGACCCAGACATAATTAATGAGTTCTAGATATTATTATGTCATGGCCCAATTGACAAAGTTTTCGAACCGCTTATCCTCTTCAAAATACGCGGGTTTTCTCTTAATGAACGACGGATTTGTTTCAAAGCATTGCGCCACAAGACCTAACATATATATATGCATAAAGCGCCATAACATCTAACAAGCATTATTTCGACAAAGATTCGATTCTCGATTATTAATTATCGCCATTTAAATCAAAGTTGCCAGATTTTGAATAAAGGCCAATTACTCGTGACCTACTCATCCGAATTGAATTTGGTGAAAACCTTTCAAATATGAATCGACCCCAAGAAATCCGAAAATCGCATTTATAACCGCGAGAATCCAATATTTAAAAAGTTGTTAATTTTGAAACTTCCGTTTTCCGGTAAAAGTTTGAAATAGACAACTATGAAACGGATAAAATATGTAAGAGAAATGAAAAATTATAATAATGCACTTCATTCCAGAGCGCTAGCTTGCATAGTTTTCGAAATATAGTAAAATATATGCAAAAACTGCAACGCGTAAAGACTTCTTTAACAGTCTGTACATCCTAAGCCTAACGACGGTGATGGAGTAGAAGCCAATGTTACAGATTGGTGTCTATGTGGTATAGACAAGAGACCAGTAGATGGTGGTGTTAGAAGCCAATAAGAACAGATTGGTGTGTATGTGGTGAACATGAAAAACTAGTGCATGGTGTTGTTGTTAGAAGCCAATAAACACTGAGGGTGTTTAGTGAAAAAATTGGCGGATAGTCAGCAAATGAAGGTGTAACGACTAGTTAATAATTGGCGTTAAATAAGATAGATGAAGTAATGAAGTAAAGTTTTCGGAATTTCTGTGTACTGCGAACGCGGTCCGGAAATTGCGAACACGTTTGCTCCGATTGACCAACTGCGAACGCGGTGACAGACACACACACCCACACCCCCCCACAAGTCCAGTGTAATACCTCTCTGTGACGTCATCGTCACTCGGAGAGGTAAAAATTATCATTATTAGGTGTAAGGAGCTCAATGCAGATTTCTTGTGGCTATTTTTCGGAATAAAATTGATGGCGGTCGTCCAAACGTAGGGGTTTGCTCGCAGTCAGTTAAGTTGAAATCACAAATATCATTTCAATAGAAAATATTTCACAGGTCGCCACTAATTCGCTAAAGGTTTTAATTTCATTAGCGTTTATTTTTCACATCAACAGAATAACCGTTTAAATATACTTCGCAATAAGGATAAGCAATATGGCTCATTCCTATTTTAGAGGCCGTTTTCCAAAGTGTGAATTTTTTTAGTACGATAGTAGTAAAAATAGTAGTATTACCCCTACGTGGAAAAGCAAAACCTATGATGGAGAAAATAGTATGAACTGCTAAATTGTGCCGACTAACCATATGTTGTCGCCTTTTCCAAACCATAGCTATTTTACTGTCTTTTTTTAGTGAAAAGAGGCGCGTACTTAGCCTTTCGTGAATAAATAGAAAAATTACTAGGCGTTTTAAGTGGCCAAATTGTGAGGCCAGTACAGAACGAACATGCAAAACGCAATGTTGGAGTAACTAGGGTTTCTAAGAGACCTAATTGCGAGGCCACTACAGATATGCCCTTACGTTCAAACGAGATTAGACCAGGTTAGGTTTGGTTAGGTTTGGTTAGGTTAGGTTAGGTTTAAGCGATGCGGATGAAAATCTTGTTTTTAAAATTTCATGTCGGGCCTCTCAAGTAGGTGTCGGTAGTAGCCTACTTGAGAGGCCAGTAGAGAATAAATATGCACAACGAAACCGTGGACAATTATACGGGCCTCTGAACTATGCTTTTGTCACTTTTGTGTGGCCTACTTGAGAGGCCATTAGAGAATAAACATGCAAAACGGAACCGTGGACAATTACAAGGGCCTCTGATTTAAGGATTTTAGTGGCCAACTTGAGAGGCCAGTAGAGAATAAACATGCAAAGCGGAACCAGGGACAATTACACGGGCCTCTGAACTAAGCGTTTGCAGTGGCCCACTTGAGAGGCCAGAAGAGAATAAACATGCACAATTAAACTAGGGATATTTACATGGGTATCTTATCTATGATTTTATAGTCGGCTACTTGAGAAGTTGGTACACTATTGGGTTAAAATAAAAAGTGGAGCTGCATAAAAAAATAATTAAAGCGATGTATAAAAGTAGAATTAATAAAATATATAAGAGATAAAATCGAAATGGTTGCAAAAAGAGATATACTGGAAATATTAAAATAGATAGAGTCGGTTAGACACTGTACTGGCCTTGTAGTAGGGCGACTATAGACACCTGCATATAGACACCTGCATGACAGGCCAAGATGTGGGGACATAATTATTATGTATTTTGAGCGCATTTAAAGTCCAAATGGATTTTCTTTCTTGGAAATATTGTAGAGCAGATTCGGTTAAATGCGGTTTGGTGCTCGAAAACCTCTTAATGAATAGCGATTATTATATTTCACAAAAACGTCTGTATCTACTGCTTGAATGGTCTCCTAAACCGATTTAATACCCCCATACACTGTTAGAAAAATGAGTCCAGATTTACACAAAATAATCCAAATTCGGATAATAAGTGATGTAATGGTCCAAAAATGGTAGCTTAAATCCAAAAATGGATGCCTCCAAAACCGATTTAATACCCATAAACTGTTAGAAAAATGAGTCCAATCACTGTCCAAATTTGCACAAAGTAATCCAAATTTGGATGGCAAGTGATGCAGCTTTAATCTAAAAATGGATGCCTTTGTTTCTTGGTGCCAAAACTGTCCAAATTTGCAAAGTAGTATGGTAAACTGAGAATAAGTTTTGTTTACAATTACGGATTTTCAAGAAATCGATTTCTTTCCGAAATAGCCATCTAACAATGATAATTTTCAATATCTGCTGGAGTATTTTTTAAGGGAGTCAAGCTAGAGTCCCGAGCACAGTATATTTTATTAAAATATTTACTGAAAATGAATGAAAATGTACAGTTAAATAAACTCGTAGGCCTAAGAAAGTAATAGGTTCTGGTAATAAATATATTAATTGATAATAACAGACATACGATGTGTTCCGTAAGTAAGACATTTTCTTTATTTTGCAAAGCCGAAGTGTTACTGTTAGCTTGTTCAAGAACTGAGCGAGAACTGTAAAGATTTGGTGCCACTTGGAAAGGAAACTTTCACCACCTGACTGATGTCGTCATTAACTCAGCCCCACACAAATCTTAAGACCTTAGAGAGTGTATATTCCTTGTTGCATACATTCATGGCTAGACGAATTTCAAAAGGTGTTGATAGTTTCGGTTATTGCAGCGATTTGCCCATGATTTAATAGAGTCTAATACTTGTGCCATTTTTAATTATTTCTATAGGGTAGAGCAAGTCCACATCGCATACGATGACTTTCGAAAATGGTCTGCCAACGATTCAAATTTCGTAAGTTCACTGGGAGCACATGAAATCCTGGCTAGACCCGTGCCCGTCGCTAAGCTAAAATATCTTTTAACGGATTTCATGTTTTCACGTTAGATTGTGCTTTTACTATCGAAAAAAAAACAAAACGCGGATGGAAAGGCCTAGCGGAAAAATATGAGCAGTCCCGATTATGGTCTTCACGCCGTTTTCAAAGCACAAGATAAAATATCTTAGTAATATTTTACTTTGTCTGCTAATAGTACATTCATTTTAGCCAAATAATAGAGAGAACCCGGAACAAATTGAAACAAAGCTGAAAATTTCAGACCTTATAGATTTTTGGGCGCTCTTTAACATGGTGTGGTCTCCCACACTCTCCCATTCGTGGAATTTCCGCCATATTGGAAAATGGCGGACAAAAATCGAGAAAACGTGTAATAACTCTGGTTCTACAAACCCGATTAACACGTAATTAGGCTTCAATTGTAGATTACCTTCAAACACATAATTCACCTCTAGATATTTTGCCCTACAGCTAACCAGAAGTTCACAATATGACTCTGAAGATTCGCCTCTTATAAAAATGGGGATTTAAAGCATTTGGTTTCTATTTTCAGAATACATTTCCAAAATCAAGAAAACGTTTAATAACTCTGGTTCTACTAACTCGATTAACACAATGTTAGGTTTAAATTGTAGATTACCTCCAAACACATAATTCATCCCATAAGGTATGTTGTCCTACAACTAACAGGAAGTTCACAATGCTGCCCGGAAGGTATGGCAAATCTAATTGCCAAGTCACGATATTTTTTATACGAACAAAGATATAATAATGATAGAGTCAAAGAATAGTGGTTATTAATTAGGAAAAGTACTTAATTTATAACATAGTTGTTCAATTGGCGATTGAATGAGAACAAAAAGGCAGACTTGGCTCTACATGGGATCTCAGAACGTTTTACGGCGGAAAGGGCACGAGGCGAGGCTTGGCCCATTTTTGTACATGTTAATGTTTTTCATAGGATCTTGATTTAAAGTATACACTTGGTTATGTCAACTTTTTTTTTCACACGCTGTAACTCAACTTTAGCCGTATTGACAAGTGTCGGCGAACAATGGTGTATATTAAAACATTTAGTTCCATGATGGCTGTTTTACCATCTCCCGAACTATAAATTATAGCTCCGGTCATAAAAGAAACAAAATTTGTCAGTAATGGGAGCTATATGCTTTATTTTGGAAATATATTCTGAAAATAAAAACCATAAAATGCCATAAATCCCCATTTTTTAAATGATGCTAATCTTCAGGGTCAGATAGTGAATTTCTGGTTAGTTGTAGGGCAACATATTTTGAGAAATGAACTATGTGCTGGAAGGTAGTCTACAATTGAAGCCTAATTACGTGTTAATAAGGTTACTAGAACCAGAGTTGTAAACGTTTTCTCGATTTTGCCCGCCATTTTCCAATATGGCGGACATTCCACCAGTGGGAGAGTTTGGGAGACCACATCACGTTAAAGAGCCTCCAAAAATCTATAAGGTCCAAAATTTTCAGCTTTGTTTCAATTTGTTCTGAGTTAAAACCTATTTTTCATGTATAATAAAAGCCTAAGACTAGTTTTAGACCCTTCTAAACTATCCCGTGATCTACTCTCAAGCCTAATTAAGGCTAGTTTTCACTGGGCAAAAACGCGGTGGAAAAGGTCTTCCGCGGAGTTTGCTTAAACTACTTCGGAAAGCAAGCGATTTTACGTGGAAATGCACGGAATTGAAGTTTTATCTTTCCGCCGTTATTTAAAAAAGGCGAAATAGTAGCTAATCACTGACGGTCTTGTGGTGGCGCTTTAACGTAGTCTTGCGCTGTCTATTTTTGCGCACTTTGTCCTTTGCTTTGACGGAAGTCTTCTTACCGCTAGATGCGCATGCGCTAAATAAATGCGCGAAAAACAAAACGCCGGAAAACGTCTTTAGTGAAAACTTGTCGCGGAATCGTCGCTAACTTTCCGCCAAATTGAAAATATTTTGCGCCGCGTAAATGACAATTTTTAAAACCATTAATCAAATTTCAAACCGAGTCTGATAATAAAGAACTTTCCACAGTAATTTCAAATAAGATCCTTAAAAATATGTAATTGTACATAATCAGGCCAAAGAAGTGACCGGTCATAGACAATATTAAAGGTAAACCTTTGGATAAGTTTTGATAATATCACTGGTAGAAATCATATTTAATTTTGTTCACATCCATACAATGAAATTAAATATTTGGTAAGTAATTAATAAATATGAGAGAAAACTCTTTTTTTTTTCAAGCATAAGTGCAGTGTGGAAAAGATCAGACCAACACCTAAAACGGATTTATGTACTAAGAACGTAGGATCATAGCTTTAGCCTCTGTTACCATCCTTGCATACTTTATTGAGAAACTGCGTCTGCTTATGTTTTGACTCCACCCACAACTTTTGTATATAGCGACTTCTAGTGGTCAAAATGTCATTCTTATCTCTATTTTCGTCTTATCTCTATTTTCATCGTTAAATGTTTTTTTAAATTGCGCCAGTAAAAAAAGGTTAAGTGGATAACAATGCGATATACGATATAACTCTCGACTTAGTGCAATTAAGTTTTAAAGTTAAGAATATATATAATTGTTGTTTTTTTATATATTTTCTTTAAATATCTGGTTTTTCTTTCTAAGCACTAAAATTATTATTGAAGTGCATTTATATGTTATTAATATTATTTACTAGCCTTATACAGTATCTAGATTAAAAGCCCAAAATATAAGAGAATAAAGCCGATAGATGGCGAGCGCAAGTTTTGAAATTATAAGCCACTCCCATCAAAACATACAAAGTAGTCGAGGATGGGTAGGGAATTTGCAACGTTCAACGTACGTTATTCTTACATAAATCAGTTTTTGCCTACACCTTTCTTTGTGGAAAACCCCCAATACTGCCAACGTGTCACTTCTCTATACTAAATAATAGACCTTTAATATAGGGTATAAATAAATACGTTTTGGACTTTAGGTTTTTTGTATGCAAGTGGCAAAGAAAAAAACTAATATTGGGAAATATGCCAGAATTAAAAAAATGTTTTAAACAACAGTTCTACGATAGCCTTAGAACTTAGACCTCAAATTTAAACCTTTAATCTTTTTGGTAAGAAAGTCTACGAAAGTTATCGATGTGTCTACCATCGTGGTAGAGGCACTCTTCCAGACGACTGTCCATGTCTTGCAATACATTTTCAACACCAATCTCAGAAGTCCAAGTTAGTATCTCCAGTGACGTTTTCAACGCAGAAGAAGGGTCCGATAATTCGGTTTCCAGGAATGACCACCCAAACATTAACATTTACCTTCCACTACAGATCTTGTATCTCTACAGGGACCGGCAATGCCTCAACGTTGAGGGGACAAAGATTTCCGACTTGAGCAGGTTATGATATTTATTTTTGGTGAAGGTCGCTTTATCGTTCGACATGTAGCACCGCTGGATGTTTGGACCTCCTTTGTTGTGACGCGATAAGTGCTAACATTTAACATCCTTTTTTAGGCTCAGCGTTGCTGCATTGCCGGTTCAGTAATGGTAAAATGACACTTCGGCATAACGGGGTTTAAAAATCCCATGTTAATCCTATGGGGTTTCACCTCGACGGTTTTTACCGGATAATCTATGCCGGTGATTGTTCGTCATTCGCCGGAAGAAGCCGTTTATATCTTCCCGTCAAAGTGGTTTTGCTTAAGATAGGACAGGAGAGGTTTCACTTTATCGCGGCTACACTCGACGGTCGATTCAATTTTTGAGGTTCTATAGATTAACGTGTGAGGTATAGGCTTTCATTAAATAGACCGTACCGTCGATGGCTCGATTAGTTTCCCCACGATTAGACTAAGGACGGGAGGGGTTTCTCTTTAGTGCGGCTACACTCTATGGTCGATTCAATTTTGAGGTATTCTATAGATTAACATGTGGTTTCAGGCTTATTTTTCCTTTATATCCAGCTTTCTTATTGCTATTGACGAAAGAGAATTTCTACGGTTATTCAGTCCATCTCGATCGCACAGTTTCTCCGAGATTTTCAATACCTCATTTTCATTATGGAGAGCAAAGATTTTTAATCGCCATGGGTTACAAAACAGGGTATATTATCCCCTCGAAAGATTAAGCTTACTCTTATTACTTAAGTGAACAAAAACGCTGGTATAAAAGGGGTGAGTTTCAGGTCCTGTTCATTGTACCAACGAAGTCCGTTTTCAGATAGAATAGGATAAAGCTTAGGTCTCAGCCCTACAAATTCTAATAAAGGCAGAGGTGTTAACATGATTATGAAAATATTTTTTTTGGAAATAATATTACCTTTTACTATCACTCCATCCATCTCATCTTTCATCTTGACCAGGACCTTCTTATTCACATCGCTGAAAAGAGGGTGGGATTTCGGATAACCGGAGAAATCAAACCGATCGGCGTGCTCCTTAAAGTCGGCGTACACGTCTAAGGTCGTTACGTCGTACATTAAGCTCTCTATGAATTGAAGATAAAGTTAGTGGGGTAGGAGGGGGTAGGTTTAAGATAAATAAACAAACCAGTATGAATAAATTGAAGAATGGCCTTATCTCCGTATTTCTCTCTAACAAAATCGTTGTGAAATCGATATACAAGTAATTTGGAAAGATATAATATTTAGAAGCCATGGGTAGATTCAGGGTTAAAGTTTTCTTAAAATAACACTGTCCCTATCAATACAATTGAAGTTATTCGTGGGTAAATAGTCCTTCATAACGGTACCTATTGTAAACAATGAAAATAAGATTATAAGAACATTTTAGCTTACTAATAATCCAGAATTAACCGTATAAATTATTTAGGTCGAGATATTCAATGTAGTTACTGGACTTGGATGGGTCGTAGTTCGGTAAATCCTTGTTATTAGCCTCGGATAAACGGTTGGAAATTAGACTCACACCACCACGTATACCCCTTTCTTAACGTGGAAATTTGAAAATATCATAAATAAAACATATTCAAATTAATTACCAATGAATAGATGCCTATCCGGGTCTAAGAGCAAATCCATCCGTCATCAGCAGCGCAGCCTGCGAAGCCAAGCCAGACCCGGTATATGAGTGAGCAGGGTCCAATTAATAGAAATCGAGGCACATTGTCCTGAATTCTTCGAACGCACATGCTAATTCTAATGTGTCAATTTGGACATATGTGTCATGTAGATCACCTGAAAATTATAAATATTAAAATATCATCTCCCCTTATCGGGCAAAAATTACCTAAAGTCTTAATTTCAAATTTCTCCCAGACTGCACACGCATGCTACCAAGCTTGCCTCAGTGATACGCTCATCACTTAATGTATTATAGAAGGCCTCCCTCGACGGTAGTTCAGTTTCCTCAAATCGTTCCATAGAATCCATATAATCATATGGAAAAGACAACTTCTTGAGAGCTAAATTTACTTGCTCGGGGTTTTATGACGCGCTGAGGATCTTGAATTTATCAATTCCACCGGTAGCTAAATTTTCAACTAGGGTGTCCAACAAAATCGCATCGAATCTAGGAATTGTAATCTCCCAAACCCAAAACTGATATAGGTCTCGGTATTCTTAGAGATGACTGTTATTTTCTTCTCATTGAAAAGACCAATCTTTTGGATGATAAGATGGGAATCGTACCTTTAAAGAGAAATAACAGTTAAAATGATCGCTGTTAAGAGTGGGGAATTAACTTACCGAGATAAGTTTTGTAGAATCACAGGGATTTTCTTCCCTAGTCGCATTTTGAGGTTGCAGCTGTTGTGCGCCTGACCTCGGAAGCGGCGTAAAATCAGGGGAATTTAAATACTGAACAAAAAAATAAGTAATAAATATAAACTTATCGGTCAGATGACAATGATCATTCACACCGTAGTCCTCAACAGTGAGAATTTTCATGCAAATGTAGCAGTGGGTTGCACTCTTACTAACTTCCAATTCGCTAGGGGTTAGATTCATTGGAATATTCTGTTCAAGAACCTCGGTTATGGTTTCCACCTCCATCATCAGACTCTCGATAAAAATTTGTACGGCGTCCAACCCTCGATACGTTACGGGCGCACTAGGCTTTCCTAAGATTATTGTTAGAAAGTTTTAAAAGATAAGAATTTAGTGACGCACCATCCGGGTCTATCACACCGTTGCTGAATCCACAGGTGACGTGTTCCGAAAGTTTCGTGGTAGAAGAGATAGTCTCGTTGTTTGCACAAGTTTGATATCGATTTAAAATGCTCTCAAAATCAGCGTAAATTATGAATGGACACTATAAATGATATCAACTAAGATAAGGGAAATATTTTTAAATTAGAAAATAATTACCTTTTGCATCCATTCAAACTTGTCAAAACATAGGACGGGGTTTTTATGAGCAAAAGTAATATAAGAAACCTCCCTTCGGGAGGCAAGTATACAAAGGCGAATTTTTCCCGATACATCCTCGTACCGCGAATGTCCCCGCGCACTTATACCAGTGGCTTAGGAACGGGGGGATACAAGGGTACATTGCACTCCCCTAAAATTCTACTAGGGCGCCTAAATAGGTCTAAAAGGGCGCCAAATTTATATTCAAAGGGCGCCAAAATGATACTGAAGTGAGAATATTTTAGAAAGTATCCTATTTTATCCCATAATTTCACTAATATTCTTATATTTTTGCTATTTTGGAGTAATTATTTATAATCCCAGCTAGTCTTGGAAATAGCACAGGTCCACAGGTCAAAAACCAGTTTATTAATTCGAAATCCGGGGGTTGCTGGTCCTTGGGACCAGTTTATTAATTAAGAATTTTTATGAAAAATCAGGAGGGACCAGTTTAAAAATTCAATTCATTTTAAATTTCTACTCCATGGACATAGACTCCTAGCCTTGACTGGTTCTCATTCTTGCCTTCCTTGCTACAACCGCAGCCCACTCGATCACGCAATGGCTTCACACGCTATAGAAGCCCTTACACCCAATGTTTTTCCTATGTAAAAGCGCGTGTTGATAATTTTGTGCTTTTTCGCTCGAAAAATCCAAGGAGCCAGCTTTTAACATGACCGGCTATGGGAGGAACACAGTTATTTAGCCCTAATAAACGGATTTATAAATCCGTTTTTGTTCTCACGAAAATTTCAAGAGAGAAGAGACTCGAACCAGTGAAACTGAAGGAAACATTTTTAAACATTTTGAGACTAAGCCATTAAATTATGTTTAATTTTCGTTTTAAGGTTCTTACAAAAAGCTTTGTAAGAGAAAAACTTGGCACAAAAATACCAAACTTTATTTTGCAAATCTCATTAAAATTACAAGAGATTTGAACCAGTATTTTCAAATTAGGACCAAAAAACGGTAATCCTCCCATTGACGGCAATGTAAAGAGTTAACTCTGATTTTTGACATAATTTTGCTTCTATAGCCCGATCGAGTGGGCTGTGCGTTAACGAAATACTCCCTTAATTTTGTAATAGGATTAGTAAAAAATAAATTAGGTATAGGGTCACTGGTCCCAAAAACCAGTTTAATATTGTAGACGCTGGGGATCACTGGTTCCAAGGACTAGTTTAAAAAAAATCCTTATTTCCAAGACTGATCCCAGCTGTATGAAGCTTGAAACGCAGAATTAGCGACATCTCATTTGGTCAGATAAAAAATCGCGGAGCTCGCTTCTCTCGCTCAGGAGATTTTTCCCTTCCATTTTCGCATAATTAAATTTAAAGAATTTTTGAAGATTTTATTTAAATGATAGCAATTACTTTGAATTCTGAGCTGCACTTCAATTTAATTTCGCCTGAGATCTGAAATGTCAAAGCTCACAGATTAAGTTCACAGACCTTTATAATATCTTTAATTATAAAAATCGGTTTTCAATGAAAAACCTCTCTCCTACCCGACCCTTTTAAATAGCTTGATTTTGTAATTTTCAGTTCCCTTTTAAGTCTTTTTTTGCTTATGGTTTTTTTTTTAATTATTAGCCTGCTTGCCTTCTGCGTGAGCCCTTCAGTATTTAATTAGATTAAGGTGCGATGTAACGCACGTTCATGAAACTTACATTCACACTAAAATAGAATTATCCACACTTCAGGTCTTATCATTTATGAGTCATGTCAGGGGTGTTATTATGAAATCATATTTTTCATATTAAAAATTATCTCACGGGTTGGTGCCCTGACTTACGGGTAACAATGACTTAAAAACATCTAAATCACTTAGCAATTGTCTAAACATATCCAGAGAGGATTCATAAGAGTGATTTAAATTTCATGTGAAGAAATATTTCCACAACCAACACCTATCGGAAACCGGTTTTTGGAAAATCATAATAATTATTAATTCACCATTTCACTGTAATTACAATGTTTCAACCTCGTTCAATGTATTTTCCGACATTTTTCTTGTCCTTGGGGAGGGGGCGCCCAAATCCATATTTAGACTGTACCCCCCTAAGTTCGATACGTTCCTACGCGCCTGACTTATACAGCCGTAATCAAAGTTTAAAAAATAGGGCCGCGCCGCGTAGAGCGTAGGAATACAATCTCTGATCTTGCGATTGCGTCGGCTGCTTAAGTTAAGTTTAATTTTAAACTTTTCCAATGAAATAATTCATGCAGCATTTTTAGATTTTGATGACAATCAATCATTAATAAACAGGCTGTAGCGACCAGATTTGGTCCATTCTCTGCAAGCATAGTTATCCTTGCTGTACCCCTTTTTACTTTTTGACCAAGCCTCTATATAACGCGGGCTGGCGCTGTTGGTGGCCAAGAGACCCCAACTTCTTTCTTAAAAGGGAAATCTCCTAAAAGTAGAGGGGATGGTTTTTCTCGCTTGAGAAAAGGAGTTCTTGATAAGTGCAGAAGCAGTACAGTTCGCTTCTGCCTTTACTCCTCAATCAATTCAACCTTTGTTTAAGTTTTGTTTTGTTTTAAAACGAGGACTCATTTTTGTGGCTAGTTCCTATAACCCCCATGTCCGCGACAGTTAACCACGCGCACGGCTACAAAATGGTGGAGGCGCCGGGCAGGCTAAACATTTAAAATAGTCAACCCGAATTCAGTACCTGTTCCTGCGATTCAACGTAATCATACAGAGATCCAGTTTGGAATTACATGTACTAACTGATGCAATAGTCTCTAGTCAAGCGGAAAATCAACAGGACCAGATGAAGCTATCCAGTCAACGAATCTGAAGAACCAGTCCAGATTTTTAACTGATGAACCCCGGGTAACCAGAAAAAGTTCGGAGACCTGAAGAAAACAACAAACTACGAGGGAACACTCCATGGAAGACAACAGTTAATAACTTTAAACATCGTAGAAAACACGACGCTTCAGGTTCATTTGGACTTTACCGTGCACGATAGTGAACTTTATAAACTTTTGCTTTCAAACGTCATCTCAACTCAATTCCAGTATCCGTAAGGTCACAATATTAGTTTGGTTTTTCCTTTATTTGATTTTAAAATGTGGGAAAGCGAAGATGATAGTCCCTCCCTTAAGGAGCAGCTTGGCATGTTAGCTCAAAATATGAAATTGTTTATGGAGGCACAGAAGGTGCAAGAAAATAAAATAGGTCAAATACTAGCGCAGGGGCGGACTGGCCATAGGGCCCCAACTGCCGCTGGCAGTGGTGCCCCAGTCAATGGGGGCCCTCTTTTTCGGAGTTTGCGTATTTGAATATAGTTACGTATCTCATAAGATAATGTTCATTTATTAATTTATAAAGCGGAAAGTGATATTTTTGTATCCTTATTGTTTTCGACTTCACTTTTATTGAGGGCCGGAAGTAAGCACAGGACACTGGACATTGTCCAATAAAATTTATAATGTCCCATAATTTTCTAAAAACTTGGGGCCCCGGCCCACTGGACATTTTGAACAATGATTTGCGGAAGAAACTCGAACACGTCAAGTTAAATGCATCCAAATTTATCGAGAGATGAACCTCACTTCAAATTTTTTTCCCAGAGTTGAAGCTCCTTCAACTCTGGGAAAAAAAATTGAAGTTGAGCTTTTCAACTCCATGATAAAGGCAGGGAGCCCAGCGGTCCTATAATATCCTATAATTTCACGAAAGTTCATATAACATCCTATATTTTTGACTTAGTCGAAGTTTTCGTATAGTCTAGCATCAAATTTATCAAAATTTAGCTGTTTTTATCGAGATCGCATTTGAATAGACACCGAAATTGCGGAGCTCGCTTAGGAGTTTTTATATATATTATATTTTAATTAAGTTCTTCTGAGTTTTCAAAGTAAAATCCAATTAGTTTTTTTCTTTTTTGAAATTTTTCTACATAGTTTAAGCCCTAAAATTGTATTATATATGAGCATTTTTAGTCCTAAATTTTCCTACAAAAACACATTTTTTCTCCTATAAAATCCTATAATTCCGGAAATAATTCCTATTTTTCCTATAAGGAATTTAAATTTCAGACTGGGCTCGCTGTAAAGGTTTTAGGCGCTCAAATTGAAGAACGATTCTTAAGCTCTTACTAAGAGAGCATTTTAAACGTAATAAGTCTACTACATCCAACAAGTTTTGCAAATTTCAACACTCAACCTTTCTCTCTGAAACGGTTATGTTCTTTAAGTAGCGTTAAAAACGAAGCTAAATTAATCAAGGAACTTAATAGTTTCTCTCGGTTATATGCTAAACTCAAGCTTAAAAACCCGCCTGAGGATTTAAGTAAAGTGGCTTTAGAAGGAGGATACTTAGATGAAGATGCTTCCTCCAGCGCCTTCTCCTCCACGGAGTCTGAACTCGACGAACATGAGAGGGAAGCAACTGAACCAAATTTACCAAGTGAAGAAACAGATTTTGGTTACTTGGACAGTGGTGGCAATGAATTCGATTTAGATAGTTATAAGTGTTCTGGAAAATGTTTTAATTGTCTTGGCTGTGTGTTGAAAATAATACACAAATATAATATGAATAGTATAGCGTACAAAAGGTTCTTCAGAGTGTACAAATGTGTAGTATTGCTGCCTTTCACTCAAGTACAATGCGAACGAACATTTTCAAAACTATTTTGAAAACCAATTGTTTTTTTGCAAATTTAATACAGAAAAATTTGGAGAGTAGCCTGATATTATCCTGTGAGAATAATATTATGTTGTCCATTGAAAATAATGATATTATAAACGAATTCGCTGACAGTTCAAAAACTCTTAAGAAAATGTTGACTTTGATTTGTGTGTGTTTTGAATGTCGAATTAAAAAATACACATAAGAAAATTTGTGTTGCATAACTTGCATTATAACGACCTGCTCCCATCTCCTTTTAGGGATTGGCTTGGGGGCCCTTTTTAAAACGGTGGCAGATGGGTGTGAAGCTTGTCAGTCTGCCCCTGTACTCGCGTCGCGTGGAGCATCCCCACAATCAAATTTATCTGCAGGCGCTAATGTTAGTAACCGAACTTATCGTAGAGATCTATTAGAGGGACTCGGAAATAATTTTAATCCGAATCCTCCCCCATCCGAAACGTAATCTAGCTCATTAAGAGAGGTAAAAATTCCTTTACCCCAGTTCGGGACTTCAAATAGAGATCCCATGGCTTTTATTGATGAGGTAGAACGTTATATGAGAATCAAAAGAGTCAGTAATACAGATATCTTAGATTGTATAGCACTAATGTTGGAAGGAAACACGTGTCTTTGGTGGGAACGTGAGCGTGAGGTTGTTAGAGATTGGGAGACCTTTAGAATTAGATTTTTTCAAGCTTTCATGGGTCGTGATTATAAAAATCAATTCACTACGACAAAAGCCGAATGAAAAAGTTCTCGACTTTGTCCTAACCATGAACAATTATGCAAGCAATTAGATCCGCTTATGGATACCTACGAAATTGCTAGGCGAGTTGTCAACGGTCTAAATCCCCATCTAATTCGCAACATGCATTTATCGGGTGAGCCATCTCTCTCAGAGGTTCAAAACGCGGCTCAAGAGGCTCAACATTTGCAAGAACAATGTGATCTCTACGACCGTAATTATACGAGAGATTTCAAAAATTCCAAACATTCAAACTGGAATATTGCACCCCGAAATTCATTTGAAAATCAGCCCAAAACATCAAATAACCCTAACCAAAAAGGTCCTTCTAACAACACGACTAACAAGTCTGGGAACGAAAACAAGGGAAATTCTAAGAAAATACCAAAATGCACTTATTGCAACAAGAAATGGCACACCGTAGAATTTTGTAGGAAGCTAAAGCGCCACCAAAGTCAACCTGTCGCCAAAACCCTACGTGGGGCCTCTTCTGCTATTTCTATAGAGCCAGAGCCTAGCGTTTCTTTCATTAGAATTGTGGAAAATTCCCCTAACGTTTCGCCAGAGATCGAACTTTCGAAAAACACTATTGTGAACTCTCCCCTTTCATCAAAACATCTTCAAGAACCCCTGTGGTCGGACCTCACTCCTTTAGACCTAGAGTCCACCTGTCAATCCCCTTTGGAGACAATGACACCACGAATAAGTTCAGCTAGCTAATTGGACCAAGTCATCTTGCGACTTATTGCCTCTTATCTAACGCCTTTGCAATGCATAGAGGTGTGGTGGCTAGCCCCTATGCCACAGCTAACCGACAGCGCCCTACACTGTTAAAAAAAGGGACAAGGTATTTTTCGTTGCATCCCCAGGCAACCCATATAAGTGTACGAAAAAATACCTCCAATTGAAGGTACTGTCAAACAAGCTATTTTTTGATATCTCAATGTACGCAAAAGTACCCTCAAAGATATTATTTGAAGCCTTTTTTTGAGATAAAAAAAAACCCTTTAACGGTCTTTTTACAACCTACTTTTTCGAAGAAAGGTATTAATTCAATCCATTTTTGGGATTGAAAAAACCCTTTAACGGTCTTTTTACAACCCTCTTTTTCGAAGATAGGTATTATTTGAAGCCTTTTTTGGGATAAAAAAACCCTTTAACGGTCTTTTTACAACCCTCTTTTTCGAAGAAAGATATTATTTAAATCCATTTTTGGGATTAAAAAAACCCCTTAACGGTCTTTCTACAACCTACTTCTTAGCAGAAAAGTATTATTTCAATCCATTTTTGGCATTAAAAAACACCTTAAAGGTCTTCTTACAACCTACTTTTTAGAAGAAAGGTATTATTTGAATCCTTTCTTGGAATCAAAGAAACCCCTTAAAGGTCTTTTTACAACCCACTATAGGTATTATTTGAAGTAGTATAACAAAAGGTTTATGGGTTAGGAATTTCATATTTAATACTCAATTTTTTTACATCATTTTCCAATATTTTGGTGCCTTAGTTTTACATGATTTTGCAATATTTTGGTGCCTTATTTTTACAACAATTTATTCATAGCGTTTTTAATGGGAATTGAAATTTTTTTCAAACCTGGCTCGATAACAAAACCCACTTTTTGAATAAATTCTAAGGTTTTCTGTAATCCAAATGGATATGAGATTCCAAAAACATAATAAGAAACGAACATTAAAACGAAACCCCTTGTAATCGTAGGAACATTGAATTTTACAGTTTCCAAAACTAGTGTACAAGGTTTACCCAAATTTTCATCTTCAACTTGCAACACGGCGTTCTCGTGGGTCGCGGGATTCACGGTTGACAGCAATTCTGGATTCTCTTTGAAAATAATTGGCAAAAGCAGCAAACTGGCATTGATCTCCATTTCTAAAAAAAACTATTGATATACCCTGGATTTTACAGTGTTCAAAATTTTGAAATTAACATTACCAGTAAACTTCTCATCATTCAGAAAATCCTTTTGGGCCTCCATCTGTTTGTATAATTTCTTAAATAACCGTGAATTTTTGGTCAACGTAAAAAGTTTTTTGACAAGCGGCTGTATGAATGCAATTAACTTCTTTTCCGGATTCATTTCGATCCTGATAACTCGTTGGAATTCCTTAATAAGCTACATGGGGGGAAACACATATAATTGACGATGCATAATTGAATAAAGAACGTCACCAACACTAACCTCGTTGGCATTTTTCAAGTTTGGAAATATTTCCAAAATTTCTGGAACATTTTTCTCCACCATCAATTTTTGCCGAAAATGAAAGGTGCGCTTCATTTTTTCATCAATTATTGCCTCATTAGGCCTCGTTTTTTTACACTCTTCCACTATGCATTGAAGATGAGCATTAATGCTTGTTTCATCTTCTAGAAATTCATCCTGTAAGAATTAAATAATTAAGTCTAAAAATTGCTCATTTAATTTTATAAAAATTAAATTATTCACACCTCAGCCTCGATTCGTTCAATTTTTTTCTTCACAACGGGTTTCTCCTTGTTTTCTCTTTTATTACTTGAATGCTTCTCTTTAGCAGCTTGGACGCATTGTAAGTGGGTTAAAGGTCTTCTTTCCCTTTTGAACTTTGATTTTAAGCTTGCGAGCCAGGTAGTCTAGATAATTTAGAATTTACATAATTAATTGCACTTGATAATAATATTTGAATATTAACAGTATTTTATATAATAAAACTCACATATTCAGGTCCTTTGCTTCTACAGACTAAAAATCGGTTCTCTTTCACTAAAGCAGTGACGACTCTGACATATTCATCGTGAGTAGGATACCTTAAATGTCACAAATAGTTTTGTTACTAAAAAATAATAAAATTCAGATCCACGATATTTCGTAATAACGCCTATTTTTAGGCGTGCAAAATAATAGACATCTTTCATCTTGGGGTTAAACTTTTAGATTTAAAATAATACTTGTCCTTTGAATGTTACTAATATTCACAATACGATATAAAAAACTAAATTTAATTTGCACTTACATTGTATATCTGGTAATATCTTCATATAATACTTGAATTATTTTCGCTGAGTAACGGATGTGAAAAACCAAACCATTTTTTTCCTTTATGAGCTCCATGATGTTACGTGGCATTGTTGGGATTTTATATGATAAGGGAAGTTTTATTTCGATCTGCGATGGCTCCCCTCCATCATCATTTTCAATCATCATACTTGATTCAGAACTGCCGCTGTAAACATTTAATAAATCCGAAGTTATAGTTTATAGCAACAATAATACTACTAAGGTTTTAATACTCACGATGAAGTTCAAGGAACTGCTTTTCCATTTTCAGCCCTTTCTACAACTTCATTGTTAGGTTGTCGAACAGCAATCTTCCCATGAATATTTAGTTCCGAACCATTGGGTGGACTCTCTTCGTCATCACTTTCTATGTCAACAAATTTCTTCCACTTTGGTGAGAGAAGTTGAATTTCTTTGAAATCAGTTTGGAGGGATTTTCTAATCTTGGTAGACAGATTTTCCATGGTGAAAGGTTGTTGTAGGATTATTTCTTTAGTTCGATCGTCGCAAGTAACGCAATAACTTCGGGTTTCCTATACTCATAAAAGTGATAAATTTCAAACACGGTTAGTATTAAAAAATAAGTGTGATGTTTACATTTTTACAGTGTGACTTTAAAATTAATGACAAACATGATATCTTAAACTGATGTACAGTTTAAATTTCACGTAATAAGAGTTCATTGCTGAAAAGTCAATTTCACCACCAGGCTTAATGATCTTCCATAGTTTTGAATCTTTGACTTCGAAAGCATTAAGATGTGGTGAAAACTCCACAGCCGTATAAATTTTGCCACATATTATCCAAAGACCTTGAATTTTTAAAATGCGTGCAATTTTTAGGAAAACTGGTATGTTTTCACCATGAACTAAATCGACAGTTACAAAGGTTTTCATTTTATATGAAACTGAATTAATTTTGATTTCATTAGATTTAAAGACGATCAGGTTCTCTTTTTCGACATTTAAATAGGAGCAATCTCTAATTGTTTCCTTTAGATCATATGGGAGAGTAGAAAACAACAAAGGTTTCAAACATTTTTCGTGATCATCGTCTTTCAGACCATTTTTTCCTCTAAAGTCATAACATTGGGAATATTGGTGGCGCACTGCTAATGTTTTGGCAATGTTAGTAAAATTTCGACCTCTACTGGCCATTAGCTTAATATCTTGATGCTTTGCTTCAAATCTAATGCAAGATAGTCTTCTTAGTGGACCATACTTCAAGGTTAGCCGAGGGTAGTGAATTAGATAATGGACTTTAGGAGTAAACTTTGTAGGGGCCAATTCCTTTAGTTTCTGGTAAAATTGCTCTATTAAATCGCTGGCATGTGCAAGCCAATATTTCTCAATAACCGGAGCTACTAAAATATCTACTATTTCTCTTAGAGTTAAGTATATTTTCCAATAAATATTGTCTTGAGGAACGTGCTCCCCAAATATAAAGGGAAAAAGATAAAAGAAGCAAGATTTCTGGGCCGCAGACCCTGTTAAATTCGCATCTTTTAATATCATGCCCTTTGAAAGTATACTAGGTTTATTGGCAGCATCAAGGCAACCATATTGGAATTCAGTTAAAATTTCGTTCATGCCATCGAACGAAAAGATATCACCAGTGATAAGGCAAGCTAAAACTATCTTCAAAACAAGAGGTATTACTCCTTCATACAGGTCGTGCATAATATCAGGGGGGAAGCTTTCAGTCAGTTTAAATCCAGGGATGTCAAAAAATGGCGATTTTTTAACCACGCCGTATATTTTCGTATTAGTTGGGTTTTCTAAAATAGCTTGAAGGTGGTATAAATGGCCTCGCTCAGTTCGTAATGTAAAGTCACTTTCCAAAAACTTTTCACACACCGTTTTCTTGCAAGCCATGCACTGTCGACATGTTCCCATGCCAGAAAAACCTTTATTAAAACCAGCCAAGAGATGGGACCATAGATCATCGCCACATATTGTGGCTAAAGCGCCCTTAATGACCACATTCCTTGACTTGATATATATACCCTCCGTTTGAAGAGTTATTAAATTTTGAATGAGAGGATGAATAATGGGTTCATAACCGTAATTTTTAACCAGGGTATCTCTGACTATAACAGCTAAGTAAATATTGCTCAATTTACTTTTAAATCTGGGCGATAAATTGCCAATGAAAAAATAAATAACACTTATTTTGTGTTTACCGCGTTTGGAGCCTAGTGGGTTAGCTAATTCCAGCTCATCCGTATATAAATGTATTCGCAGCATTGACCTATTGTATTTAAACAAATGATGATTTTTGAAAAATTCTCCGTCGTTTATAATCAGTTAGTTTGTCATTTTCACGCTCATTATTAATTTCAGTGTATCTTTGAAATTCCTCCCATACATCATCGAAACACATAATCTTCTTCAGTAATTCCAAGATATTGACATACTGAAACGTGTCTTTAAATGTTTTACCATTTCGTTCATGTTCCCCCAAAGTATACTCTGTGGGTAGAAGCAAATCTAGTTCTTGCGCGCAAAACAAATTTAATTTATGTTCACTTCTCGTGATATCAGTCAGAGCCTCGGTGGCAGGTATTTGGTCTGCATTAGCATTTCTACAAAGGTCTTCAACGTTCTCAAATATGTCACCAATATCTTTTGCAATATTACTGGCTATGGATCGTGGGAGTAAATACTTTTCTCTAATTTTTAAAAGCGTCAACGCCAAATTCTTCCTCAAGTTTACTAAATAATCATCAGAATTTGGCGCTTCCATTTGATTTGCACCATTATCTAACTCTTCGACCTGTTCTTCTCCAGGATTGAAAGGTACTACTACGTTACCAACTTCAGAATTTTCATACTCTCTCAAATAATTTTTGTGATTACGCTGAACGTGACTTTTATAAGAGTTGTAATTTGTGTAAGATATACCGCAGTTTCCCAAATTGCATTTTATTTTCAAATTCGGATCATGTATGTGTAGGTTGGGATAATGTGCTAGTAGTTTGTTGAAAGATGGTCTTTTTGTCCCGCATATTGAACACTGATACATTCTTAGTTCTGAACAAAAGCCAAAATAAACATCTGATAAACCTTGGCTGCGTTAAGTGACACTTATCAAAGAAACGTGGCTCCATATAATTATGGGTATACGGACTAAATACCCCCAAGACAAAAGACCCCCGGTCATAATCCCCCCATTTTTAAAAACGTAAAAAATCCCCCCTCTCTCAAGACAAAATCCCCCGTTCATTTTCCCCGCATCCTAGTTAAGAGTACAAAATCCCCCCACTCTCTAGACAAAATTCCCGGTCATAATCCCCCGACAATAAAAAATACAATATCAATATTATCTAAAACACTGGAAGCCTCAGCGATCTGGTGGCGTAGTGGTGGCGTTGAACAGCGGAGAGAAGAACGGTGGGTTCGATTCCCCGAAGGTACGTGAGTATTATCAAAATATTATTTGAATAATTTCTAATTATTTCGTTCAGTTTCATTCATTTCGAGGGTAGAAATAGGTTTACGTATTAATAATTATTTATTAGCGTGAATAATGGAGAAAAATTTGAAATACGAAACAATTTTTGCTATCGAATTGTTAATTGGTTGTGTCACTGACATTCAATATTGCCATTCAGTTTGACAATATTTAAATTTTATTCGGGTTCAGTTGGGTTTGATAGGGTTAGGTTAGGTTTGGTTAGGTTAGGTTAGGTTTGGTTTGGTTGGGTTAGGTTAGGCTAGGTTGGGTAGGGTTAGGTTAGAGGTTAGGTTAGGTTTGGTTGGGTTAGAGGTTAGGTTAGGTTAGGTTAGGTTTGGTTTGGTTAGGTTAGGTTTGGTTAGGTTAGGTTTGGTTAGGTGAGGTTTGGTTAGGTTAGGTTTGGTTTGGTTGGGTTAGGTTAGGTTAGGTTGGGTTAGAGGTTAGGTTAGGTTTGGTTGGGTTAGAGGTTAGGTTAGGTTAGGTTAGGTTAGGTTAGGTTTGGTTAGGTTTGTAATATTTTGGAAATATTGTAACAATTGTACGCCTTTTCCAAAATATTATTTTTTGCATTTTTTTTTCGAAGAAACATTTCTTTTAAAATATTGAGATTTCCCCCCTTTAGAGACTGGCCTATAGTTATAGGCTTAAAATTTTTTAAGATTTCTATAAAAGACAATGCATATTTTAGCACTTGCTCATTAAACCATGGAAATTATAGCGACCAAAAAAGGTACGCCTTTTCCAAAATATTATTCTTTACATTTATTGGGGGAATTTGTCCTGGGGCTGGGGGGAATTTGTCCTAGGGCTGGGGGTATTTGGTCTTTGGCATCCATTCGGGGGGAAATTGTCCGGGGGATTTTGTCTCCTACCTGAGGGGATTATGTCCTTTTCTTCTCTAATGGGGGGATTATGTCCGGGGGATTATGTCCAGGGGGATTATGTCCTACATTCAGGATTATGTGTAATTGGTATAGCCTTTAGATGCTTTGATACATGTCACTAAACGCAACTAGAAAAGAATCTGTGATCAACCGGAAATTATTTTAAGTCAAGGGTTGAGAGAAAATTCCTTTACCGATTCTTAGCTTAACCTCAAAATAATAAATTTATCTCAAAACAAAACTAATCACATCAATTAGGCCTAAATCAAGTTTATGCTAACTCTAAAATTTTCATTTCACCCTAGTTTAAAAAATTAAAGCTACAAAATTATATTTCGAAATTCACCCTTACTTAAAAAAACATTAAAAAAATAAACTTTAGAGTAGAAGGAACTGTAACCGTTTATGACAATTTCTTAATATCTAATGTCAAAAATGAAAGTAAAAAAAAATATTTTAAAAATAATTACCATTTCCTTGTTAATGAGTGTCGCAAGTCACATTAACCCTTGATTATGACTTTATCCCGGGATTGTTGATTGCATAAGTTTTGTTACAATACAATCAAAACGTAAATTTCCCTATGTATGAAGTAAAAACACTTTTGTTAATTAAAAAACCCAAAAAAATGCCGATCCCGTTGTTTGGGACCAAGCGTCTTGATACTGGCGCCCTCTTTTGGTTTAAAAAAAACTCGGAATACGTTGCTTTGGGCCTAACGCCTCGATGCTTTGCTGGAGCCCCCGTGCCGTACCGTATACGACACGGGGGATCCAGTAAATACGGCCCGTACCAGGGAGGAGTAGCTAAGGGCAAAAATGCCGCTCGTGTTTTAAGGCCTCGTGTTGCTTAAGCCTTTGCGGAGGGAGCTTCATCACAATAGTATTGTTACCAGTGTTAATTAATACTATTTTAAACTATACCGCTGGTCACTAATATTATCGTGTAAGCTTAACTTTTGTAATATTAAAATAAATTATGTAATTAAATGGTTTAAAACAGAATCTTACCTTGAAATTCTACTGTGCTCTTCCAAATTTCTTCTTTGTTCAGTCTTAAGTTTTTAACCTTTGTTAATTAGAATTAACAAAGTGTCGCGGTGAAAAGCACGCAATCGATTACCGTGTGTCTATGTACAATCTCTTTTACTATTTATACAACCGACCGTGATTAACTGACGCGGACTTAAATTCCGATTTCCGTTAGTAATTAAAAGAGCGCGAACACAAGCCGCCCACAAATCACGAACAGCATAAGTCAGCAATGGCGCCCAATACCAAAATGATCCCTAAACTAGACTAAAGTGACTGAAATTTACTTTCCTTACTCTGTTTGACTCCAACGGGGAGTTAGTCAAACTGTTGTGAAGCCTATTTCCTACCCACCTGCCCTGACCCCCATTAACCCGTTTAAATTTAACTTCCCCCCGCATATGCTTTTTATGACTTAAGTACCCAAAATGGGATTTCTTACAACCAAGAGAATAAAAAAAAAACAGGGAAAAAACCTATGAAAGGTTTAAAAAATACTTTGTGTTTGAAAACTACCGCGTTTGGAATTTCCCTGATATGAATCCTTTCGCGACACCGAAAGAGGTGCTAGAAAATTCAGTGAGGTGTTTTTTCGTACCTTTAAAATACCTTTTTTTTTACAGTGTATGCTAACTATTACCGTTAACCTCTGCAAGTTTCTATGGAAAGGAGAAACCGGGTTTGACCGCGGAGGAAAACTCCTTAAACAAGCGGGGAGAGAACTTGCAAACTCTACGCAGGATTTCTTCCCAGATTTTTCACCCGGTGCCACAGTCCGGGATCGAACCCGGGATCCTCTTGCTGCGAGGCGAAAGCGCTAACCGCTACGCCACCCCACTGCTGTAGTGCCAAGAATCATGCACGCCCAAAGATTCCGATAAGGGTTGGAAATTGGCAAGGTACTGCCATACTTGACAGCGGGTCTGATGTTACAATCATGTCAGAAAGAGTATACCATATGGCTAAAGCTGAAAAGGACAAACTAGAACCCCTTTCAGAAATTCCAAAGCTAGGTGCAGCCAACAAAACTGGGCTAGAAATAAACGGTCATGGAATTTTTATCATAAATATTGAAGGTCGCTCGTGGAAATGGAAAATTTTGGTAGCTGCCGAATTAGAGACAGATCTACTTTTGAGATGGGATTTCGAATTACATACGGATATACACGTAAAACCCCATCGCCTTACGTTTCCCTTTAGAGACGAGGGGCTGAATTTCCACTTCATCCCTATGATACGGGTTTTGGAAATACCTATTGCGGAGCTGTTGATGAACCTTTCCCAAATCAAATTGAATTTTCTGACGAAATTGAAGCTACTAATTCAGTTGACATAACAACCCAATCTGAAAGTTCCGAAATCAACCTTAATCTCGAAGAAGAAGAAGGGCTTAAAAAGATCAACGACATGATATTAAAATACTCCGATGTTTTCTCCGGAAAGGCCTGTCACACTGACGCGGTAGAACACGTGATCAAACTCACCACGCCCATTCCTTTTAAATCCCGGCCATATCTCCTCTCTCCTCAGAAGAAAGAGCTAGTAGATCAACAATTAGTGCAAATGTTGAAAGACGGAATAATTAGAAAAAGTCACTCTCCGTACTCTTCACCTATTTTGTTGATTGGGAAAAAGGATGGAAGTTACAGATTCGTCGGCGATTTTAGAAAATTAAATCAAATCACTGTACCGGATGTATACCCTATACCACACATCAGAGCCCAACTAGACCGCTTGATAGGCCAAAAATATTTTACTGCTCTGGACCTCAAAGACGGTTTTTGGCAAATTTCCCTTAGCGAAGAAAGCAAAGCCTACACCGCGTTCGTCACCCATAAAGGCCTATTAGAGTTTAACGTTTTACCGTTCGGCCTTATCAACGCTCCGGCTACTTTCCAAAGATGTATGGAAACCATCTTTGAAGATTTCTTGCAAAAGGAGACCGAAGTTTATTTCGATGATTTATTAGTCAAATCCGCCACCATTCCGCAACACCTGGAATTCTTAGAAAAAATTCTTCAGCGTATGCGAGAGACAGGTCTTACTTGTAAAATATCAAAATGCAATTTCTTAAAGCGCAAGATTAAGTATTTGGGCTATATGGTTAGCAACGAGGGAATTTCCACCGTACGAATCGAAAACCCTCGCTATTCAGAACTACCCAAGACCTACTAATCTAAGGAAGTTCGATCCTTTCTCCGATTAGTAGGCTGGTATAGAGATTTTATAAGTGATTTCGCTGAGACGGCCTTACCATTAACTAATCTTACCAAGAGTACAGGATCGACTAATCTGCTGAATGTCTGAACGTCTGAACTGCTGAAAATAGTAGAATTCTTACTATTAAATTCTCCCATCCTACCAAACCATAAACTGTCTGAATGTTTTTGACTATTTTGCTGAAATGCCGTATTCTGAACAGTGAACAGTGAAATTAAAGTAAGAGATTGTCTTAACCTTTTTGACTCTTTTGCTGAAATGCCGAATTCTGAACCGAAATTAATGTAAGATAGAGACCGTCTGAAATTTTTTTGACTATTTAGCTGAAATGCTGAATTCTGAACCGTGAATTTTGAAATTAATGTAAGATAGAGACCGTCTGAACTTTTTTGACTATTTTGCTGAAATGCTGAATTCTGAACCGTGAACTTTGAAATTAATCTAAGATAGAGATCGTCTGAACTTTTTTGACTATTTTGCTGAAATGCTGAATTCTGAACCGTGAATTTTGAAAATGAACTAGAATGGAGACCGTCTGAACTTTTTTGACTATTTTGCTGAAATACCGAATTCTGAACCGAAATTAATGTAAGATAGGACCGTCTGAACTTTTTTTGACTATTTTACTGAAATGCTGAATTCTGAACCGTAGATTTTGAAATTAATGTAAGATGGAGACCGTCTGAACGTTTTTGACTATTTTGCTGAAATGCCGATTCTGAACCGTGAATTTTGAAAATGAAGTAGAATAGAGACCGTCTGAACCTTTTTGACTATTTTTCTGAAATGCTGAATTCTGAACCGTGAACTTTGAAATTAATCTAAGATAGAGACCGTCTGAACTTTTTTGACTATTTTGCTGAAATGCTGAATTCTGAACCGTGAATTTTGGAAATGAAGTAGAATGTAGACCGTCTGAACTTATTTGACTATTTTGCTGAAATGCCGAATTCTGAACCGTGAATTTTGAAATTAATATAAGATAGAGACCGTCTGAACTTTTTTGACTATTTTGCTGAAATGCTGAATTCTGAACTTGAATTTTGAAATTAATGTAAGATAGAGACCGTCTGAACTTTTTTGACTATTTTGCGGAAATGCCGAATTCTGAACCGAAATTAATGTAATATAGAGACCGTCTGAACGTTTTTGACTATTTTGCTGAAATGCTGAATTCTGAACTTGAATTTTGAAATTAATGTAAGATAGAGACCGTCTGAACTTTTTTGACTATTTGGCGGAAATGCCGAATTCTTACCGAAATTAAGGTAAGATAGAAACCGTCTGAACTTTTTTGACTATTTGGCGGAAATGCCGAATTCTTACCGAAATTAAGGTAAGATAGAGACCGTCTGAACTTTTTTGACTATTTTGCTGAAATGCTGAATTCTGAACCGTGAATTTTGAAATTAATGTAAGATAGAGACCGTCTGAACGTTTTTGACTATTTTACTGAAATGCCGAATTCTGAACCGAAATTAATGTAATATAGAGACCGTCTGAACTTTTTTCACTATTTTGCTGAAATGCTGAAATGCTGAATTCTGAACCGTGAATTTTGGAAATGAAGTAGAATGTAGACCGTCTGAACTTTTTTGACTATTTTGCTGAAATGCCGAATTCTGAACCGTGAATTTTGAAATTAATATAAGATAGAGACCGTCTGAACTTTTTTGACTATTATGCTGAATTCTGAACTTGAATTTTAAAATTAATGTAAGATAGAGACCGTCTGAACGTTTTTGACTATTTTGCGGAAATGCCGAATTCTTACCGAAATTAATGTAAGATAGAGACCGTCTGAACTTTTTTGACTATTTTCCTGAAATGCTGAATTCTGAACCGTGAATTTTGAAAATGAAGTAGAATGGAGACCGTCTGAACTTTTTTGACTATTTTACTGAAATGCCGAATTCTGAACCGAAATTAAAGTAAGATAGAGACCGTCTGAACTTTTTTGACTATTTTGCTGAAATGCTGAATTCTGAACCGTGAATTTTGAAATTGATGTAAGATAGAGACCGTCTGAACTTTTTTGACTATTTTGCTGAAATGCCGAATTCTGAACTGAAATTAATGTAAGATAGAGACCGTCTGAACTTTTTGACTATTTTGCTGAAATGCCGAATTCTGAACCGAAATTAATGTAATATAGAGACCGTCTGAACTTTTTTGACTATTTTGCTGAAATGCTGAAATGCTGAATTCTGAACCGTGAATTTTGAAAATGAAGTAGAATGTAGACCGTCTGAACTTTTTTGACTATTTTACTGAAATGCCGAATTCTGAACCGAAATTAAAGTAAGATAGAGACCGTCTGAACTTTTTTGACTATTTTGCTGAAATGCTGAATTCTGAACCGTGAATTTTGAAATTGATGTAAGATAGAGACCGTCTGAACTTTTTTGACTATTTTGCTTAAATGCCGAATTCTGAACTGAAATTAATGTAAGATAGAGACCGTCTGAACTTTTTTGACTATTTTGCTGAAATGCCGAATTCTAACCGAAATTAATGTAAGATAGAGACCGTCTGAACTTTTTTGACTATTTTCCTGAAATGCTGAATTCTGAACCGAAATTAAAGTAAGATAGAGACCGTCTGAACTTTTTTGACTATTTTGCTGAAATGCTGAATTCTGAACCGTGAATTTTGAAATTGATGTAAGATAGAGACCGTCTGAACGTTTTTGACTATTTTACTGAAATGCCGAATTCTGAACCGAAATTAAAGTAAGATAGAGACCGTCTGAACTTTTTTGACTATTTTGCTGAAATGCTGAATTCTGAACCGTGAATTTTGAAATTGATGTAAGATAGAGACCGTCTGAACTTTTTTGACTATTTTGCTGAAATGCCGAATTTTGAACTGACATTAATGTAAGATAGAGACCGTCTGAACTTTTTTGACTATTTTGCTGAAATGCCGAATTCTGAACCGAAATTAATGTAATATAGAGACCGTCTGAACTTTTTTGACTATTTTGCTGAAATGCTGAAATGCTGAATTCTGAACCGTGAATTTTGAAAATGAAGTAGAATGTAGACCGTCTGAACTTTTTTGACTATTTTACTGAAATGCCGAATTCTGAACCGAAATTAAAGTAAGATAGAGACCGTCTGAACTTTTTTGACTATTTTGCTGAAATGCTGAATTCTGAACCGTGAATTTTGAAATTGATGTAAGATAGAGACCGTCTGAACTTTTTTGACTATTTTGCTGAAATGCCGAATTCTGAACTGAAATTAACGTAAGATAGAGACCGTCTGAACTTTTTTGACTATTTTGCTGAAATGCCGAATTCTAACCGAAATTAATGTAAGATAGAGACCGTCTGAACTTTTTTGACTATTTTCCTGAAATGCTGAATTCTGAACCGTGAATTTTGAAAATGAAGTAGAATGTAGACCGTCTGAACTTTTTTGACTATTTTGCTGAAATGCCGAATTCTGAACCGTGAATTTTGAAATTAATATAAGATAGAGACCGTCTGAACTTTTTTGACTATTATGCTGAATTCTGAACTTGAATTTTGAAATTAATGTAAGGTAGAGACCGTCTGAACTTTTTTGACTATTTTGCGGAAATGCCGAATTCTTACCGAAATTAATGTAAGATAGAGACCGTCTGAACTTTTTTGACTATTTTCCTGAAATGCTGAATTCTGAACCGTGAATTTTGAAAATGAAGTAGAATGTAGACCGTCTGAACTTTTTTGACTATTTTACTGAAATGCCGAATTCTGAACCTAAATTAAAGTAAGATAGAGACCGTCTGAACTTTTTTGACTATTTTGCGGAAATGCCGAATTCTTACCGAAATTAATGTAAGATAGAGACCGTCTGAACTTTTTTGACTATTTTCCTGAAATGCTGAGTTCTGAGCCGTGAATTTTGAAAATGAAGTAGAATGTAGACCGTCTGAACTTTTTTGACTATTTTACTGAAATGCCGAATTCTGAACCGAAATTAAAGTAAGATAGAGACCGTCTGAACTTTTTTGACTATTTTGCTGAAATGCTGAATTCTGAACCGTGAATTTTGAAATTGATGTAAGATAGAGACCGTCTGAACTTTTTTGACTATTTTGCTGAAATGCCGAATTCTGAACTGAAATTAATGTAAGATAGAGACCGTCTGAACTTTTTTGACTATTTTGCTGAAATGCCGAATTCTGAACCGAAATTAATGTAATATAGAGACCGTCTGAACTTTTTTGACTATTTTGCTGAAATGCCGAATTCTGAACTGAAATTAATGTAAGATAGAGACCGTCTGAACTTTTTTGACTATTTTGCTGAAATGCCGAATTCTGAACCGAAATTAATGTAATATAGAGACCGTCTGAACTTTTTTGACTATTTTGCTGAAATGCTGAAATGCTGAATTCTGAACCGTGAATTTTGAAAATGAAGTAGAATGTAGACCGTCTGAACTTTTTTGACTATTTTACTGAAATGCCGAATTCTGAACCGAAATTAAAGTAAGATAGAGACCGTCTGAACTTTTTTGACTATTTAGCTGAAATGATGAATTCTGAACCGTGAATTTTGAAATTGATGTAAGATAGAGACCGTCTGAACTTTTTTGACTATTTTGCTGAAATGCCGAATTCTGAACTGAAATTAATGTAAGATAGAGACCGTCTGAACTTTTTTGACTATTTTGCTGAAATGCCGAATTCTAACCGAAATTAATATAAGATAGAGACCGTCTGAACTTTTTTGACTATTATGCTGAATTCTGAACTTGAATTTTGAAATTAATGTAAGGTAGAGACCGTCGGAACTTTTTTGACTATTTTGCGGAAATGCCGAATTCTTACCGAAATTAATGTAAGTAAGAGACCGTCTGAACTTTTTTGACTATTTTCCTGAAATGCTGAATTCTGAACCGTGAATTTTGAAAATGAAGTAGAATGTAGACCGTCTGAACTTTTTTGACTATTTTACTGAAATGCCGAATTCTGAACCTAAATTAAAGTAAGATAGAGACCGTCTGAACTTTTTTGACTATTTTGCGGAAATGCCGAATTCTTACCGAAATTAATGTAAGATAGAGACCGTCTGAACTTTTTTGACTATTTTCCTGAAATGCTGAATTCTGAGCCGTGAATTTTGAAAATGAAGTAGAATGTAGACCGTCTGAACTTTTTTGACTATTTTACTGAAATGCCGAATTCTGAACCGAAATTAAAGTAAGATAGAGACCGTCTGAACTTTTTTGACTATTTTGCTGAAATGCTGAATTCTGAACCGTGAATTTTGAAATTGATGTAAGATAGAGACCGTCTGAACTTTTTTGACTATTTTGCTGAAATGCCGAATTCTGAACTGAAATTAATGTAAGATAGAGACCGTCTGAACTTTTTTGACTATTTTGCTGAAATGCCGAATTCTGAACCGAAATTAATGTAATATAGAGACCGTCTGAACTTTTTTGACTATTTTGCTGAAATGCCGAATTCTGAACTGAAATTAATGTAAGATAGAGACCGTCTGAACTTTTTTGACTATTTTGCTGAAATGCCGAATTCTGAACTGAAATTAATGTAAGATAGAGACCGTCTGAACTTTTTTGACTATTTTGCTGAAATGCCGAATTCTGAACCGAAATTAATGTAATATAGAGACCGTCTGAACTTTTTTGACTATTTTGCTGAAATGCTGAAATGCTGAATTCTGAACCGTGAATTTTGAAAATGAAGTAGAATGTAGACCGTCTGAACTTTTTTGACTATTTTACTGAAATGCCGAATTCTGAACCGAAATTAAAGTAAGATAGAGACCGTCTGAACTTTTTTGACTATTTTGCTGAAATGCTGAATTCTGAACCGTGAATTTTGAAATTGATGTAAGATAGAGACCGTCTGAACTTTTTTGACTATTTTGCTGAAATGCCGAATTCTGAACTGAAATTAATGTAAGATAGAGACCGTCTGAACTTTTTTGACTATTTTGCTGAAATGCCGAATTCTAACCGAAATTAATATAAGATAGAGACCGTCTGAACTTTTTTGACTATTTTCCTGAAATGCTGAATTCTGAACCGTGAATTTTGAAAATGAAGTAGAATGTAGACCGTCTGAACTTTTTTGACTATTTTGCTGAAATGCCGAATTCTGAACCGTGAATTTTGAAATTAATATAAGATAGAGACCGTCTGAACTTTTTTGACTATTATGCTGAATTCTGAACTTGAATTTTGAAATTAATGTAAGGTAGAGACCGTCTGAACTTTTTTGACTATTTTGCGGAAATGCCGAATTCTTACCGAAATTAATGTAAGATAGAGACCGTCTGAACTTTTTTGACTATTTTCCTGAAATGCTGAATTCTCAACCGTGAATTTTGAAAATGAAGTAGAATGTAGACCGTCTGAACTTTTTTGACTATTTTACTGAAATGCCGAATTCTGAACCTAAATTAAAGTAAGATAGAGACCGTCTGAACTTTTTTGACTATTTTGCGGAAATGCCGAATTCTTACCGAAATTAATGTAAGATAGAGACCGTCTGAACTTTTTTGACTATTTTCCTGAAATGCTGAATTCTGAGCCGTGAATTTTGAAAATGAAGTAGAATGTAGACCGTCTGAACTTTTTTGACTATTTTACTGAAATGCCGAATTCTGAACCGAAATTAAAGTAAGATAGAGACCGTCTGAACTTTTTTGACTATTTTGCTGAAATGCTGAATTCTGAACCGTGAATTTTGAAATTGATGTAAGATAGAGACCGTCTGAACTTTTTTGACTATTTTGCTGAAATGCCGAATTCTGAACTGAAATTAATGTAAGATAGAGACCGTCTGAACTTTTTTGACTATTTTGCTGAAATGCCGAATTCTGAACCGAAATTAATGTAATATAGAGACCGTCTGAACTTTTTTGACTATTTTGCTGAAATGCCGAATTCTGAACTGAAATTAATGTAAGATAGAGACCGTCTGAACTTTTTTGACTATTTTGCTGAAATGCCGAATTCTGAACCGAAATTAATGTAATATAGAGACCGTCTGAACTTTTTTGACTATTTTGCTGAAATGCTGAAATGCTGAATTCTGAACCGTGAATTTTGAAAATGAAGTAGAATGTAGACCGTCTGAACTTTTTTGACTATTTTACTGAAATGCCGAATTCTGAACCGAAATTAAAGTAAGATAGAGACCGTCTGAACTTTTTTGACTATTTAGCTGAAATGATGAATTCTGAACCGTGAATTTTGAAATTGATGTAAGATAGAGACCGTCTGAACTTTTTTGACTATTTTGCTGAAATGCCGAATTCTGAACTGAAATTAATGTAAGATAGAGACCGTCTGAACTTTTTTGACTATTTTGCTGAAATGCCGAATTCTAACCGAAATTAATATAAGATAGAGACCGTCTGAACTTTTTTGACTATTATGCTGAATTCTGAACTTGAATTTTGAAATTAATGTAAGGTAGAGACCGTCGGAACTTTTTTGACTATTTTGCCGAAATGCCGAATTCTTACCGAAATTAATGTAAGTAAGAGACCGTCTGAACTTTTTTGACTATTTTCCTGAAATGCTGAATTCTGAACCGTGAATTTTGAAAATGAAGTAGAATGTAGACCGTCTGAACTTTTTTGACTATTTTACTGAAATGCCGAATTCTGAACCTAAATTAAAGTAAGATAGAGACCGTCTGAACTTTTTTGACTATTTTGCGGAAATGCCGAATTCTTACCGAAATTAATGTAAGATAGAGACCGTCTGAACTTTTTTGACTATTTTCCTGAAATGCTGAATTCTGAGCCGTGAATTTTGAAAATGAAGTAGAATGTAGACCGTCTGAACTTTTTTGACTATTTTACTGAAATGCCGAATTCTGAACCGAAATTAAAGTAAGATAGAGACCGTCTGAACTTTTTTGACTATTTTGCTGAAATGCTGAATTCTGAACCGTGAATTTTGAAATTGATGTAAGATAGAGACCGTCTGAACTTTTTTGACTATTTTGCTGAAATGCCGAATTCTGAACTGAAATTAATGTAAGATAGAGACCGTCTGAACTTTTTTGACTATTTTGCTGAAATTCCGAATTCTGAACCGAAATTAATGTAATATAGAGACCGTCTGAACTTTTTTGACTATTTTGCTGAAATGCCGATTTCTGAACTGAAATTAATGTAAGATAGAGACCGTCTGAACTTTTTTGACTATTTTGCTGAAATGCCGAATTCTGAACCGAAATTAATGTAATATAGAGACCGTCTGAACTTTTTTGACTATTTTGCTGAAATGCTGAAATGCTGAATTCTGAACCGTGAATTTTGAAAATGAAGTAGAATGTAGACCGTCTGAACTTTTTTGACTATTTTACTGAAATGCCGAATTCTGAACCGAAATTAAAGTAAGATAGAGACCGTCTGAACTTTTTTGACTATTTTGCGGAAATGCCGAATTCTTACCGAAATTAATGTAAGATAGAGACCGTCTGAACTTTTTTGACTATTTTCCTGAAATGCTGAATTCTGAGCCGTGAATTTTGAAAATGAAGTAGAATGTAGACCGTCTGAACTTTTTTGACTATTTTACTGAAATGCCGAATTCTGAACCGAAATTAAAGTAAGATAGAGACCGTCTGAACTTTTTTGACTATTTTGCTGAAATGCTGAATTCTGAACCGTGAATTTTGAAATTGATGTAAGATAGAGACCGTCTGAACTTTTTTGACTATTTTGCTGAAATGCCGAATTCTGAACTGAAATTAATGTAAGATAGAGACCGTCTGAACTTTTTTGACTATTTTGCTGAAATGCCGAATTCTGAACCGAAATTAATGTAATATAGAGACCGTCTGAACTTTTTTGACTATTTTGCTGAAATGCCGAATTCTGAAATGAAATTAATGTAAGATAGAGACCGTCTGAACTTTTTTGACTATTTTGCTGAAATGCCGAATTCTGAACTGAAATTAATGTAAGATAGAGACCGTCTGAACTTTTTTGACTATTTTGCTGAAATGCCGAATTCTGAACCGAAATTAATGTAATATAGAGACCGTCTGAACTTTTTTGACTATTTTGCTGAAATGCTGAAATGCTGAATTCTGAACCGTGAATTTTGAAAATGAAGTAGAATGTAGACCGTCTGAACTTTTTTGACTATTTTACTGAAATGCCGAATTCTGAACCGAAATTAAAGTAAGATAGAGACCGTCTGAACTTTTTTGACTATTTAGCTGAAATGCTGAATTCTGAACCGTGAATTTTGAAATTGATGTAAGATAGAGACCGTCTGAACTTTTTTGACTATTTTGCTGAAATGCCGAATTCTGAACTGAAATTAATGTAAGATAGAGACCGTCTGAACTTTTTTGACTATTTTGCTGAAATGCCGAATTCTAACCGAAATTAATATAAGATAGAGACCGTCTGAACTTTTTTGACTATTTTCCTGAAATGCTGAATTCTGAACCGTGAATTTTGAAAATGAAGTAGAATGTAGACCGTCTGAACTTTTTTGACTATTTTGCTGAAATGCCGAATTCTGAACCGTGAATTTTGAAATTAATATAAGATAGAGACCGTCTGAACTTTTTTGACTATTATGCTGAATTCTGAACTTGAATTTTGAAATTAATGTAAGGTAGAGACCGTCTGAACTTTTTTGACTATTTTGCGGAAATGCCGAATTCTTACCGAAATTAATGTAAGATAGAGACCGTCTGAACTTTTTTGACTATTTTCCTGAAATGCTGAATTCTCAACCGTGAATTTTGAAAATGAAGTAGAATGTAGACCGTCTGAACTTTTTTGACTATTTTACTGAAATGCCGAATTCTGAACCTAAATTAAAGTAAGATAGAGACCGTCTGAACTTTTTTGACTATTTTGCGGAAATGCCGAATTCTTACCGAAATTAATGTAAGATAGAGACCGTCTGAACTTTTTTGACTATTTTCCTGAAATGCTGAATTCTGAGCCGTGAATTTTGAAAATGAAGTAGAATGTAGACCGTCTGAACTTTTTTGACTATTTTACTGAAATGCCGAATTCTGAACCGAAATTAAAGTAAGATAGAGACCGTCTGAGTTTTTTTGACTATTTTGCTGAAATGCCGAATTCTGAACCGAAATTAATGTAATATAGAGACCGTCTGAACTTTTTTGACTATTTTGCTGAAATGCCGAATTCTGAACTGAAATTAATGTAAGATAGAGACCGTCTGAACTTTTTTGACTATTTTGCTGAAATGCCGAATTCTGAACCGAAATTAATGTAATATAGAGACCGTCTGAACTTTTTTGACTATTTTGCTGAAATGCTGAAATGCTGAATTCTGAACCGTGAATTTTGAAAATGAAGTAGAATGTAGACCGTCTGAACGTTTTTGACTATTTTACTGAAATGCCGAATTCTGAACCGAAATTAAAGTAAGATAGAGACCGTCTGAACTTTTTTGACTATTTAGCTGAAATGATGAATTCTGAACCGTGAATTTTGAAATTGATGTAAGATAGAGACCGTCTGAACTTTTTTGACTATTTTGCTGAAATGCCGAATTCTGAACTGAAATTAATGTAAGATAGAGACCGTCTGAACTTTTTTGACTATTTTGCTGAAATGCCGAATTCTAACCGAAATTAATATAAGATAGAGACCGTCTGAACTTTTTTGACTATTATGCTGAATTCTGAACTTGAATTTTGAAATTAATGTAAGGTAGAGACCGTCGGAACTTTTTTGACTATTTTGCGGAAATGCCGAATTCTTACCGAAATTAATGTACGTAAGAGACCGTCTGAACTTTTTTGACTATTTTCCTGAAATGCTGAATTCTGAACCGTGAATTTTGAAAATGAAGTAGAATGTAGACCGTCTGAACTTTTTTGACTATTTTACTGAAATGCCGAATTCTGAACCTAAATTAAAGTAAGATAGAGACCGTCTGAACTTTTTTGACTATTTTGCGGAAATGCCGAATTCTTACCGAAATTAATGTAAGATAGAGACCGTCTGAACTTTTTTGACTATTTTCCTGAAATGCTGAATTCTGAGCCGTGAATTTTGAAAATGAAGTAGAATGTAGACCGTCTGAACTTTTTTGACTATTTTACTGAAATGCCGAATTCTGAACCGAAATTAAAGTAAGATAGAGACCGTCTGAACTTTTTTGACTATTTTGCTGAAATGCTGAATTCTGAACCGTGAATTTTGAAATTGATGTAAGATAGAGACCGTCTGAACTTTTTTGACTATTTTGCTGAAATGCCGAATTCTGAACTGAAATTAATGTAAGATAGAGACCGTCTGAACTTTTTTGACTATTTTGCTGAAATGCCGAATTCTGAACCGAAATTAATGTAATATAGAGACCGTCTGAACTTTTTTGACTATTTTGCTGAAATGCCGAATTCTGAACTGAAATTAATGTAAGATAGAGACCGTCTGAAATTTTTTGACTATTTTGCTGAAATGCCGAATTCTGAACCGAAATTAATGTAATATAGAGACCGTCTGAACTTTTTTGACTATTTTGCTGAAATGCTGAAATGCTGAATTCTGAACCGTGAATTTTGAAAATGAAGTAGAATGTAGACCGTCTGAACTTTTTTGACTATTTTACTGAAATGCCGAATTCTGAACCGAAATTAAAGTAAGATAGAGACCGTCTGAACTTTTTTGACTATTTTGCTGAAATGCTGAATTCTGAACCGTGAATTTTGAAATTGATGTAAGATAGAGACCGTCTGAACTTTTTTGACTATTTTGCTGAAATGCCGAATTCTGAACTGAAATTAATGTAAGATAGAGACCGTCTGAACTTTTTTGACTATTTTGCTGAAATGCCGAATTCTAACCGAATTAATATAAGATAGAGACCGTCTGAACTTTTTTGACTATTATGCTGAATTCTGAACTTGAATTTTGAAATTAATGTAAGGTAGAGACCGTCGGAACTTTTTTGACTATTTTGCGGAAATGCCGAATTCTTACCGAAATTAATGTAAGATAGAGACCGTCTGAACTTTTTTGACTATTTTCCTGAAATGCTGAATTCTGAACCGTGAATTTTGAAAATGAAGTAGAATGTAGACCGTCTGAGGTTTTTTGACTATTTTACTGAAATGCCGAATTCTGAACCTAAATTAAAGTAAGATAGAGACCGTCTGAACTTTTTTGACTATTTTGCGGAAATGCCGAATTCTTACCGAAATTAATGTAAGATAGAGACCGTCTGAACTTTTTTGACTATTTTCCTGAAATGCTGAATTCTGAGCCGTGAATTTTGAAAATGAAGTAGAATGTAGACCGTCTGAACTTTTTTGACTATTTTACTGAAATGCCGAATTCTGAACCGAAATTAAAGTAAGATAGAGACCGTCTGAACTTTTTTGACTATTTTGCTGAAATGCTGAATTCTGAACCGTGAATTTTGAAATTGATGTAAGATAGAGACCGTCTGAACTTTTTTGACTATTTTGCTGAAATGCCGAATTCTGAACTGAAATTAATGTAAGATAGAGACCGTCTGAACTTTTTTGACTATTTTGCTGAAATGCCGAATTCTGAACCGAAATTAATGTAATATAGAGACCGTCTGAACTTTTTTGACTATTTTACTGAAATGCCGAATTCTGAACCTAAATTAAAGTAAGATAGAGACCGTCTGAACTTTTTTGACTATTTTGCGGAAATGCCGAATTCTTACCGAAATTAATGTAAGATAGAGACCGTCTGAACTTTTTTGACTATTTTCCTGAAATGCTGAATTCTGAGCCGTGAATTTTGAAAATGAAGTAGAATGTAGACCGTCTGAACTTTTTTGACTATTTTACTGAAATGCCGAATTCTGAACCGAAATTAAAGTAAGATAGAGACCGTCTGAACTTTTTTGACTATTTTGCTGAAATGCTGAATTCTGAACCGTGAATTTTGAAATTGATGTAAGATAGAGACCGTCTGAACTTTTTTGACTATTTTGCTGAAATGCCGAATTCTGAACTGAAATTAATGTAAGATAGAGACCGTCTGAACTTTTTTGACTATTTTGCTGAAATGCCGAATTCTGAACCGAAATTAATGTAATATAGAGACCGTCTGAACTTTTTTGACTATTTTGCTGAAATGCCGAATTCTGAACTGAAATTAATGTAAGATAGAGACCGTCTGAACTTTTTTGACTATTTTGCTGAAATGCCGAATTCTGAACCGAAATTAATGTAATATAGAGACCGTCTGAACTTTTTTGACTATTTTGCTGAAATGCTGAAATGCTGAATTCTGAACCGTGAATTTTGAAAATGAAGTAGAATGTAGACCGTCTGAACTTTTTTGACTATTTTACTGAAATGCCGAATTCTGAACCGAAATTAAAGTAAGATAGAGACCGTCTGAACTTTTTTGACTATTTTGCTGAAATGCTGAATTCTGAACCGTGAATTTTGAAATTGATGTAAGATAGAGACCGTCTGAACTTTTTTGACTATTTTGCTGAAATGCCGAATTCTGAACTGAAATTAATGTAAGATAGAGACCGTCTGAACTTTTTTGACTATTTTGCTGAAATGCCGAATTCTAACCGAAATTAATATAAGATAGAGACCGTCTGAACTTTTTTGACTATTATGCTGAATTCTGAACTTGAATTTTGAAATTAATGTAAGGTAGAGACCGTCGGAACTTTTTTGACTATTTTGCGGAAATGCCGAATTCTTACCGAAATTAATGTAAGATAGAGACCGTCTGAACTTTTTTGACTATTTTCCTGAAATGCTGAATTCTGAACCGTGAATTTTGAAAATGAAGTAGAATGTAGACCGTCTGAGGTTTTTTGACTATTTTACTGAAATGCCGAATTCTGAACCTAAATTAAAGTAAGATAGAGACCGTCTGAACTTTTTTGACTATTTTGCTGAAATGCTGAATTCCGAACCGTGAATTTTGAAATTGATGTAAGATAGAGACCGTCTGAACTTTTTTGACTATTTTGCTGAAATGCCGAATTCTGAACTGAAATTAATGTAAGATAGAGACCGTCTGAACTTTTTTGACTATTTTGCTGAAATGCCGAATTCTGAACCGAAATTAATGTAATATAGAGACCGTCTGAACTTTTTTGACTATTTTGCTGAAATGCTGAAATGCTGAATTCTGAACTTGAATTTAGAAATTAATGTAAGATAGAGACCGTCTGAACTTTTTTGACTATTTTGCTGAAATGCTGAAATGCTGAATTCGGAACTTGAATTTAGAAATTAATGTAAGATAAAGACCGTCTGAACTTTTTTGACTATTTTGCTGAAATGCTGAAATGCTGAATTCTGAACTTGAATTTTGAAATTATTGTAAGATAGAGACCGTCTGAACTTTTTTGACTATTTTGCTGAAATGCTGAATTCTGAACCGTTAATTTTGAAATTGATGTAAGATAGAGACCGTCTGAACTTTTTTGACTATTTTGCTGAAATGCCGAATTCTGAACTGAAATTAATGTAAGATAGAGACCGTCTGAACTTTTTTGACTATTTTGCTGAAATGCCGAATTCTGAACCGAAATTAATGTAATATAGAGACCGTCTGAACTTTTTTGACTATTTTACTGAAATGTCGAATTCTGAACCTAAATTAAAGTAAGATAGAGACCGTCTGAACTTTTTTGACTATTTTGCGGAAATGCCGAATTCTTACCGAAATTAATGTAAGATAGAGACCGTCTGAACTTTTTTGACTATTTTCCTGAAATGCTGAATTCTGAGCCGTGAATTTTGAAAATGAAGTAGAATGTAGACCGTCTGAACTTTTTTGACTATTTTACTGAAATGCCGAATTCTGAACCGAAATTAAAGTAAGATAGAGACCGTCTGAACTTTTTTGACTATTTTGCTGAAATGCTGAATTCTGAACCGTGAATTTTGAAATTGATGTAAGATAGAGACCGTCTGAACTTTTTTGACTATTTTGCTGAAATGCCGAATTCTGAACTGAAATTAATGTAAGATAGAGACCGTCTGAACTTTTTTGACTATTTTGCTGAAATGCCGAATTCTGAACCGAAATTAATGTAATATAGAGACCGTCTGAACTTTTTTGACTATTTTGCTGAAATGCTGAAATGCTGAAATGCTGAATTCTGAACTTGAATTTAGAAATTAATGTAAGATAGAGACCGTCTGAACTTTTTTGACTATTTTGCTGAAATGCTGAAATGCTGAATTCGGAACTTGAATTTAGAAATTAATGTAAGATAGAGACCGTCTGAACTTTTTTGACTATTTTGCTGAAATGCTGAAATGCTGAATTCTGAACTTGAATTTTGAAATTATTGTAAGATAGAGACCGTCTGAACTTTTTTGACTATTTTGCTGAAATGCTGAATTCTGAACCGTGAATTTTGCAATTGATGTAAGATAGAGACCGTCTGAACTTTTTTGACTATTTTGCTGAAATGCCGAATTCTGAACTGAAATTAATGTAAGATAGAGACCGTCTGAACTTTTTTGACTATTTTGCTGAAATGCCGAATTCTGAACCGAAATTAATGTAATATAGAGACCGTCTGAACTTTTTTGACTATTTTGCTGAAATGCTGAAATGCTGAATTCTGAACTTGAATTTAGAAATTAATGTAAGATAGAGACCGTCTGAACTTTTTTGACTATTTTGCTGAAATGCTGAAATGCTGAATTCGGAACTTGAATTTAGAAATTAATGTAAGATAGAGACCGTCTGAACTTTTTTGACTATTTTGCTGAAATGCTGAAATGCTGAATTCTGAACTTGAATTTTGAAATTATTATAAGATAGAGACCGTCTGAACTTTTTTGACTATTTTGCTGAAATGCTGAATTCTGAACCGTGAATTTTGAAATTGATGTAAGATAGAGACCGTCTGAACTTTTTTGACTATTTTGCTGAAATGCCGAATTCTGAACTGAAATTAATGTAAGATAGAGACCGTCTGAACTTTTTTGACTATTTTGCTGAAATGCCGAATTCTGAACCGAAATTAATGTAATATAGAGACCGTCTGAACTTTTTTGACTATTTTACTGAAATGCCGAATTCTGAACCTAAATTAAAGTAAGATAGAGACCGTCTGAACTTTTTTGACTATTTTGCGGAAATGCCGAATTCTTACCGAAATTAATGTAAGATAGAGACCGTCTGAACTTTTTTGACTATTTTCCTGAAATGCTGAATTCTGAGCCGTGAATTTTGAAAATGAAGTAGAATGTAGACCGTCTGAACTTTTTTGACTATTTTACTGAAATGCCGAATTCTGAACCGAAATTAAAGTAAGATAGAGACCGTCTGAACTTTTTTGACTATTTTGCTGAAATGCTGAATTCTGAACCGTGAATTTTGAAATTGATGTAAGATAGAGACCGTCTGAACTTTTTTGACTATTTTGCTGAAATGCCGAATTCTGAACTGAAATTAATGTAAGATAGAGACCGTCTGAACTTTTTTGACTATTTTGCTGAAATGCCGAATTCTGAACCGAAATTAATGTAATATAGAGACCGTCTGAACTTTTTTGACTATTTTGCTGAAATGCTGAAATGCTGAATTCTGAACTTGAATTTAGAAATTAATGTAAGATAGAGACCGTCTGAACTTTTTTGACTATTTTGCTGAAATGCTGAAATGCTGAATTCGGAACTTGAATTTAGAAATTAATGTAAGATAAAGACCGTCTGAACTTTTTTGACTATTTTGCTGAAATGCTGAAATGCTGAATTCTGAACTTGAATTTTGAAATTATTGTAAGATAGAGACCGTCTGAACTTTTTTGACTATTTTGCTGAAATGCTGAATTCTGAACCGTGAATTTTGAAATTGATGTAAGATAGAGACCGTCTGAACTTTTTTGACTATTTTGCTGAAATGCCGAATTCTGAACTGAAATTAATGTAAGATAGAGACCGTCTGAACTTTTTTGACTATTTTGCTGAAATGCCGAATTCTGAACCGAAATTAATGTAATATAGAGACCGTCTGAACTTTTTTGACTATTTTACTGAAATGCCGAATTCTGAACCTAAATTAAAGTAAGATAGAGACCGTCTGAACTTTTTTGACTATTTTGCGGAAATGCCGAATTCTTACCGAAATTAATGTAAGATAGAGACCGTCTGAACTTTTTTGACTATTTTCCTGAAATGCTGAATTCTGAGCCGTGAATTTTGAAAATGAAGTAGAATGTAGACCGTCTGAACTTTTTTGACTATTTTACTGAAATGCCGAATTCTGAACCGAAATTAAAGTAAGATAGAGACCGTCTGAACTTTTTTGACTATTTTGCTGAAATGCTGAATTCTGAACCGTGAATTTTGAAATTGATGTAAGATAGAGACCGTCTGAACTTTTTTGACTATTTTGCTGAAATGCCGAATTCTGAACCGAAATTAATGTAATATAGAGACCGTCTGAACTTTTTTGACTATTTTGCTGAAATGCTGAAATGCTGAAATGCTGAATTCTGAACTTGAATTTAGAAATTAATGTAAGATAGAGACCGTCTGAACTTTTTGACTATTTTGCTGAAATGCTGAAATGCTGAATTCGGAACTTGAATTTAGAAATTAATGTACGATAGAGACCGTCTGAACTTTTTTGACTATTTTGCTGAAATGCTGAAATGCTGAATTCTGAACTTGAATTTTGAAATTATTGTAAGATAGAGACCGTCTGAACTTTTTTGACTATTTTGCTGAAATGCTGAATTCTGAACCGTGAATTTTGAAATTGATGTAAGATAGAGACCGTCTGAACTTTTTTGACTATTTTGCTGAAATGCCGAATTCTGAACTGAAATTAATGTAAGATAGAGACCGTCTGAACTTTTTTGACTATTTTGCTGAAATGCCGAATTCTGAACCGAAATTAATGTAATATAGAGACCGTCTGAACTTTTTTGACTATTTTGCTGAAATGCTGAAATGCTGAATTCTGAACTTGAATTTAGAAATTAATGTAAGATAGAGACCGTCTGAACTTTTTTGACTATTTTGCTGAAATGCTGAATTCGGAACTTGAATTTAGAAATTAATGTAAGATAGAGACCGTCTGAACTTTTTTGACTATTTTGCTGAAATGCTGAAATGCTGAATTCTGAACTTGAATTTTGAAATTATTGTAAGATAGAGACCGTCTGAACTTTTTTGACTATTTTGCTGAAATGCTGAATTCTGAACCGTGAATTTTGAAATTGATGTAAGATAGAGACCGTCTGAACTTTTTTGACTATTTTGCTGAAATGCCGAATTCTGAACTGAAATTAATGTAAGATAGAGACCGTCTGAACTTTTTTGACTATTTTGCTGAAATGCCGAATTCTGAACCGAAATTAATGTAATATAGAGACCGTCTGAACTTTTTTGACTATTTTACTGAAATGCCGAATTCTGAACCTAAATTAAAGTAAGATAGAGACCGTCTGAACTTTTTTGACTATTTTGCGGAAATGCCGAATTCTTACCGAAATTAATGTAAGATAGAGACCGTCTGAACTTTTTTGACTATTTTCCTGAAATGCTGAATTCTGAGCCGTGAATTTTGAAAATGAAGTAGAATGTAGACCGTCTGAACTTTTTTGACTATTTTACTGAAATGCCGAATTCTGAACCGAAATTAAAGTAAGATAGAGACCGTCTGAACTTTTTTGACTATTTTGCTGAAATGCTGAATTCTGAACCGTGAATTTTGAAATTGATGTAAGATAGAGACCGTCTGAACTTTTTTGACTATTTTGCTGAAATGCCGAATTCTGAACTGAAATTAATGTAAGATAGAGACCGTCTGAACTTTTTTGACTATTTTGCTGAAATGCCGAATTCTGAACCGAAATTAATGTAATATAGAGACCGTCTGAACTTTTTTGACTATTTTGCTGAAATGCTGAAATGCTGAAATGCTGAATTCTGAACTTGAATTTAGAAATTAATGTAAGATAGAGACCGTCTGAACTTTTTTGACTATTTTGCTGAAATGCTGAAATGCTGAATTCGGAACTTGAATTTAGAAATTAATGTAAGATAGAGACCGTCTGAACTTTTTTGACTATTTTGCTGAAATGCTGAAATGCTGAATTGTGAACTTGAATTTTGAAATTATTGTAAGATAGAGACCGTCTGAACTTTTTTGACTATTTTGCTGAAATGCTGAATTCTGAACCGTGAATTTTGAAATTGATGTAAGATAGAGACCGTCTGAACTTTTTTGACTATTTTGCTGAAATGCCGAATTCTGAACTGCAATTAATGTAAGATAGAGACCGTCTGAACTTTTTTGACTATTTTGCTGAAATGCCGAATTCTGAACCGAAATTAATGTAATATAGAGACCGTCTGAACTTTTTTGACTATTTTGCTGAAATGCTGAAATGCTGAATTCTGAACTTGAATTTAGAAATTAATGTAAGATAGAGACCTTCTGAACTTTTTTGACTATTTTGCTGAAATGCTGAAATGCTGAATTCGGAACTTGAATTTAGAAATTAATGTAAGATAGAGACCGTCTGAACTTTTTTGACTATTTTGCTGAAATGCTGAAATGCTGAATTCTGAACTTGAATTTTGAAATTATTGTAAGATAGAGACCGTCTGAACTTTTTTGACTATTTTGCTGAAATGCTGAATTCTGAACCGTGAATTTTGAAATTGATGTAAGATAGAGACCGTCTGAACTTTTTTGACTATTTTGCTGAAATGCCGAATTCTGAACTGAAATTAATGTAAGATAGAGACCGTCTGAAATTTTTTGACTATTTTGCTGAAATGCCGAATTCTGAACCGAAATTAATGTAATATAGAGACCGTCTGAACTTTTTTGACTAATTTGCTGAAATGCCGAATTCTGAACTGAAATTAATGTAAGATAGAGACCGTCTGAACTTTTTTGACTATTTTGCTGAAATGCCGAATTCTGAACCGAAATTAATGTAATATAGAGACCGTCTGAACTTTTTTGACTATTTTGCTGAAATGCCGAATTCTGAACTGAAATTAATGTAAGATAGAGACCGTCTGAACTTTTTTGACTATTTTGCTGAAATGCCGAATTCTGAACCGAAATTAATGTAATATAGAGACCGTCTGAATTTTTTTGACTATTTTGCTGAAATGCCGAATTCTGAACCGAAATTAATGTAATATAGAGACCGTCTGAACTTTTTTGACTATTTTGCTGAAATGCTGAAATGCTGAAATGCTGAATTCTGAACTTGAATTTAGAAATTAATGTAAGATAGAGACCGTCTGAACTTTTTTGACTATTTTGCTGAAATGCTGAAATGCTGAATTCGGAACTTGAATTTAGAAATTAATGTAAGATAGAGACCGTCTGAACTTTTTTGACTATTTTGCTGAAATGCTGAAATGCTGAATTCTGAACTTGAATTTTGAAATTATTGTAAGATAGAGACCGTCTGAACTTTTTTGACTATTTTGCTGAAATGCTGAATTCTGAACCGTGAATTTTGAAATTGATGTAAGATAGAGACCGTCTGAACGTTTTTGACTATTTTGCTGAAATGCCGAATTCTGAACTGAAATTAATGTAAGATAGAGACCGTCTGAACTTTTTTGACTATTTTGCTGAAATGCCGAATTCTGAACCGAAATTAATGTAATATAGAGACCGTCTGAACTTTTTTGACTATTTTGCTGAAATGCTGAAATGCTGAATTCTGAACTTGAATTTAGAAATTAATGTAAGATAGAGACCGTCTGAACTTTTTTGACTATTTTGCTGAAATGCTGAAATGCTGAATTCGGAACTTGAATTTAGAAATTAATGTAAGATAGAGACCGTCTGAACTTTTTTGACTATTTTGCTGAAATGCTGAATTCTGAACTTGAATTTTGAAATTATTGTAAGATAGAGACCGTCTGAACTTTTTTGACTATTTTGCTGAAATGCTGAATTCTGAACCGTGAATTTTGAAATTGATGTAAGATAGAGACCGTCTGAACGTTTTTGACTATTTTGCTGAAATGCCGAATTCTGAACTGAAATTAATGTAAGATAGAGACCGTCTGAACTTTTTTGACTATTTTGCTGAAATGCCGAATTCTGAACCGAAATTAATGTAATATAGAGACCGTCTGAACTTTTTTGACTATTTTGCTGAAATGCTGAAATGCTGAATTCTGAACTTGAATTTAGAAATTAATGTAAGATAGAGACCGTCTGAACTTTTTTGACTATTTTGCTGAAATGCTGAAATGCTGAATTCGGAACTTGAATTTAGAAATTAATGTAAGATAGAGACCGTCTGAACTTTTTTGACTATTTTGCTGAAATGCTGAATTCTGAACTTGAATTTTGAAATTATTGTAAGATAGAGACCGTCTGAACTTTTTTGACTATTTTGCTGAAATGCTGAATTCTGAACCGTGAATTTTGAAATTGATGTAAGATAGAGACCGTCTGAACTTTTTTGACTATTTTGCTGAAATGCCGAATTCTGAACTGAAATTAATGTAAGATAGAGACCGTCTGAAATTTTTTGACTATTTTGCTGAAATGCCGAATTCTGAACCGAAATTAATGTAATATAGAGACCGTCTGAACTTTTTTGACTATTTTGCTGAAATGCCGAATTCTGAACTGAAATTAATGTAAGATAGAGACCGTCTGAACTTTTTTGACTATTTTGCTGAAATGCCGAATTCTGAACCGAAATTAATGTAATATAGAGACCGTCTGAACTTTTTTGACTATTTTGCTGAAATGCCGAATTCTGAACTGAAATTAATGTAAGATAGAGACCGTCTGAACTTTTTTGACTATTTTGCTGAAATGCCGAATTCTGAACCGAAATTAATGTAATATAGAGACCGTCTGAACCTTTTTTGACTATTTTGCTGAAAAGCCGAATTCTGAACTGAAATTAATGTAAGATAGAGACCGTCTGAACTTTTTTGACTATTTTGCTGAAATGCCGAATTCTGAACCGAAATTAATGTAATATAGAGACCGTCTGAACTTTTTTGACTATTTTGCTGAAATGCTGAAATGCTGAATTCTGAACTTGAATTTAGAAATTAATGTAAGATAGAGACCGTCTGAACTTTTTTGACTATTTTGCTGAAATGCTGAAATGCTGAATTCTGAACTTGAATTTTGAAATTATTGTAAGATAGAGACCGTCTGAACTTTTTTGACTATTTTGCTGAAATGCTGAATTCTGAACCGTGAATTTTGAAATTGATGTAAGATAGAGACCGTCTGAACTTTTTTGACTATTTTGCTGAAATGCCGAATTCTGAACTGAAATTAATGTAAGATAGAGACCGTCTGAAATTTTTTGACTATTTTGCTGAAATGCCGAATTCTGAACCGAAATTAATGTAATATAGAGACCGTCTGAACTTTTTTGACTATTTTGCTGAAATGCCGAATTCTGAACTGAAATTAATGTAAGATAGAGACCGTCTGAACTTTTTTGACTATTTTGCTGAAATGCCGAATTCTGAACCGAAATTAATGTAATATAGAGACCGTCTGAACTTTTTTGACTATTTTGCTGAAATGCCGAATTCTGAACTGAAATTAATGTAAGATAGAGACCGTCTGAACTTTTTTGACTATTTTGCTGAAATGCCGAATTCTGAACCGAAATTAATGTAATATAGAGACCGTCTGAACTTTTTTGACTATTTTGCTGAAATGCCGAATTCTGAACTGAAATTAATGTAAGATAGAGACCGTCTGAACTTTTTTGACTATTTTGCTGAAATGCCGAATTCTGAACCGAAATTAATGTAATATAGAGACCGTCTGAACTTTTTTGACTATTTTGCTGAAATGCTGAAATGCTGAAATGCTGAATTCTGAACTTGAATTTAGAAATTAATGTAAGATAGAGACCGTCTGAACTTTTTTGACTATTTTGCTGAAATGCCGAATTCTGAACCGAAATTAATGTAATATAGAGACCGTCTGAACTTTTTTGACTATTTTGCTGAAATGCTGAAATGCTGAATTCTGAACCGTGAATTTTGAAAATGAAGTAGAATGTAGACCGTCTGAACTTTTTTGACTATTTTACTGAAATGCCGAATTCTGAACCGAAATTAAAGTAAGATAGAGACCGTCTGAACTTTTTTGACTATTTTGCTGAAATGCTGAATTCTGAACCGTGAATTTTGAAATTGATGAAAGATAGAGACCGTCTGAACTTTTTTGACTATTTTGCTGAAATGCTGAATTCTGAACCGTGAATTTTGAAATTGATGTAAGATAGAGACCGTCTGAACTTTTTTGACTATTTTGCTGAAATGCCGAATTCTGAACTGAAATTAATGTAAGATAGAGACCGTCTGAACTTTTTTGACTATTTTGCTGAAATGCCGAATTCTAACCGAAATTAATGTAAGATAGAGACCGTCTGAACTTTTTTGACTATTTTCCTGAAATGCTGAATTCTGAACCGTGAATTTTGAAAATGAAGTAGAATGGAGACCGTCTGAACTTTTTTGACTATTTTGCTGAAATACTGAATTCTGAACCGTGAATTTTGAAATTAATGTAAGATAGAGACCGTCTGAACGTTTTTGACTATTTTGCTGAAATGCCGAATTCTGAACCGAAATTAATGTAATATAGAGACCGTCTGAACTTTTTTGACTATTTTGCTGAAATGCTGAAATGCTGAAATCTGAACCGTGAATTTTGAAAATGAAGTAGAATGTAGACCGTCTGAACTTTTTTGACTATTTTGCTGAAATGCTGAATTCTGAACCGTGAATTTTGAAATTGATGTAAGATAGAGACCGTCTGAACTTTTTTGACTATTTTGCTGAAATGCCGAATTCTGAACTGAAATTAATGTAAGATAGAGACCATCTGAACTTTTTTGACTATTTTGCTGAAATGCCGAATTCTGAACCGAAATTAATGTAATATAGAGACCGTCTGAACTTTTTTGACTATTTTGCTGAAATGCCGAATTCTGAACTGAAATTAATGTAAGATAGAGACCGTCTGAACTTTTTTGACTATTTTGCTGAAATGCCGAATTCTGAACTGAAATTAATGTAAGATAGAGACCGTCTGAACTTTTTTGACTATTTTGCTGAAATACTGAATTCTGAACCGTGAATTTTGAAATTAATGTAAGATAGAGACCGTCTGAACGTTTTTGACTATTTTGCTGAAATGCCGAATTCTGAACCGAAATTAATGTAATATAGAGACCGTCTGAACTTTTTTGACTATTTTGCTGAAATGCTGAAATGCTGAAATCTGAACCGTGAATTTTGGAAATGAAGTATAATGTAGACCGTCTGAACTTTTTTGACTATTTTGCTGAAATGCCGAATTCTGAACCGTGAATTTTGAAATTAATATAAGATAGAGACCGTCTGAACTTTTTTGACTATTATGCTGAATTCTGAACTTGAATTTTGAAATTAATGTAAGATAGAGACCGTCTGAACTTTTTTGACTATTTTGCGGAAATGTCGAATTCTCACCGAAATTAATGTAAGATAGAGACCGTCTGAACTTTTTTGACTATTTTCCTGAAATGCTGAATTCTGAACCGTGAATTTTGAAAATGAAGTAGAATGTAGACCGTCTGAACTTTTTTGACTATTTTACTGAAATGCCGAATTCTGAACCTAAATTAAAGTAAGATAGAGACCGTCTGAACTTTTTTGACTATTTTGCGGAAATGCCGAATTCTAACCGAAATTAATGTAAGATAGAGACCGTCTGAACTTTTTTGACTATTTTCCTGAAATGCTGAATTCTGAACTGAAATTAATGTAAGATAGAGACCGTCTGAACTTTTTTGACTATTTTGCTGAAATGCTGAAATGCTGAATTCTGAACCGTGAATTTTGGAAATGAAGTATAATGTAGACCGTCTGAACTTTTTTGACTATTTTGCTGAAATGCCGAATTCTGAACCGTGAATTTTGAAATTAATATAAGATAGAGACCGTCTGAACTTTTTTGACTATTATGCTGAATTCTGAACTTGAATTTTGAAATTAATGTAAGATAGAGACCGTCTGAACTTTTTTGACTATTTTGCGGAAATGCCGAATTCTAACCGAAATTGATGTAAGATAGAGACCGTCTGAACTTTTTTGACTATTTTCCTGAAATGCTGAATTCTGAACCGTGAATTTTGAAAATGAAGTAGAATGTAGACCGTCTGAACTTTTTTGACTATTTTACTGAAATGCCGAATACTGAACCGAAATTAAAGTAAGATAGAGACCGTCTGAACTTTTTTGACTATTTTGCTGAAATGCTGAATTCTGAACCGTGAATTTTGAAATTGATGTAAGATAGAGACCGTCTGAACTTTTTTGACTATTTTGCTGAAATGCCGAATTCTGAACTGAAATTAATGTAAGATAGAGACCGTCTGAACTTTTTTGACTATTTTGCTGAAATGCTGAAATGCTGAATTCTGAACTTGAATTTTGAAATTAATGTAAGATAGAGACCGTCTGAACTTTTTTGACTATTTTGCAGAAATGCCGAATTCTGAACCGTGAATTTTTAAATTAATGTAAGATAGAGACCGTCTGAACTTTTTTGACTATTTTGCTGAAATGCTGAATTCTGAACCGTGAATTTTGAAATTTTGTAAGATAGAGACCGTCTGAACTTTTTTGACTATTTTGCTGAAATGCCGAATTCTGAACTGAAATTAATGTAAGATAGAGACCGTCTGAACTTTTTTGACTATTTTGCTGAAATGCCGAATTCTGAACCGTGAATTTTGAAATTGATGTAAGATAGAGACCGTCTGAACTTTTTTGATTATTTTGCTGAAATGCCGAATTCTGAACTGAAATTAATGTAAGATAGAGACCGTCTGAACTTTTTTGACTATTTTGCTGAAATGCCGAATTCTGAACCGAAATTAATGTAATATAGAGACCGTCTGAACTTTTTTGACTATTTTGCTGAAATTCTGAAATGCTGAATTCTGAACTTGAATTTAGAAATTAATGTAAGATAGAGACCATCTGAACTTTTTTGACTATTTTGCTGAAATGCTGAAATGCTGAATTCTGAACTTGAATTTAGAAATTAATGTAAGATAGAGACCGTCTGAACTTTTTTGACTATTTTGCTGAAATGCTGAAATGCTGAATTCTGAACTTGAATTTTGAAATTAATGTAAGATAGAGACCGTCTGAACTTTTTTGACTATTTTGCTGAAATGCCGAATTCTGAACCGTGAATTTTTAAATTAATGTAAGATAGAGACCGTCTGAACTTTTTTGACAATTTTACTGAAATGCTGAATTCTGAACCGTGAATTTTGAAATTTTGTAAGATAGAGACCGTCTGAACTTTTTTGACTATTTTGCTGAAATGCCGAATTCTGAACTGAAATTAATGTAAGATAGAGACCGTCTGAACTTTTTTGACTATTTTGCTGAAATGCCGAATTCTGAACCGTGAATTTTGAAATTGATGTAAGATAGAGACCGTCTGAACTTTTTTGACTATTTTGCTGAAATGCCGAATTCTGAACTGAAATTAATGTAAGATAGAGACCGTCTGAACTTTTTTGACTATTTTGCTGAAATGCCGAATTCTGAACCGAAATTAATGTAATATAGAGACCGTCTGAACTTTTTTGACTATTTTGCTGAAATGCTGAAATGCTGAATTCTGAACTTGAATTTAGAAATTAATGTAAGATAGAGACCGTCTGAACGTTTTTGACTATTTTGCTGAAATGCCGAATTCTGAACCGAAATTAATGTAATATAGAGACCGTCTGAACTTTTTTGACTATTTTGCTGAAATGCTGAAATGCTGAATTCTGAACCGTGAATTTTGGAATTGAAGTATAATGTAGACCGTCTGAACCTTTTTGACTATTTTGCTGAAATGCCGAATTCTGAACCGTGAATTTTGAAATTAATATAAGATAGAGACCGTCTGAACTTTTTTGACTATTATGCTGAATTCTGAACTTGAATTTTGAAATTAATGTAAGATAGAGACCGTCTGAACTTTTTTGACTATTTTGCGGAAATGCCGAATTCTTACCGAAATTAATGTAAGATAGAGACCGTCTGAACTTTTTTGACTATTTTACTGAAATGCCGAATTCTGAACCTAAATTAAAGTAAGATAGAGACCGTCTGAACTTTTTTGACTATTTGGCGGAAATGCCGAATTCTTACCGAAATTAAAGTAAGATAGAGACCGTCTGAACTTTTTTGACTATTTTGCGGAAATGCCGAATTCTAACCGAAATTAATGTAAGATAAAGACCGTCTGATCTTTTTTGACTATTTTCCTGAAATGCTGAATTCTGAACCGTGAATTTTGAAAATGAAGTAGAAAGTAGACCGTCTGAACTTTTTTGACTATTTTACTGAAATGCCGAATTCTGAACCGAAATTAAAGTAAGATAGAGACCGTCTGAACTTTTTTGACTATTTTGCTGAAATGCTGAATTCTGAACCGTGAATTTTGAAATTGATGTAAGATAGAGACCGTCTGAACTTTTTTGACTATTTTGCTGAAATGCCGAATTCTGAACTGAAATTAATGTAAGATAGAGACCGTCTGAACTTTTTTGACTATTTTGCTGAAATGCCGAATTCTGAACCGAAATTAATGTAATATAGAGACCGTCTGAACTTTTTTGACTATTTTGCTGAAATGCTGAAATGCTGAATTCTGAACTTGAATTTAGAAATTAATGTAAGATAGAGACCGTCTGAACTTTTTTGACTATTTTGCTGAAATGCTGAAATGCTGAATTCGGAACTTGAATTTTGAAATTAATGTAAGATAGAGACCGTCTGAACTTTTTTGACTATTTGGCGGAAATGCCGAATTCTTACCGAAATTAAAGTAAGATAGAGACCATCTGATCTTTTTTGACTATTTTGCTGAAATACTGAATTCTGAACCGTGAATTTTGAAATTAATGTAAGATAGAGACCGTCTGAACGTTTTTGACTATTTTGCTGAAATGCCGAATTCTGAACCGAAATTTATGTAATATAGAGACCGTCTGAACTTTTTTGACTATTTTGCTGAAATGCTGAAATGCTGAATTCTGAACCGTGAATTTTGGAAATGAAGAATAATGTAGACCGTCTGAACTTTTTTGACTATTTTGCTGAAATGCCGAATTCTGAACCGTGAATTTTGAAATTAATATAAGATAGAGACCGTCTGAACTTTTTTGACTATTATGCTGAATTCTGAACTTGAATTTTGAAATTAATGTAAGATAGAGACCGTCTGAACTTTTTTGACTATTTTGCGGAAATGCCGAATTCTTACCGAAATTAATGTAAGATAGAGACCGTCTGAACTTTTTTGACTATTTTACTGAAATGCCGAATTCTGAACCTAAATTAAAGTAAGATAGAGACCGTCTGAACTTTTTTGACTATTTGGCGGAAATGCCGAATTCTTACCGAAATTAAAGTAAGATAGAGACCGTCTGAACTTTTTTGACTATTTTGCTGAAATTCTGAATTCTGAACCGTGAATTTTGAAATTGATGTAAGATAGAGACCGTCTGAACTTTTTTGACTATTCTGCTGAAATGCCGAATTCTGAACTGAAATTAATGTAAGATAGAGACCGTCTGAACTTTTTTGACTATTTTGCTGAAATGCCGAATTCTGAACCGAAATTAATGTAATATAGAGACCGTCTGAACTTTTTTGACTATTTTGCTGAAATGCTGAAATGCTGAATTCTGAACTTGAATTTTGAAATTAATGTAAGATAGAGACCGTCTGAACTTTTTTGACTATTTTGCTGAAATGCTGAATTCTGAACTTGAATTTTGAAATTAATGTAAGATAGAGACCGTCTGAACTTTTTTGACTATTTTGCTGAAATGCTGAATTCTGAACCGTGAATTTTGAAATTAATATAAGATAGAGACCGTCTAAACTTTTTTGACTATTTTACTGAAATGCCGAATTCTGAACCTAAATTAAAGTAAGATAGAGACCGTCTGAACTTTTTTGACTATTTGGCGGAAATGCCGAATTCTTACCGAAATTAAAGTAAGATAGAGACCGTCTGAACTTTTTTGACTATTTTGCGGAAATGCCGAATTCTAACCGAAATTAATGTAAGATAAAGACCGTCTGATCTTTTTTGACTATTTTCCTGAAATGCTGAATTCTGAACCGTGAATTTTGAAAATGAAGTAGAATGTAGACCGTCTGAACTTTTTTGACTATTTTACTGAAATGCCGAATTCTGAACCGAAATTAAAGTAAGATAGAGACCGTCTGAACTTTTTTGACTATTTTGCTGAAATGCTGAATTCTGAACCGTGAATTTTGAAATTGATGTAAGATAGAGACCGTCTGAACTTTTTTGACTATTTTGCTGAAATGCCGAATTCTGAACTGAAATTAATGTAAGATAGAGACCGTCTGAACTTTTTTGACTATTTTGCTGAAATGCCGAATTCTGAACCGAAATTAATGTAATATAGAGACCGTCTGAACTTTTTTGACTATTTTGCTGAAATGCTGAAATGCTGAATTCGGAACTTGAATTTTGAAATTAATGTAAGATAGAGACCGTCTGAACTTTTTTGACTATTTGGCGGAAATGCCGAATTCTTACCGAAATTAAAGTAAGATAGAGACCGTCTGATCTTTTTTGACTATTTTGCTGAAATACTGAATTCTGAACCGTGAATTTTGAAATTAATGTAAGATAGAGACCGTCTGAACGTTTTTGACTATTTTGCTGAAATGCCGAATTCTGAACCGAAATTTATGTAATATAGAGACCGTCTGAACTTTTTTGACTATTTTGCTGAAATGCTGAAATGCTGAATTCTGAACCGTGAATTTTGGAAATGAAGAATAATGTAGACCGTCTGAACTTTTTTGACTATTTTGCTGAAATGCCGAATTCTGAACCGTGAATTTTGAAATTAATATAAGATAGAGACCGTCTGAACTTTTTTGACTATTATGCTGAATTCTGAACTTGAATTTTGAAATTAATGTAAGATAGAGACCGTCTGAACTTTTTTGACTATTTTACTGAAATGCCGAATTCTGAACCTAAATTAAAGTAAGATAGAGACCGTCTGAACTTTTTTGACTATTTGGCGGAAATGCCGAATTCTTACCGAAATTAAAGTAAGATAGAGACCGTCTGAACTTTTTTGACTATTTTGCTGAAATGCTGAATTCTGAACCGTGAATTTTGAAATTGATGTAAGATAGAGACCGTCTGAACTTTTTTGACTATTCTGCTGAAATGCCGAATTCTGAACTGAAATTAATGTAAGATAGAGACCGTCTGAACTTTTTTGACTATTTTGCTGAAATGCCGAATTCTGAACCGAAATTAATGTAATATAGAGACCGTCTGAACTTTTTTGACTATTTTGCTGAAATGCTGAAATGCTGAATTCTGAACTTGAATTTTGAAATTAATGTAAGATAGAGACCGTCTGAACTTTTTTGACTATTTTGCTGAAATGCTGAAATGCTGAATTCTGAACTTGAATTTTGAAATTAATGTAAGATAGAGACCGTCTGAACTTTTTTGACTATTTTGCTGAAATGCTGAATTCTGAACCGTGACTTTTGAAATTAATGTAAGATAGAGACCGTCTGAACGTTTTTGACTATTTTGCTGAAATGCCGAATTCTGAACCGAAATTAATGTAATATAGAGACCGTCTGAACTTTTTTGACTATTTTGCTGAAATGCCGAATTCTTACCGAAATTAAAGTAAGATAGAGACCGTCTGAACTTTTTTGACTATTTTGCTGAAATGCTGAATTTTGAACCGTGAATTTTGAAATTAATGTAAGATAGAGACCGTCTGAACGTTTTTGACTATTTTGCTGAAATGCCGAATTCTGAACCGAAATTAATGTAAGATAGAGACCGTCTGAACTTTTTTTGACTATTTTGCTGAAATGCTGAATTCTGAACCGTGAATTTTGAAAATGAAGTAGAATGTAGACCGTCTGAACTTTTTTGACTATTTTACTGAAATGCCGAATTCTGAACCGAAATTAAAGTAAGATGGAGACCGTCTGAACGTATTTGTCTATTTTGCCGAAATGCCGAATTCTGAACCGTGAATTTTGAAAATGAAGTAGAATGGAGACCGTCTGAACTTTTTTGACTATTTTGCTGAAATGCCGAATTCTGAACCGAAATTAATGTAAGATAGAGACCGTCTGAACTTTTTTTGACTATTTAGCTGAAATGCTGAATTCTGAACCGTGAATTTTGAAATTAATGTAAGATGGAGACCGTCTGAGCTTTTTTGACTATTTTGCTGAAATGCTGAATTCTGAACCGTGAATTTTGAAAATGAAGTAGAATGGAGACCGTCTGAACTTTTTTGACTATTTTGCTGAAATACCGAATTCTGAACCGAAATTAATGTAAGATAGAGACCGTCTGAACTTTTTTGACTATTTTTCTGAAATGCCGAATTCTGAACCGTGAATTTTAAAAATGAAGTAGAATGGAGACCGTCTGAACCTTTTTGACTATTTTGCTGAAATGACGAATTCTGAACCGAAATTAAAGTAAGATAGAGACCGTCTGAACTTTTTTGACTATTTGGCGGAAATGCCGAATTCTTACCGAAATTAAAGTAAGATAGAGACCGTCTGAACTTTTTTGACTATTTTGCGGAAATGCCGAATTCTAACCGAAATTAATGTAAGATAAAGACCGTCTGATCTTTTTTGACTATTTTCCTGAAATGTTGAATTCTGAACCGTGAATTTTGAAAATGAAGTAGAATGTAGACCGTCTGAACTTTTTTGACTATTTTACTGAAATGCCGAATTCTGAACCGAAATTAAAGTAAGATAGAGACCGTCTGAACTTTTTTGACTATTTTGCTGAAATGCTGAATTCTGAACCGTGAATTTTGAAATTGATGTAAGATAGAGACCGTCTGAACTTTTTTGACTATTTTGCTGAAATGCCGAATTCTGAACTGAAATTAATGTAAGATAGAGACCGTCTGAACTTTTTTGACTATTTTGCTGAAATGCCGAATTCTGAACCGAAATTAATGTAATATAGAGACCGTCTGAACTTTTTTGACTATTTTGCTGAAATGCTGAAATGCTGAATTCTGAACTTGAATTTAGAAATTAATGTAAGATAGAGACCGTCTGAACTTTTTTGACTATTTTGCTGAAATGCTGAAATGCTGAATTCGGAACTTGAATTTTGAAATTAATGTAAGATAGAGACCGTCTGAACTTTTTTGACTATTTGGCGGAAATGCCGAATTCTTACCGAAATTAAAGTAAGATAGAGACCATCTGATCTTTTTTGACTATTTTGCTGAAATACTGAATTCTGAACCGTGAATTTTGAAATTAATGTAAGATAGAGACCGTCTGAACGTTTTTGACTATTTTGCTGAAATGCCGAATTCTGAACCGAAATTTATGTAATATAGAGACCGTCTGAACTTTTTTGACTATTTTGCTGAAATGCTGAAATGCTGAATTCTGAACCGTGAATTTTGGAAATGAAGAATAATGTAGACCGTCTGAACTTTTTTGACTATTTTGCTGAAATGCCGAATTCTGAACCGTGAATTTTGAAATTAATATAAGATAGAGACCGTCTGAACTTTTTTGACTATTATGCTGAATTCTGAACTTGAATTTTGAAATTAATGTAAGATAGAGACCGTCTGAACTTTTTTGACTATTTTGCGGAAATGCCGAATTCTTACCGAAATTAATGTAAGATAGAGACCGTCTGAACTTTTTTGACTATTTTACTGAAATGCCGAATTCTGAACCTAAATTAAAGTAAGATAGAGACCGTCTGAACTTTTTTGACTATTTGGCGGAAATGCCGAATTCTTACCGAAATTAAAGTAAGATAGAGACCGTCTGAACTTTTTTGACTATTTTGCGGAAATGCCGAATTCTAACCGAAATTAATGTAAGATAAAGACCGTCTGATCTTTTTTGACTATTTTCCTGAAATGTTGAATTCTGAACCGTGAATTTTGAAATTGATGTAAGATAGAGACCGTCTGAACTTTTTTGACTATTTTGCTGAAATGCCGAATTCTGAACTGAAATTAATGTAAGATAGAGACCGTCTGAACTTTTTTGACTATTTTGCTGAAATGCCGAATTCTGAACCGAAATTAATGTAATATAGAGACCGTCTGAACTTTTTTGACTATTTTGCTGAAATGCTGAAATGCTGAATTCTGAACTTGAATTTAGAAATTAATGTAAGATAGAGACCGTCTGAACTTTTTTGACTATTTTGCTGAAATGCTGAAATGCTGAATTCGGAACTTGAATTTTGAAATTAATGTAAGATAGAGACCGTCTGAACTTTTTTGACTATTTGGCGGAAATGCCGAATTCTTACCGAAATTAAAGTAAGATAGAGACCATCTGATCTTTTTTGACTATTTTGCTGAAATACTGAATTCTGAACCGTGAATTTTGAAATTAATGTAAGATAGAGACCGTCTGAACGTTTTTGACTATTTTGCTGAAATGCCGAATTCTGAACCGAAATTTATGTAATATAGAGACCGTCTGAACTTTTTTGACTATTTTGCTGAAATGCTGAAATGCTGAATTCTGAACCGTGAATTTTGGAAATGAAGAATAATGTAGACCGTCTGAACTTTTTTGACTATTTTGCTGAAATGCCGAATTCTGAACCGTGAATTTTGAAATTAATATAAGATAGAGACCGTCTGAACTTTTTTGACTATTATGCTGAATTCTGAACTTGAATTTTGAAATTAATGTAAGATAGAGACCGTCTGAACTTTTTTGACTATTTTGCGGAAATGCCGAATTCTTACCGAAATTAATGTAAGATAGAGACCGTCTGAACTTTTTTGACTATTTTACTGAAATGCCGAATTCTGAACCTAAATTAAAGTAAGATAGAGACCGTCTGAACTTTTTTGACTATTTGGCGGAAATGCCGAATTCTTACCGAAATTAAAGTAAGATAGAGACCGTCTGAACTTTTTTGACTATTTTGCTGAAATTCTGAATTCTGAACCGTGAATTTTGAAATTGATGTAAGATAGAGACCGTCTGAACTTTTTTGACTATTCTGCTGAAATGCCGAATTCTGAACTGAAATTAATGTAAGATAGAGACCGTCTGAACTTTTTTGACTATTTTGCTGAAATGCCGAATTCTGAACCGAAATTAATGTAATATAGAGACCGTCTGAACTTTTTTGACTATTTTGCTGAAATGCTGAAATGCTGAATTCTGAACTTGAATTTTGAAATTAATGTAAGATAGAGACCGTCTGAACTTTTTTGACTATTTTGCTGAAATGCTGAATTCTGAACTTGAATTTTGAAATTAATGTAAGATAGAGACCGTCTGAACTTTTTTGACTATTTTGCTGAAATGCTGAATTCTGAACCGTGAATTTTGAAATTAATGTAAGATAGAGACCGTCTGAACGTTTTTGACTATTTTGCTGAAATGCCGAATTCTGAACCGAAATTAATGTAATATAGAGACCGTCTGAACTTTTTTGACTATTTTGCTGAAATGCCGAATTCTTACCGAAATTAAAGTAAGATAGAGACCGTCTGAACTTTTTTGACTATTTTGCGGAAATGCCGAATTCTTACCGAAATTAATGTAAGATAGAGACCGTCTGAACTTTTTTGACTATTTTACTGAAATGCCGAATTCTGAACCTAAATTAAAGTAAGATAGAGACCGTCTGAACTTTTTTGACTATTTGGCGGAAATGCCGAATTCTTACCGAAATTAAAGTAAGATAGAGACCGTCTGAACTTTTTTGACTATTTTGCTGAAATGCTGAAATGCTGAATTCTGAACTTGAATTTTGAAATTAATGTAAGATAGAGACCGTCTGAACTTTTTTGACTATTTTGCTGAAATGCTGAAATGCTGAATTCTGAACTTGAATTTTGAAATTAATGTAAGATAGAGACCGTCTGAACTTTTTTGACTATTTTGCTGAAATGCTGAATTCTGAACCGTGAATTTTGAAATTAATGTAAGATAGAGACCGTCTGAACGTTTTTGACTATTTTGCTGAAATGCCGAATTCTGAACCGAAATTAATGTAATATAGAGACCGTCTGAACTTTTTTGACTATTTTGCTGAAATGCCGAATTCTTACCGAAATTAAAGTAAGATAGAGACCGTCTGAACTTTTTTGACGATTTTGCTGAAATGCTGAATTCTGAACCGTGAATTTTGAAATTAATGTAAGATAGAGACCGTCTGAACGTTTTTGACTATTTTGCTGAAATGCCGAATTCTGAACCGAAATTAATGTAAGATAGAGACCGTCTGAACTTTTTTTGACTATTTTGCTGAAATGCTGAATTCTGAACCGTGAATTTTGAAATTTTGTAAGATAGAGACCGTCTGAGCTTTTTTGACTATTTTGCTGAAATGCTGAATTCTGAACCGTGAATTTTGAAAATGAAGTAGAATGGAGACCGTCTGAACTTTTTTGACTATTTTACTGAAATGCCGAATTCTGAACCGAAATTAAAGTAAGATGGAGACCGTCTGAACGTATTTGTCTATTTTGCCGAAATGCCGAATTCTGAACCGTGAATTTTGAAAATGAAGTAGAATGGAGACCGTCTGAACTTTTTTGACTATTTTGCTGAAATGCCGAATTCTGAACCGAAATTAATGTAAGATAGAGACCGTCTGAACTTTTTTTGACTATTTAGCTGAAATGCTGAATTCTGAACCGTGAATTTTGAAATTAATGTAAGATGGAGACCGTCTGAGCTTTTTTGACTATTTTGCTGAAATGCTGAATTCTGAACCGTGAATTTTGAAAATGAAGTAGAATGGAGACCGTCTGAACTTTTTTGACTATTTTGCTGAAATACCGAATTCTGAACCGAAATTAATGTAAGATAGAGACCGTCTGAACTTTTTTGACTATTTTTCTGAAATGCCGAATTCTTACCGAAATTAAAGTAAGATAGAGACCGTCTGAACTTTTTTGACTATTTTGCGGAAATGCCGAATTCTAACCGAAATTAATGTAAGATAAAGACCGTCTGATCTTTTTTGACTATTTTCCTGAAATGCTGAATTCTGAACCGTGAATTTTGAAAATGAAGTAGAATGTAGACCGTCTGAACTTTTTTGACTATTTTACTGAAATGCCGAATTCTGAACCGAAATTAAAGTAAGATAGAGACCGTCTGAACTTTTTTGACTATTTTGCTGAAATGCTGAATTCTGAACCGTGAATTTTGAAATTGATGTAAGATAGAGACCGTCTGAACTTTTTTGACTATTTTGCTGAAATGCCGAATTTTGAACTGAAATTAATGTAAGATAGAGACCGTCTGAACTTTTTTGACTATTTTGCTGAAATGCCGAATTCTGAACCGAAATTAATGTAATATAGAGACCGTCTGAACTTTTTTGACTATTTTGCTGAAATGCTGAAATGCTGAATTCTGAACTTGAATTTAGAAATTAATGTAAGATAGAGACCGTCTGAACTTTTTTGACTATTTTGCTGAAATGCTGAAATGCTGAATTCGGAACTTGAATTTTGAAATTAATGTAAGATAGAGACCGTCTGAACTTTTTTGACTATTTGGCGGAAATGCCGAATTCTTACCGAAATTAAAGTAAGATAGAGACCATCTGATCTTTTTTGACTATTTTGCTGAAATACTGAATTCTGAACCGTGAATTTTGAAATTAATGTAAGATAGAGACCGTCTGAACGTTTTTGACTATTTTGCTGAAATGCCGAATTCTGAACCGAAATTTATGTAATATAGAGACCGTCTGAACTTTTTTGACTATTTTGCTGAAATGCTGAAATGCTGAATTCTGAACCGTGAATTTTGGAAATGAAGAATAATGTAGACCGTCTGAACTTTTTTGACTATTTTGCTGAAATGCCGAATTCTGAACCGTGAATTTTGAAATTAATATAAGATAGAGACCGTCTGAACTTTTTTGACTATTATGCTGAATTCTGAACTTGAATTTTGAAATTAATGTAAGATAGAGACCGTCTGAACTTTTTTGACTATTTTGCGGAAATGCCGAATTCTTACCGAAATTAATGTAAGATAGAGACCGTCTGAACTTTTTTGACTATTTTACTGAAATGCCGAATTCTGAACCTAAATTAAAGTAAGATAGAGACCGTCTGAACTTTTTTGACTATTTGGCGGAAATGCCGAATTCTTACCGAAATTAAAGTAAGATAGAGACCGTCTGAACTTTTTTGACTATTTTGCTGAAATTCTGAATTCTGAACCGTGAATTTTGAAATTGATGTAAGATAGAGACCGTCTGAACTTTTTTGACTATTCTGCTGAAATGCCGAATTCTGAACTGAAATTAATGTAAGATAGAGACCGTCTGAACTTTTTTGACTATTTTGCTGAAATGCCGAATTCTGAACCGAAATTAATGTAATATAGAGACCGTCTGAACTTTTTTGACTATTTTGCTGAAATGCTGAAATGCTGAATTCTGAACTTGAATTTTGAAATTAATGTAAGATAGAGACCGTCTGAACTTTTTTGACTATTTTGCTGAAATGCTGAATTCTGAACTTGAATTTTGAAATTAATGTAAGATAGAGACCGTCTGAACTTTTTTGACTATTTTGCTGAAATGCTGAATTCTGAACCGTGAATTTTGAAATTAATGTAAGATAGAGACCGTCTGAACGTTTTTGACTATTTTGCTGAAATGCCGAATTCTGAACCGAAATTAATGTAATATAGAGACCGTCTGAACTTTTTTGACTATTTTGCTGAAATGCCGAATTCTTACCGAAATTAAAGTAAGATAGAGACCGTCTGAACTTTTTTGACTATTTTGCGGAAATGCCGAATTCTTACCGAAATTAATGTAAGATAGAGACCGTCTGAACTTTTTTGACTATTTTACTGAAATGCCGAATTCTGAACCTAAATTAAAGTAAGATAGAGACCGTCTGAACTTTTTTGACTATTTGGCGGAAATGCCGAATTCTTACCGAAATTAAAGTAAGATAGAGACCGTCTGAACTTTTTTGACTATTTTGCGGAAATGCCGAATTCTAACCGAAATTAATGTAAGATAAAGACCGTCTGATCTTTTTTGACTATTTTCCTGAAATGCTGAATTCTGAACCGTGAATTTTGAAAATGAAGTAGAATGTAGACCGTCTGAACTTTTTTGACAATTTTACTGAAATGCCGAATTCTGAACCGAAATTAAAGTAAGATAGAGACCGTCTGAACTTTTTTGACTATTTTGCTGAAATGCTGAATTCTGAACCGTGAATTTTGAAATTGATGTAAGATAGAGACCGTCTGAACTTTTTTGACTATTTTGCTGAAATGCCGAATTCTGAACTGAAATTAATGTAAGATAGAGACCGTCTGAACTTTTTTGACTATTTTGCTGAAATGCCGAATTCTGAACCGAAATTAATGTAATATAGAGACCGTCTGAACTTTTTTGACTATTTTGCTGAAATGCTGAAATGCTGAATTCTGAACTTGAATTTAGAAATTAATGTAAGATAGAGACCGTCTGAACTTTTTTGACTATTTTGCTGAAATGCTGAAATGCTGAATTCGGAACTTGAATTTTGAAATTAATGTAAGATAGAGACCGTCTGAACTTTTTTGACTATTTGGCGGAAATGCCGAATTCTTACCGAAATTAAAGTAAGATAGAGACCGTCTGATCTTTTTTGACTATTTTGCTGAAATACTGAATTCTGAACCGTGAATTTTGAAATTAATGTAAGATAGAGACCGTCTGAACGTTTTTGACTATTTTGCTGAAATGCCGAATTCTGAACCGAAATTTATGTAATATAGAGACCGTCTGAACTTTTTTGACTATTTTGCTGAAATGCTGAAATGCTGAATTCTGAACCGTGAATTTTGGAAATGAAGAATAATGTAGACCGTCTGAACTTTTTTGACTATTTTGCTGAAATGCCGAATTCTGAACCGTGAATTTTGAAATTAATATAAGATAGAGACCGTCTGAACTTTTTTGACTATTATGCTGAATTCTGAACTTGAATTTTGAAATTAATGTAAGATAGAGACCGTCTGAACTTTTTTGACTATTTTGCGGAAATGCCGAATTCTTACCGAAATTAATGTAAGATAGAGACCGTCTGAACTTTTTTGACTATTTTACTGAAATGCCGAATTCTGAACCTAAATTAAAGTAAGATAGAGACCGTCTGAACTTTTTTGACTATTTGGCGGAAATGCCGAATTCTTACCGAAATTAAAGTAAGATAGAGACCGTCTGAACTTTTTTGACTATTTTGCTGAAATGCTGAATTCTGAACCGTGAATTTTGAAATTGATGTAAGATAGAGACCGTCTGAACTTTTTTGACTATTCTGCTGAAATGCCGAATTCTGAACTGAAATTAATGTAAGATAGAGACCGTCTGAACTTTTTTGACTATTTTGCTGAAATGCCGAATTCTGAACCGAAATTAATGTAATATAGAGACCGTCTGAACTTTTTTGACTATTTTGCTGAAATGCTGAAATGCTGAATTCTGAACTTGAATTTTGAAATTAATGTAAGATAGAGACCGTCTGAACTTTTTTGACTATTTTGCTGAAATGCTGAAATGCTGAATTCTGAACTTGAATTTTGAAATTAATGTAAGATAGAGACCGTCTGAACTTTTTTGACTATTTTGCTGAAATGCTGAATTCTGAACCGTGAATTTTGAAATTAATGTAAGATAGAGACCGTCTGAACGTTTTTGACTATTTTGCTGAAATGCCGAATTCTAAACCGAAATTAATGTAATATAGAGACCGTCTGAACTTTTTTGACTATTTTGCTGAAATGCCGAATTCTTACCGAAATTAAAGTAAGATAGAGACCGTCTGAACTTTTTTGACTATTTTGCTGAAATGCTGAATTCTGAACCGTGAATTTTGAAATTAATGTAAGATAGAGACCGTCTGAACGTTTTTGACTATTTTGCTGAAATGCCGAATTCTGAACCGAAATTAATGTAAGATAGAGACCGTCTGAACTTTTTTTGACTATTTTGCTGAAATGCTGAATTCTGAACCGTGAATTTTGAAAATGAAGTAGAATGTAGACCGTCTGAACTTTTTTGACTATTTTACTGAAATGCCGAATTCTGAACCGAAATTAAAGTAAGATGGAGACCGTCTGAACGTATTTGTCTATTTTGCCGAAATGCCGAATTCTGAACCGTGAATTTTGAAAATGAAGTAGAATGGAGACCGTCTGAACTTTTTTGACTATTTTGCTGAAATGCCGAATTCTGAACCGAAATTAATGTAAGATAGAGACCGTCTGAACTTTTTTTGACTATTTAGCTGAAATGCTGAATTCTGAACCGTGAATTTTGAAATTAATGTAAGATGGAGACCGTCTGAGCTTTTTTGACTATTTTGCTGAAATGCTGAATTCTGAACCGTGAATTTTGAAAATGAAGTAGAATGGAGACCGTCTGAACTTTTTTGACTATTTTGCTGAAATACCGAATTCTGAACCGAAATTAATGTAAGATAGAGACCGTCTGAACTTTTTTGACTATTTTTCTGAAATGCCGAATTCTGAACCGTGAATTTTAAAAATGAAGTAGAATGGAGACCGTCTGAACCTTTTTGACTATTTTGCTGAAATGACGAATTCTGAACCGAAATTAGTGTAAGATAGAAACCGTCTGAACTTTTTTGGCTATTTTGCTGAAAGGCTGAATTCTGAACCGTGAATTTTGAAAATAAAGTAGAATGGAGGAGAAAGGTTATTTTATTTCGGAAGTAGATAATTCTAAACAGTAATTTTTTTGGAAAAGGCATTTTATAGTTTGAGAAAGGTTATTTTATTTCGGAAGTAGATAATTCTAAACAGTGTTTTTTGGAAAAGACATATTATAATAATAATAATAATAATCTAAGCTTTGCCTATGAAGGGATTTCCACACTAAGCCTGTGGCTTGTTTACAGGTGGGTCCCTTTACAATACATAGAGGGGTGGTGGCTAGCCCCTATGCCACAGCTAACCGACAGCGCCCTATACTAACTATTACCGTTAACCTCTGCAAGTTTTTGATGGAAAGGAGAAACCGGGTTAGACCGCGGAGGAAAACTCCTTTAACAAGCGGGGAGAGAACTTGCAAACTCTACGCAGAAGGATTTGTTCCCAGATTTTCACCCGGTGCCACAGTCCGGGATCGAACCCGGGATCCTCTTGCTGCTAGGCGAAAGCGCTAACCGCCACGCCACCCCTCTAATTCGAGAAAGGTCATTTTATTTCGGAAGTAGATAATTCTAAACAGTAGTTTTTTGGAAAAGGCATATTATAATTCGAGAAAGGTTATTTTGTAAACAGTAATTTTTTGGAAAAGGCATATTATAATTCGAGAAAGGTCATTTTATTTCGGAAGTAGATAATTCTAAACAGTAGTTTTTTGGAAAAGGCATATTATAATTCGAGAAAGGTTATTTTATTTCGGAAGTAGATAATTGTAAACAGTAATGTTTTGTGAAAGGCATAATATAATTCGAGAAAGGTTATTTTATTTTGGAAGTAGATAATTGTAAACAGTAGTTGTTTGGAAAAACAATATTATTATTTGGGAAGTCAATGAAGATAAACAACAATATTTTAGAAAAGGCGTAACATTGTTACACTATTTTCATTTTCATTTTCATTTTCAAAATTCACGGTTCAGAATTCGGCATTTCAGCAAAATAGTCAAAAAGGTTCAGGCGGTCTCCATTCTACTTCATTTTCAAAATTCACGGTTCAGAATTCAGCATTTCAGCAAAATAGTCAAAAAAGTTCAGACGTTCTCTATCTTACAATAATTTCGGTTCAGAATTCGGCATTTCAGCTAAATAGTCAAAAACGTTCAGACGGTCTCTATCTTACATTAATTTCGGTAAGAATTCGGCATTTCCGCAAAATAGTCAAAAAAGTTCAGACGGTCTCTATCTTACATGAATTTCCAAAATTCAAGTTCAGAATTCAGCATTCCAGCAAAATAGTCAAAAAAGTTCAGACGGTCTCTATATTACGTTAATTTCGGTTCAGAATTCGGCATTTCAGCAAAATAGTCAAAAACGTTCAGACGGTCTCTATCTTACATTAATTTCAAAATTCACGGTTCAGAATTCGGCATTTCAGCAAAATAGTCAAAAAAGTTCAGACGGTCTCTATCTTACATTAATTTAAAAATTCACGGTTCAGAATTCGGCATTTCAGCAAAATAGTGAAAAAGGTTCAGACGGTCTCTATCTTACATTAATTTCAAAATTCACGGTTCAGAATTCAGCATTTCAGCAAAATAGTCAAAAAAGTTCAGACGGTCTCCATTCTACTTCATTTTCAAAATTCACGGTTCAGAATTCAGCATTTCAGCAAAATTGTCAAAAAAGTTCAGACGGTCTCTATCTTACATTAATTTCGGTTCAGAATTCGGCATTTCAGTAAAATAGTCAAAAAAGTTCAGACGGTCTACATTCTACTTCATTTTCAATATTCACGGTTCACAATTCAGCATTTCAGCAAAATTGTCAAAAAAGTTCAGACGATCTCTTACTTTAATTTAAATGTTCACTGTTCAGAATTCGGCATTTCAGCAAAATAGTCAAAAAGGTTCAGACAGTTTACGGTTTGGTAGGATGGGAGAATTTTATAGTAGGAATTCTACTATTTTCAGCAGTTCAGACGTTCAGACATTCAGCAGATTAGTCTATCCCCAAGAATACCAAGTCGACTGCTATAAAATGGGATAGTCATAGCGAAGAAAGCTTTCAAGCCCTGAAAACTAAACTGATCCAACCACCCGTTCTCAGTTACCCTGCCATTCGTGTTACGCACTGATGCAAGCCTCTTAGGCCTTGGTGCAGTTCTATGTCAGAAGACCCCTGACGGTAAAGAAAAGGTCATATGTTTCGAGAGCAAAAAGCTAAGGCATGCGGACACGCGTTACCACGCCACGGAGCGAGAGCTTTTAGCCATTATTTGGAGCGTTAACAAGTACCGCCACTATATAGATTGCGTACCATTCACGCTAATCACGGATATTAGCGCATTACAATGACTAAACAAGATGAAAAATTTCGCTTCAAAATTAACAAGATGGGCCGTGGAACTCCAAGAGTTCAACTTCAAAATTGAACACCGCAAAGGCAAAGAGAATGTCGTTGCTGACGCTCTATCCCGAAACCCAATTAATTATCGCGACGACCATTCCGAATCAGAAAGATTCGAAGACATCCTAAGTTTTGCTGATAACCGAAACCACAAGCAAAACGTTTCTACTATCTCAGAAAACTTCACCAGTAACGGTTCAAATTTCACTCCAATCCGAGACCCCAAGGCTTTGGCTGACGCTCAAGACATGGATCCTAACCTGGGACCACTCAAGAAGTATATCACTCGAGGTGATTTGCCAACTAATTACCGTTTATCAAGAAAATTAAAACGTAAAGTACTGCGTAGCTGATAACGGTATTCTCTATTTCTTGACCGAAACTCGCTTCTGCCATCACACCCAAAAGCTGTCGAATCCAATCTCCTGGCAACCCGTAATTCCTAGCGCCATGCGCGCTCAGATTTTATACGAATTACACGACCACCCTACAGCCGGTCATTTCGGCGTGGAAAAGACGTTGTGGCGTCTTAAAAAGTCAGTTTACTGGGATAACATGGGAGCCGATGTCAAGAGTTACGTGGCTTCTTGCATAGAATGTCAAAAATATAAGAGCGCCAATCACAAACCTGCCGGACTTTTAGGAACTATCACTCCCACAGAACCATGGGAAGTTATATCAGCGGATCTCATGGGACCCCTTGTGCCAAGCACTAAACGGAACACCTTCCTTCTCGTATTTACGGATAATTTTTCAAAATACGTTGAAATGTTTGCTATCCGCCTGGTACCTCACCTATTGTAGCCCGAAAAATGACGAAAGAAGTATTTTCCCGTTACGGCGTTCCGCGTTGTCTTATTGTGGACAATGGCAAACAGTTTAATTCGCGTTTATTTAAATCTATATGCGCAGATTGGGGTGTAAAAATCAACAATACGACCACCTACCACCCGCAAGCTAACCCAACTGAACTCGAAAACCGCACAATAAAAACAATGATAGCCTCGTTCGTCGACGATAAACACGGCAAGTGGGACCAGAATCTTCCCCAATTAGCAATGGCTATGCGTTCAGCGATTAATAGCTCCACGGGTATGAGCCCACATTTCATGCTGACCAGTCGCGATATGCATCTGCCGCTGGAAAGGGTGCTCGCGAAAGATGATTCTTCAGAACCTAGCACTATATCTCAATACGTTGAGGATCTTCGGTCCAAAACTCAAACGCTGAACGAAAATGTTCTGGCGGCGCGTAGTCAGGCCCATGAAAAGCAGAAAGCTCAATACGATAAGTCACATCTAGATGTCACTTACGAAATAAGTGATTTAGTTTTACTAAAAACTCGCCCATTATCAAGCAAAGAGGATGGGATTGCTAAGAAAGTTTGCCCTAAATTTGATGGCCCCTATACCATTAGTGCCAAACATTCAGACCTTAATTAGGTTTTAGTTGAAAAAAGCAACGGCAAAATTCTAGACCGCGGTACCCACCACGTCACCAACCTTAAAAAGTACCATGAAAGGGACCCCGCTTTAACCATTCCTGAGGTAGAACCTACAGCAATTACTAATTCCTTAAAAAACAATAAGCTTAAAAATGCCAGTACATGTCAACAAACTAGTACCATCCCAGGAAAGTCTCCATTTAATCTAAGAACTAATCGAAATGCTCCTAAGCGGTACCCTAAATAATAATGATACTGTACGCGTTATCTTAACTTCAATTTGTACACGCGTTTTTTTTATAAAATCAAATTTTGTACACGCGTTTTTTTTATAAAATCAAATTTTGTACGCGTATTTCTTAAAATTTCATTACATTACAATGATATTATTTTTCGTTACTTTCTTTATGATCAAATGTACGCGTTTCATATAAACAAAAAAAACTGTCCGCGTTTTCACTTTAATTGTACTTTTTAACATGTTCTCATTTTCATTGTCTTGTAAGAAAAAAAAAGTTTGTTATGTCTTTACATAACCAACCTTGGTAGGGGGAAGTGCAAGGGCCAGATTTGGTCCATTCTCTGCAAGCATATTTATCCTTGCTGTACCCCTTTTTACTTTTCGACCAAGCCTCTATATAACGCGGGCTGGCGCTGTTGGTGGCCAAGAGATCCCAACTTCTTTGTTAAAAGGGAAATCCCCTAAAAGTAGAGGGGATGGTTTTTCTCGCTTGAGAAAAGGAGTTCTTGTTAAGTGCAGAAGCAGTACAGTTCGCTTCTGCCTTTACTTCTCAATCAATTCAACCTTTGTTAATAAACTTTAAGTTTTATTTTGTTTTAAAACGAGGACTCATTTTTGTGGCTAGTTCCTGTAACCCCCCTGTCCGCGACAATTAACCACGCGCACGGCTACAAGGCAGTGACTCGATTATAGGATTTTAATAGGTCTTTGCATAAAATTTGAATTAAACCCTTACCTTGCCAAGGTATATGACTAACACTATACATAGATAGATTTTAAAATGGTGTTATTATCTATCTCGAAATTTTGTTCCTGTATTCATAATTTTCATCTTCTACTTGGCTTCACAACAAACTAGATTTTCGTTCCGAAATTACCGTATGTGAATATTTATTAGCAAAATCAGGAATCTTCTATTTCTTTACGACAGACGGCTAGCAGACTACACTAGTTTGAAGCGCTTTTTGCTCTTTCCCTTTCCAACGACCATATCAAAGGACTAAGATCTACCGTACCTTGTCCATGAGCAATAGTGTCTGAATATGGTTATTCGGCGGTTCGAGGATGTCTGGCGTGTTTTAACGTTATGCCTATGGCACCTTGTATACTTCCCTCCCGTAGGGAGGTTTCTTATATTATTTCTGTTATGAGGCATTTTAATTCTTTGCGGATCATGGATTGAGCAATTTTTAACTTGTTCTGTGTGATTTAGTTTCTCGTTTAACCCCGAACATCTGTGATGACATCGTCTACATACGTGAATGCGACCACAGTGAGACGTGAAGTGGGACAAAAGTCTACTGAGACTTCGGATGAGGCAATAATATTTCTTTTCACCATCAGATAAAAGCAGAAGGTCGATTTCCCTTTCTTCGATCACCCTCTCATCGCTAATATAAAGAGGAAAAACTTCCTTCTCCCAGGCATACACGTTAATAGAGATATTGTTTTTCACCTCAAATTTCTTTAAGTGATGTGAGTTGAGTGTAAAGGGAAAACTAATGTCCGAGCAGTTTAATTCATTCTCGTACTGTGTATACTTTGAAACTTGATGCGCGTTTTGATCGACAGGATGAAGGTGGGCTAAGCATGACCACTTAAAACTCATTACGTCGTCAGACTTTATATTGAGCACGCTCATTGTATCTCGAATTCTATCGGGGGGGGGGGTTCCTATATAGGATATACTTGCTAGGGGTAAATACTTTAAAACATCCACTTGAAGATACAAAATACGGTCGATAACCCAATTACTTCCCAATTCCTAGAATTCATACATTTTATTCGAAATTTGTTGTACACATTCGTCAATCTGACTCTGAAACTGGTCTGCTAAAAGAGTCGTTTGCGTTTTACTTAGGATGTACGGAATGTGTTCAACTTCGTCACCGTTGTTCAGAACTTTAGTATAGCGTACTCGAATTAAAATATTCCACTTTGTCCCTTTTTATTTTAGTAACTGTCCACTCAAATACTTAATCAAACTAAGGATAAGTGTCGTGATAAAAAGTTCGAAGTCAGATTGACAATCTTTAGGAGTATATCGAGCACTAAGAACCGCATCGCCTAGGGCTAACATCTCCTCGGCACCGTCGGAAAAAGCATCCTCGGCGAAGGTAGGCGTTTCGTCCGATGATTCCTTCAGTTCTGCATAGTGTATACGAGAATGACGTCTCAGATTTCGTACACGCGCGAAACTTACCCAGCACGTATCACAGGTATATTTCACCCCATCATGCTGTACGCGAGTATGTCTCGTTAACGTAGATTTTCCTTTAAATTATTATTTGTCTTACTAGATTGAACCTCAGAATGAAATAATTATGGTTCTTTCGAGGTTTATATACCCACCACGTTTTTCTTAAAACTTGAATTCACCCCTTCAAAACAACGCTTCATTTCCTACAATCTAATCCGCGGGTAGAAATGTAAACTTAAGAAATTTTTTATAGAGGTGTAATTGAAATTGACGTACAAATTGAATTCCTACAATCCCCATCTCAGAGCTTAAAATGTAGGCCTGAAAATAGAAGTACAAATTGAAATAGAAATTGAAGATTTTTCTTTAATATTTTTAAATTTACATGTATTTGTAAAAATCGATTGATGGGAGCACCAATAATCGATTGGAAGATCTCATCTAGATCTATCTGCCGCTGTAGTTCAGGTGTCTCGACGATGGGTTTGTTTCTTATTTTTTTATAGGATCAACCAACCGTTTCACCTTAGTCCTTTTCGGGGGTTTACATCAAAAGATGATGGGGGTGACTCGAAGGTTGTGGTGGTGACTCGAAGGTTGTGGTGGTGCTTGGTATGATGGGTGGATTTAGATCTTCCACCGTTAGGTGAGGTACGATTGTCGGTTCAAACGATGTCGGTGCTAACACTAATAACGGCGGATTGACCGGCGATGGACTAAGCGATGCGTCTGTTATCGGGTTGGCAACTTCAATACCGAGGAAGTCTAGAATATCGACCACCTCAGCTTCACCCTCCACTGGCAAGGGAATTTTTTTGACCTAAATGAAGATATTCCAGTTAACATAAGATCGAATTATAGACACTTCTGAAAGTATTGTCTTACCGTGATGTATTGTTGACTTTCAGTTTTTTCTAATGTTGTTTCTTTTGAAGGACCACTTAATTTAGGGCAGCCGAGAGTCTCAGCATTTCCCACGGTGCCACCGATGGATTTCGAGAGAAAGATCGACTTCTCTAACCCTTTCGTCAAAAAGATATAAGCTTTCTCAGATAGCTCTCTTAAAATGCCGGCAAAGTCCTCGAATACGTATTCCCCGTCGTTCCAACTGAGAGCGCAAATATTACGCGAAACTCAACCATTTAATCGTCGGTCCTTCAAGCTTAGTTCGCCGTATGGGAACGGTGGCTTGAAAACGAAAGTACCGTTTTCACCCAATTCAACTATATAGTACGCTAATTCCTTTATTACATACACGTTATTAGCTCGAAAAAACTAGTCTCTAGGACGCAGCTCTTCCCAGGCGAAATCTCCATCTTGAATCGTTCAATATCGTTGGTACAATGAATGCGACTTGAAACTCACCCCTTTTATACCAGCGTATTTGTTCACTTAAGTAATAAGAGTAATATTTCGAGGGTATAATACTGTTTTGTAACCCATGGCGATTAAAAAGCTTTACTTTCCATAATGAAAATGACGTATTGAAAATCTCGGAGAAACTGTGCGATCGAGATGGACTGAATAACCGTAGAAATTCTCTCTCGTCAATAGCAATGAGAAAGCTGGGTATAAAAGAAAAATAAGCCAGAAACCACATGTTAATATATAGAATACCTCAAAATTGAATCGACCGTAGAGTGTAGCCGCGTTAAAGAGAAACTACTACCGTCTTATTTCTTAAGTCTAGTCATGGGGAAACTAATCGAGCCGTCGACGGCACGGCCCATCTATAGAACCTTTAAAATTGAATCGACCGTCGAGTGTAGCCTCGATAAAGTGAAACCTCACCCGTCCTATCTTAAGCATAACCACTTTGACGGGAAGATATAAACGGCTTCTTACGGCGAATGACGAAGAATCACCGGCATAGATTATCCGGTAAAAACCGTCGAGTTGAAAACTCCATACAATATTCCAGAAGCAATAAATTGAATTTCTCCTCAGATGCTTTCAAATGTATCGCAAGACCTGGACAGCCTTTTTTAAGAGTGTCTCCACCACTATAGTAGACACATCGAACATGTACGCTGAGGTGTTAACTAAACAGATTAGAAGTTGTAATTGAGGCCTCAGTTCTAAGGCTAGTCGTAGGATTGTGCTTTAAAACATTTGGTTGCATTTGTACCTTCTCATTTGCATACAATAGAATCTAAGATTAAAAACGCATTTATTTAAACCCTGTATTGGAGGTCTAAAATTTAGTATAGTTTTGGGGGTTGTCCACAAAGGCAGGTGTTGGTTTGATTTCAATCACACTGTGTTTTATTTTGCCCTAAACATTTACGTAAACGCGCCATCTATTATACATACACGTTGATACTTTTCCTCTAAGAAGCTGGATATATATAATTTCAAATGATCTGTGAAATATCCCCTAATGTCTGCTTGGCAACGGAAATCACGTTTCGCCAACGCCCGTTACATACCAAATTACTACTCTACCACTACTACTACTACTCGGGTAAAACTATTAGTCCTAAGCTAAGAAGAAACCAAAAGACATGGGAAAAATTGCCAAAACGCGCTTCTATATAATCCTCGCCCGCTCGTACCGCTTCTCTCTCTTGAAGCTCACTCAATACACCTCGTACCGCAGGGGCGTCGGAACGTTTTTGAACCTGGGGGGGCTGAGAATTTTGGCTGGCTTTATGTGTGTTTGAGAAGAGTCGTCCTTGAAGAGTGGGAAAGGGACATTTTGAAACAAAGGTAGACATGAAATCAGGGATGGCCTTATTCACGTACACAATCAAACAAAATACCATTATAAATTTTGTTATGGCGTAAGCTAAGTAAATTCTACTGGTTGTAACTTTCACTTATTAATTGAAGTAGGCACGAATCACCCATTAGTCATTTTAAAAAAGTAACTTATAGCCATAGTCAAGAATTATCCAACCATAATTATAATCTGTTTCAACGTGAAAATTTATTTGCAGTTAATATCGAATAAATGATAATTCACTTTGAGTAAGCACCGAATACAGCCTTTCTTTCGGGGGTTTTATTTACAAATTCAGATGCAATGTTTTCTATGTCCAGTTCCGCTGATTTGTCACGATGTATATGTAGTAGAATAAGGTGTGTTAAGCGCTTCTGTGTCATTGTTGATCGAAGATAAGTCTTAACTCGACGAAGTGCGCTGAATGTCCTTTCGCCTCCAGCTGCTGATGCTGGTACAGTTTGTAACAAACTAACTAGTTTAATAACTTGATTAAGCAAAGTAAAGACAGCTGCATCGTGTGTTTTTAATATTTCGGTTACTTGATTCACAGTTTTAATTTCTTTTTGAATATTCTTAGGTATGATGGCTGAAACCATGGTTAGCTGAGCGTGTAAGCGATCAAGGTCCAAGTCCAAAGCATTTGGGCCAAGATGCTCCTCTAGAATTTGTTTCGAAGGCGTTTGACCTTGACTAGCATCCAACAGAATACTTTCGAAGTTTATAAGTCGATCAATCCCGGGTTGAGCGAAACGTTTTGCCAATTCTGATATAACGTGGTCAAGCAAACTAAAATATTCTTTTCTCATATTCTCTTTCGCACTAAAAGACACAGCAGCAGTTGGATTTTTGGTTTGTTCGAAACGCTTAGGCACTTTTTTCTTCCTGGGATCTTTCGGCTCCTTAAGATTTAGCCTTTTAGTCATGTCTTCGGTTTCGCTCCAATACAAATCAAAATACTTATCAGAACGCAAATCTAGAAGTGTTCTGTGTAAAACTAGCGACGCATCCTTAGCACCACACACGGTCATCTTGACGCTTTGTAGTGTTTTAGCTAAATTTTCACAATGTGTAAATATTGCCAATGAAACACGGATTCCAAAGGCCGTTTCAAATTGCTGTAGTCTGTTTTGATATCCTTTTAACGTCGCTCTTCGATCATCCCTTATTGAACCCTTTTCGCTCAGGATATCGGATATGGTTTTCTGGACTCTCTCGTAATTGTCAAGGAATCTTCGAATTGAGTTGGCCATTACAGCCCAACGTGTAGGACATAAGGGAATAAGAGCATCAATTGTTCTCTCGGCCTCTTGCTCTGTTGTTGGAGTAATTACAACGTTGGCATAAATTGATTTTCTTTTGGAAGATTCCAGAATAATATTTGAAACATCTTTAACTGTTGTCAGCGCGTCGTTTGCCAAATCGCATTTTCGGCCACAATCTTGCAGTACCAAGTCTAACGCGTGGTTGCAGCAGTGCACATAAATGGATTTTGGCTGCTCTTGTTCCACTTTCACTTTCAAACCATTAATAGATCCCGACATATTTGCAGCTCCATCAAAACAATGCCCTCTGAGATTATCAAGATTAAGAGAAATTCGAAGCAACATATCCTTTATCACCGCGAATAGAGTAGCAGCCTTCGAATCTGGCGCGTTGTACATGCCAATAAAATCTTCGAATGCTTGCAAGGATTTTGTGTCAACCCAGCGAATGCACAGGGTAAACTGTTCCTTACCTGAGATGTCAGTTGTTCCATCGGCAATTATCGAAAAAATGGACTGTTTTTGATTCTGTCGACTATGTCTCGCTGAACACGCAACGCCATTAACTCCAAAATTTCGTTTTGTATGTCAGCGCTTAACCACTTGTCCCTTTTAGTTAGCCAGATTTTAAGAGCTCACGAAGAAGTTCGTGTAAATTTCCTTTCTCATTATCATGACCCCTTATTGCTTGACCGGTCCGAGCTAAATAACGAAGTGAACCTATAATAACCCGAAGCACTTACCTGTTTGTTGCTTGTTCTTGTTTGGATTGTGTACTGATAAGTTCGACAACAGAAGTTGAACTTGAAACACTGGCAGCCTTTAAGTGGTAAGCACTTTTCTCGTGTTTTTTTCATCATGCCGACCTTTTCCCCATTCTTTAAGTGCTTTTGCGCATGAAAAGCAGAGAACAGCATCACGCCTACTATCATAATGAAGCCACTGATATGTCTTAAACCAACTACTTTGGCAAGATCTGCTTGATTCATTTTTTGGAAAACAAAAGCTTGTGTCGGGTGCATTTCTCATAGTGGGTAGTTCTGCGGCGAACTGAGGCTCCGGCGCCAAGGTTGAAGTTGAAGAAGTTGGAGTTTTATTTGAACATGATGCACTGGATCCAAGTTTAGATTCAGGTATATTAACCAAGGCTTCTTCGCTATGGGAAGCTGGTTCAGTATCAGGCTGGTTACTTTCATTACTTTGTTGTTCTTTATTAGTTGAAATATTTGTTGAATCTGTTCCTTTCGTTAACCAATCAAGAACAGATTTATTCTTTGACTTTTTGGACATGGTTAAGTTCTGATAATGATGCCGCAAAGAATTACAGGAGTCACAGGACGACGTTCACCGCGCATCAACTATTTTAACAACTTAATATGCCCGATAGAGCGAACGAGTCACGACCGGCCCGTTTTGTAAAAGTAATAAAACACAAACATCTTGTAGAGGGGCCGTTCACAAAATACGTAACGTGGACACGGATGGAAGAATAAATGTTAGTAATTGTTACTGAGAGAAGGAGTGGGTCATGGAAAACGTTACGTAGGAAATCATATTTTGACACATCAACCTCAAAGCCTAATTTAAGATAGTCTTCATTAAATTTTCCAAAAGCCCAAAAATGGATTTTCAGTATAACGATTTATATTCGATAATATTCCCTACTGTGAGCATAGTTTCGCCTATTTTTCTACCCTTTTTAGGGAAACGAAATAAACGAGATAGCTTTATACTCTTAAAATGCTAGTACATGTGGTCATTGGGTTAACCGTGTTTGTTTCGTAATTAAGGCGTATCAGTCTTTCCGATTGTTACTTTGACTCAAAGTGAGAGAAGTGTCAAAATTGGACGATTTTTGCCTTAGACAATTTGTGAATAGCCCCCAGTGAGAGTGTGAGAAAAAGTAAGCTATTCTATTCGGATTGTGGATCGGGCCCATTTAGGAAAGAGGGGTTGTTCATATTGTCTTGGCAGTGGGAGATCTATTATAGGCGTAACTCTCTCGAGAGTAACAAAACTATTTTTCCTTCGAGGCCTAGCACGTGTCAAGAGGGTGGAATTTTATGCCTTTTTATGTTTTTGAGCTGAATACTAGACTATTTTTAAAGCTATTTATTTTTAGGAGTATTATCAACATTTTTCATTAACTTTACTACTTTTTTGGCCTAAATTCTGAGGGGGCTCAGCCCCCCCCCAGGCTCAAAAATCGAGGGGGCTTGAGCCCACCCTGCCCCGGCTTCCGACGCCCCTGAAAATACCGTTTCTATATCCTATTAATCTCTCTTGGACCTCACTAAGCACAGCTCCTATATCCTTTCGTTCTCTCTCCTACTATCTCTGCAATCTTCTATCATTAAGAAATAGTAGGCGTGGCAGTAAAGTATCAGGCTGGCTATTGGAAGGTCCCAGGTTCGATTACCGATGGTGGTGAAGATGAGAATTAAAATTATAAATTTCAAAATCGTTTATTAAAAAATTATTGAAGATAGAGCTAGGAGCCAGCACCACCTAGAAGTGGCTTTGCGAAGTTCTGTTTAAAAATAACGAATGATACATATTCTCCTTCTACACACCAGGTCAAACTAATAGCCCATCGTATATACAATGTGGCTGAAAACCCAATCTTTTTGCGCCGACTCACCCATTTAAGATTCCGTAAAAAAACAAGTCAAATAATGCACGCCTGTGTAATCATACGCACAGTATTCTCGGTAATACATAGGCTAAAATAATTTTGCAATACTCCGTGTGGTTTTCAATGTGCTTAGATTGTACAGCACCCAACAACGATCTAAGGCTATCAAGTGGCCCCCATACACTATAAAGTTTCGATGAGTGCCACACATACATGATAAGTGCCTGCCCAATTAAATACTTGCGGGATACAGTGACCACGACACTATAAAGCTCTCTTTCTAGTTTAACATATTTTTTCTCTTTCCGCAAATCGAGGAAGATCAGCATAATCACAAATAAACCCTGGTAGTAACTAATTTCTTAACTTCGTTTGCAAAAAAACTAAATCCATCAACTTATAGGCCAAGATTTTAACAATGTCCATGAAATTTTGAAAGCGACCTCACCGCGACTAATCGCCTTCCCTTATAATCGCCTTCCCAATAAGGGAAGGCGTTCTATACACGAAAACTGGTTCTGAACTTATAACTAGTGGAAGTCAGGGACGATATATACTCATACGGGATTAGCAAACATTGCGAAATTTCTCATTTCCAGTATGAGCTTAAAAATGATTCTGTTCTTCCACAACATACGTTTCACAATTGCATTTAGGACCTGAGCTATATAGTCAAATTCAAGTTATTACTGTAACCACACCGAGTTCGGTGTTAAGGAATTGCACCTTATGTAAATATTTTCAAGTATGCCCGTTCAAAACAGTCAGAGCACCATTTGCCGGAATTCTGAACAATTCCCGACACCATTATTCGAATACACCGGTTGTGTCTCCGCTGTTCTCATTATAAATGGGAGGGAAGTAAATTCTACGTCGCGCTATTTACGCATTGTGAAGCATCTTCACTCAGACATACGTCAAAATAATCTAGCGTGCCAAGACCGAACTTGGAGAAAAGTCGCAAGCCCCAAACTCGCTCAATATTTCGGTGAACACCAAATAAAACTAGCCTTTATAGCCGCCTAGTGGGTGTCTACTGGGAAAGACTCGAAGGGTTTGTCAAAAACGCTATACAAAAACCATCGGCCGAGCCAAGCTGTCATTCGAGGATCACCACTACAATCACGGAAGCCGAGGCAGCAATGAACTCCTGCCAAATAACCTGTTAGGTTTTAAAGAAAGACCATGGTAGTAACTCGTTAAAGGCAAAACAATGCAATAATAAGATCAAAAAACATGATAAAAAGACTTAAGAGTTCGGTCTAAAAAAACTATTATTTGCTTTGTTTTTACAATATGCGTTATATTACGCCAACACCTCTTCTCAAATCTCAACGGATATCGAAAATTCCCGCCATTCCCATGAGGTTTATGAGCTTATCTCGTGCTAATGGTTTGGTAAGTATTTCCGCAGTCATCTCTTCAGTTGAACCGTAGCTAATGTCAATGGTTCCGTTCTCCCTCATGTCTTGTAGTAGATGGTGTCAAACATCGATATATTTTGTTCGTGCAATGCTTTTCTCCGAAAGACTCATCTTAATGCAGCCCTTGCTGTCTTCTTACAATGGAGTTGGTTTATTGGGCGAGAGCCCAATATCCTTGAGAACTTGCCTGAGACATATAGCTTTTTGCGTAGCATGGGCTGCTGCTGTATTATACTCTGCTTCTGTTGATGACTGTGCTACTGTCGACTGTTTCCGACTGGACCATGCTACAGAAAGCGTTTCCAAATTCAAACGAGTATCCGCTTGTGGATTTTCCACCCTGATTATCACCAGCCCAATCTACATCTACGTAATCAATGAGTTCCGCTTAGTCTGTTGCAGATAAATGGAGTCGAACATTAATAGTACCTTCAAGGTAGCGCATCACTCTCTTCACTTCTTACCAGTCACAAGCTCTGGGTGTCGTAACCCTTCTACACAGTACACCAACGCTTGCTGCAATATCAGATCTTGAAACGGTCGCAATAAGGAGTTAGACGCCGATGGCTTTGCGGTATTGTTTGTTGTCTTGTAATATACCACCGTAGTCTATTAAATTAGGATATGCTAGGTCCATCGGAGTGCTCGCTGATTTGGCTTCTTGCATACGAAATCTGGTAGCAGTGAACTTGATCTTCAGGTTCAGGTGAATGATGAAGCCTTTCAAGTTGCGGTTAATTTGAATGCCGATAGAATATGACGCGTTGCTAAGATCCTTAAGTTCAAAATGCTTGTTTAGTACGGAGAAAAGATGGTATCCATATTTTTGTATATGACTAAAACGGCATCTACGCATAGGATAAGGTAGTCCAAGTGCCGTCCTGTTTCACTTTACTACAAAGCCCCGGATCAGCCTTACTGCGAGTGAATCCGGCGGAGACAGTTCATAGTTGGCTTTGATGTTCCACGCCCTTGCAAATTGTTTTGAGGCCATACAGGCTACGCTTCAGATTGCACACCATTTCTTCTGTTACAGGCTGGATAAAACCGAAAGGCTGTTCCATATAAATATATTCGGTAATATTCCCATGTAGAAATGCCGTCTTTACGTCGAAGTGTTTTACGTTCAGTTTTTTGGACGCGGCTAGAGCGACAAAAAGGCGTACTGTCTCGAGAGACACAACTTTTGCAAACGTTTCGTCGAAATCTTCGCTATGCTGGATATTGGTGACCTGCCCATTTTGATCTTGCTTGATTTTGGAGATCCATCTACAGGCTATGGCCGTTCAGTTCTGTGGAAGATCGGTTAGTGTATCTCGTTCAAGCAAAGAAGCTATCTCTTCCTTTGCTGGAGTAACCCACTTTTGCTTCTCTCTGGAACCCAATTCGGATAACTGCTTGGTTGTCTAAGATGTTCAGTCGTGGCTATATTGGTCAGTCTTTTGGGTAGAACACCTTTTGTCGCCCTTTGAGATTGTCTCAGAATAGGTTGTTGGGGATCTGTTTCGCTTGATTCTGAAGTCGTTCTATTATCGTCATCATCCGTGACAGGATCGACAATGGGAATAATAATCTCGTCTTCCTCTTCTCTTTTGGATCCTTCGGTTTCTTTGAAGACGTGTTCTGTCCCTTTGTTGAACATGATATTTCTACTATAATGGACCTTATCTGTTTTGGGATTGAGAATGCGATAGCCTTCTGTCGCCGTTCCATATCCAACCATTACGCCTTCAATTGTAGTATCGTTCCATTTGGTTCGTTTATCCTTTGGGATACACTACAGCCTTACGCAAGACTTTGCCTATAACCTATTGGTATTTAAAGAAAGACCGTAATAGTAACTAAACATCACTTTATTAGATAAAATAATTCTTTAAAGGCAAAACAATGCAATATATACGGATTAAAAGTAGATAAAAAACATTATACAAAGACTTCAGACCTTAAGTCTATAAAACTAGTATTTGTTTTCTTTTCACGATATACGTTGTATAACATAACCTCCGTTTCCGAAGACGCTAACGATTCCACGCAATTGACTCCTAATCGTTATATCGACGTGGATCGGAAGAGCACCACAATCCTCTCCCATTCACTATCTCTTCAATGACGAACGAAACATTTTACACTGCCAAAGGCGGTACTCTGACACTACTACGACGATATTGACAACAGGGTAAGTCAAACTAAGAGCCTCATCGTATATACATCATACGATGTGGCTAAAAAAGGGCAAAAAGAAGAAATGTGTATACGATAGCTGCAGAAGCTATTCACAGTACAAATCATCATTTAATGGCCTGGAATTGATGTTTTACCGTTTCCAAATATAATCACGGGAATTGATGCAATCTGAAATTCATTGAGTTTTAACTGTTCAAACCTTCAACGCTGGTCACGTATATCTTGTCACAAAGCAAACGCCGCGTTTGTTGCTCAAAGAAAATGGCGTCAGAATTTCACGTGGGCTCGGGGTCCGTTCGAGGAACCATGGAGCTTCTAGCGAAGCGGTGCACAGAACCAAAGTACGCTAAAGGCGGGCGGAGCACGAGTTTCCTCTCCCTGTAAATAGGAGCTCCGTGATACAACGTACCCAAAAGCCTCCGATAAGTTGACCCGCCGTCTAAAATACCGACAGACGGGATTTTGGAAACGATAGTGTAAATAAAACAAGCTACATCTCCGTTCAGCACACAATCGTGCCAGAAACGAGCCAACAAATCCTCTACAAACCAGAATTGTCGTCCTCATCGGATAAGAAAAGATACCACACCCAAGTGCAACTTCGAACTTTTAATCTTGGTAAAAATTTTAAATGGAACTCCAAACCACGTTAACTTTTAAATGGAACTCTAAATCACATAACTTTCAAATTGAACTTTTAAATGACGCATAATGTTGACCTTACAGTTCAATCGGGGAGGCCAAAATATTCTCTTAGCATAAAGTTTTAAATATATTAACTCTAGTTTTAAAATGAAAACATCACTCCAAATGCAAAATTCATTAGTATTTCAAATTATGAACATCTGGTAAAGAAACGCTAACAAAAAATATCTCGTTTCATAGAAAATAATACCCTGAACTTTTAACCTCTTCACAGTGATCACTCTAGCAAACTGTGATTGCAGTTAACTTTTTTTCGTTCCTAAACTTAAATCGTTTCACTTAGACACAAACGCCGCTACTAGTTATCGAACCTAACACTAAACCTTTACATATTCAGTACGCGCTAGCACACCACTCGAATGACAGTTATTTTGCTTATAAGACAATTTTATTAACAAATTTTATATATTGTTATACTTATTGTTGTTATGTTACTAATGTAAGGTGTCGATTGGATAAGCTTAACGAATTTTTAAAGTAAAACGGTTTTGAGAGAATAGAACGCCAGTATGAGCTACAAAGATGGCGGCCACTGTTAAGGCGGGGGAGCCTAGTTTCTACGTTTTCTCTCTTTTTTGGGGAGGAATACCTGTCAATCTTTGATTTTGTATGCTTAAAGGATTTATGGTAGGAGTAAATTTATAAAGACCATAATATAATGTAAAAAGTTATTTTCATTAAAAGTTCTAATATTAAAGATGAGTTTTCAATTTGTAGGCTTATAAATGAAGACCATAATATAAAGTGAGAAATATTTATTTCACAAGAACAATGACGACTAATTTATGTTAATAAAAATGTCTGCAGACAAAGCCCCAGTCAATTAAAATATATACAATTTTACAAATTTAAAATTATTTAATGTAACCATAAGGTGCTGTAGTATAATCGGGGAAAACGCGAACTTTATCTACGACCACCTGATATGTTTTGGTCTGTTCTATCGTAATTAAAGTATGATTGGGTAGGCGTCGTATTTGAGGTCCAATGGGTACCTGCACAGAGTTTATTTCAGGTTTCCCCTGGTTGTTCACTCCCAATAATTTTTTCATGATATCAAAATTAACATAATTTTCTGTAGATGTGTTTAAGTAGAATCCTTTAACTTTAATAATGTTAGTAATTTTATCAGTTGCGGGATCGTAAATGTTCATGGAATAGTTTTTAGCCCCAGCACTTCCGAACTCACAAATATATGCGTCTTTTCCGTAAGGTTCTAGTTCATTTTTTAATTCCCCAAGGTAATCCCCTGTCGGGAGTATTGGGACGCCATCTGGTGAGAGGTAGATAAGGCTATCTGTATCCATATAAAAACAGAGGTCACCTACCATCTCAAGATGCTTTAAAAGATGAAGTCGCGCTATTGTTGTTGTATAACACGCTATTACCACATTAGTATGCTTATGCGCTATCTCATTCTCGGTAATGTCTTCTGATTTAACTAAGATGGTGTTGTCATTTAAAGTCATGAGACTTTTTACTTCTTTATCGGGGTTGAGGATCAATTCGTATAGAGTCTTGGCGTCTTTTATGATGTATGTTGAGGCGTGTCTAGTTTTCTGTCCAAATTTCCCCCAAAAAGAGTTAAGCATAAGCTTACTGAGGCATCTTAACCCCTCGTTCTTTTCAATTTTATCTATATCTAGATCTATCCCCTCAACTTCTTTGTAGTTCCTGACATAGTTTTCTTTGTCCTCCTGGGTGATACAATCGGCAGGGAAACCGCTAGCCAGAGTTTTGTACTCTAAAAAGGCGTTTACGTAGTCTTTAAAAAGACCGCCTTGTTTAGTCTCTGTGTTGTATTGCGTTATTTTGTAGGACCAGGCTTCGTACATGCGCGTGATTTTGTATCCTCGCTCTACGGCGTATCTCAACTCGTCGGTAACCCAGGTACCCCGCAGCTCCCTCTGATCAGGTGTGTGTGAACAGTCACCTTGAAATTGAGTTTTACAACAGGTGTAACATAGGGGAAAGGTGAGCTTACCATTTATCCGAGCGGGTAAAACCGGATGTATGAGATTTTGAGCCGGTAGTATGTCGCATTTGAGAAGGCCATCGAAAGAAAATATGTCAGGAAAATTATCTAAAATAATTTGTGGATTGGCCGCCATCTTTGTGGGTTTTCCAGGTTTTTCGTCACGAATCCCATCTTGCCCAGACCGTTTTGAACAGAATTAGGGACTCATTTGCTCAATCTCATATTCAACCACCTACTCCACAACCAAATCTCAACAATCAACTGTAAGTGAAAACACCGAATAACTTTATCATACCTTCAAAGTCAAAACTAAAGATCTCGAAAAATTAGTTTTAGAACTCTACGCGAGAAAACGACTTAACGCGTTGTATATCAAAGAACAACTTAATGCCTTGCGTAAGATTTAAAAATAATATCTCACGCGGTAATCTAAAACACGATCTCCGACATTGGTGGACATTCTTTGCGACAGGTCTTTACGGCTTGAAAGGTGATGACCTAATCATCTTTATCGAGAGATTTTCTTGGAAGCCTGGGGTTGATATTTAGCCTGAGGGTATATTGACTGATGCTTATTTTATTGTCCTTTCTTCAATTGGCTACATACCAGGTGGTTTAGGACCTTAAAAGGGGGCGTGGCTAAACCATTTGTATTGTTATCAATGGAATCTGTATTTGGAGTGATTTATGACTCACACAAACGTGTTAAGACATTCCATCGGCTTTTTTATTTATACGTAACCATGTTCAGACGTTCTATGGTAGATCGTGAAAGATAGGCTTATGCTATTTTAGGCTTATTCTATGGTAGATCCTGGTAGGCCTATATGCTGTATTAGTTCTTGAAAGATAGGCTTTTGCTAGGTATATTCTTTGGTGAATGCTGACAAAATATAGTCTTATGCTAGGTTATTCTATGGTAGATCCTAAAGAAAGATAGGCTTCTGCTAAGTTATTCTATGTTAGATCAGGAATGATTGGTCTATGCTAGGTTATTCTATGCTAGATCCTGAAACACAGGCTTATGCTAGGTTATTCTAGTTGTATAGGTTGAAGAATCAGAGTTTGATTACTAACGGCTTTTCATACGATTACTACTAAAATACACATGAATATTGATTAAAATACTGGCATTTATATAAAACTACCTAAAAGACACGATTTTTACCCTGCACAAGTGTCTTATTAGAAATTAATACTGAATTCCATACGAATATTACTAAACTACAAGGGATTTATATAAAATACATGCAAAAGTTATAGCTGAATTCTGGCTAAAATACACATGAATATTTATTAAAATACTGGCATTTCCTTAATACTACCTAAAAAACACCAATTTTACCATACACTAGTGGCTTATTATAAACTAATGCTGAATTTCATACAAATGATACTAAATTACAAGGGATTTATATACATTACATGCAAAAATTATAGCTGACTACTACTAAAATACACATGAATATTGATTATAATACTGGCATTTATATAATCCTCCCAAAAAAAAAAACCATTTTACCCTGCACTAACGAATACGGAATTTCATACGAATATTACTAAACTACAAGGGATTTATATAAAATACATGCAAAAGTTATAGCTGAATACAGGCTAAAATACACATGAATATGGATTAAAATACAAACATTGTTATAATGCAAAGTGAAACATACCCTTTTTTATGAAGCAAAAGTTGATTTATATTAACTATGATGCTTCCACAATTCTATTTCATCTCGAAAGTCACTGCTGTACCTGATTTAAATCTCTGGTGAATCATCTTTCCAATTGTAACACGGGCACAAGTCCTTAATTCGGTAATTAAACTCACCGCACAGAGTACAAAAGTTTCGCTCGTCAAGAAGATGTCTTCGCTTTTTTTGGGTCGACATACGGATAAGGTTTTTAGACTGAACTAAAACACAACGTCTGAAGTGCGCACAATCACGTGATGTGCAGAAATAATTTAATTGGCCGCAGTCAGGCACGTCTTTTAAAGTCCCATCACAATCTTATGCGTGAGCATCTCTGTTTGCGGAGACTGCATTGACGAAACGTCCCTTGATTTTAATTGTATTAAATGTAATCAATTTGGGCCTCGCAAACAACGCTTCACAGGTGGCAAACCCATAGCTGCCTTCCTCGACTACTTAGATGCAATAAACTTAACTTTAATTTTTTAAATTTTACACTATTAGCATAAAATTTATACTGTCCTAGTTCTGGTATACGAAATCAGCGTATTAAAGGCACTTTTCCAATGCTCACGGACGATGACGGGCTAACGTGTTTCTTTGATGATCATAGAGACAGGTGACACGTGTCTCACCTTCTATATCCATGGCCTTTGGACAATCCACGTCATTCAAATTTATGACTTCTTTATTTAAAATATTAAAAAGAAAGAAACATTTTTGATTACCCTTGCAATATATACGGTCTGCGAACCGGGTACCTAACATGAGACAGCGACGAAGATTATGATAAGGCGTTTCTCCTCATCCAAATGAGATTCCGTGAAAATTTCTGGTGATGTAGCTATTGAGTCGTTGTGTAGACGAAGGAAGCGTAGATTGACTATAAGGCGGTAAAAATGTCCATAACACTATTTCTGGAAGTTTAGTAACAGTAGCACAACTTAGTTCTTTAACTATCAGATCGCCTGCGAGGTTCCATTTTTCGTCCTTCCCGTGTAGATACTCAAAGTCAACTAGTACAGATTTCATGTTATCTAGAAGGTAGTTTCCTAAATGATGATTCTCCAAAATGGTTGGAGTGCGGTTTATATACTTTTCAAAGTCCTTTCACTAAGTATATTAGCTATAGAATATAAATCACATGACGGAGGGGGGTGGCATGCTGAAACACGTATGACAATAGCTCTTAAGAGGTCCAATCGTTGTCCAAAAATTGACAGTAGGTATAACAATAGAACTGTGTTTTCGACAGAAGGTTAAAAATGCAGAGACAACAATCTCTTTTTAATGTCAGGCGGTCAAACATTCTCCACAAAAGGTATATTGACAGATGTCTTAAAAGGGGATGTAAAGGTAAATAATGAGCCCTTGGCTAAAATTATTAGACAGATAATTATAGTTTTGTTGAACCCATGTACCCTTAAAGCATTAACGTCTGAAGTACTGTACCAAGAATGCGTACGAGATCTTAGATAAATCTTCAAACGTTTCTTTGTGATATTGTGTATACTAGTTTTTAGGTAACGTTTCAAAAACTTTAACGTAAGAATACGCCTACAGTCAAACCATTCAGCAGTGAGAAAAAATAGGCATTTCAACGTTTCTTATTGTATTGTGCATACTAGATTTAGCTAAGGTTTCAAAAACTGACATAAAAATACGCCTACAATCAAACCATACAATTCAACAAAAGGATTAATTATAACAAAGGAATTGATGCGTCATTCCATTAGTGGGTTTTACGACAGTAAACTTTGGTCTCCGAAGATGCATTGTTAAGAAAAAATTTCTTCAATCAATCAAATATTGACAGGTCTATTGAAATGCTAGGAGTAATAGACAAATAGGTCAAGATTACTATTGTATAATTTATTTACTGGTAAACTATTATGGAGTCAAGTACAAAAAAGTCGTCAAGAATACGTCAGATCTTGGAGATTAACCCTCCAAAAACTACTTATTTTATTGATTTTAGGGGTACTGGAATTCCTTAATCTCTGGTTTCTGAACGTTGACATAAAAATACGCTTACAGTCTAACAATAGGACAGTCAAGGTCAATAGAGTAATTCGCAAAGCACCAAGGGCGAAGGCATCTTCATTTATAGTATTTATAATAAAAGAATTTAGCTTGAATAAGAAAAATATATCGTTGAATATTGACAGGCCTATTTTTTTAAAAAAATGGGTGAGTAATCCATAGGGATATAATCAACAGGGAAGGGGGAAAAGTATTGGATAAATAAGATGATCGTATAGTTGTTCAATTTATCTATCCATAGATCACTAGGTAGAGTAGGATGGAAGCACCTTACTTATAACCAAAGGAGAAAATGTAATAGATAATAGCTAGGCATCCTAAAATACAATGGAACTGAAGGGTGGAGAAGCCGAGAAGATATATTCAGCAGGGGGAAGGTGTGGAGGATGTTCGACAAATAAGATCTAACCATAGATTAATAGGTTGAATTGTAGAATGACGATCCCTTAAGTATAACACAAGGAGAAAATGTATTAGACAAATCACAAAATGTTACTGTTTCGTGTATTCTGTTATATAACCATTTATAAAATCAATATCAGTTATAAAAGTATACAAAAACATTTTTTGATAATTTTTTTAAACTTTAATTTTTTATAATTTTTTTTCTTAACTTTAATTTAAACTTTTTTCCTTAACTTTATTTTAAACTTTTTTCATTTCTTTTCTTAACTTTATTTTAAACTTTTTTCATTTCTTTTCTTAACTTTATTTTAAAATTTTTTCATTTCTTTTCTTAACTTTATTTTAAACTAATTTTTTAACAAAATACTTTTCAAACACATCTGCACAGATTTTTTCAGGTTTTTAGTACTTTTTTCCTTTTTTAAACATTGTAATAACTATCAAAGACTTTCGTTGTTGAATATAACGATAATCTTTATTAAAGTGTATTAGATATGCAAATTTATTATAATATCGCCAATCTAAAAGAACATATTCTTAAAGATAGTGTAAAATTATCAAATTTGCAGGAGGAAAAAATGGTGAAGAAGGGCAAGTCCGACTTCAGGTTGAAGGCGGTTATCCCTCCCTCTGTAGAGGGAGGGATAATACACTTGCCCTTCTTCACCATTTTTTCCTCCTGCAAATTTGATAATTTTACACTATCTTTAAGAATATGTTCTTTTAGATTGGCGATATTATAATAAATTTGCATATCTAATACACTTTAATAAAGATTATCGTTATATTCAACAACGAAAGTCTTTGATAGTTATTACAATGTTTAAAAAAGGAAAAAAGTACTAAAAACCTGAAAAAATCTGTGCAGATGTGTTTGAAAAGTATTTTGTTAAAAAATTAGTTTAAAATAAAGTTAAGAAAAGAAATGAAAAAAGTTTAAAATAAAGTTAAGAAAAGAAATGAAAAAAGTTTAAAATAAAGTTAAGAAAAGAAATGAAAAAAGTTTAAAATAAAGTTAAGAAAAGAAATGAAAAAAGTTTAAAATAAAGTTAAGGAAAAAAGTTTAAATTAAAGTTAAGAAAAAAATTATAAAAAATTAAAGTTTAAAAAAATTATCAAAAAATGTTTTTGTATACTTTTATAACTGATATTGATTTTATAAATGGTTATATAACAGAATACACGAAACAGTAACATTTTGTGATTTGTCTAATACATTTTCTCCTTGTGTTATACTTAAGGGATCGTCATTCTACAATTCAACCTATTAATCTATGGTTAGATCTTATTTGTCGAACATCCTCCACACCTTCCCCCTGCTGAATATATCTTCTCGGCTTCTCCACCCTTCAGTTCCATTGTATTTTAGGATGCCTAGCTATTATCTATTACATTTTCTCCTTTGGTTATAAGTAAGGTGCTTCCATCCTACTCTACCTAGTGATCTATGGATAGATAAATTGAACAACTATACGATCATCTTATTTATCCAATACTTTTCCCCCTTCCCTGTTGATTATATCCCTATGGATTACTCACCCATTTTTTTAAAAAAATAGGCCTGTCAATATTCAACGATATATTTTTCTTATTCAAGCTAAATTCTTTTATTATAAATACTATAAATGAAGATGCCTTCGCCCTTGGTGCTTTGCGAATTACTCTATTGACCTTGACTGTCCTATTGTTAGACTGTAAGCGTATTTTTATGTCAACGTTCAGAAACCAGAGATTAAGGAATTCCAGTACCCCTAAAATCAATAAAATAAGTAGTTTTTGGAGGGTTAATCTCCAAGATCTGACGTATTCTTGACGACTTTTTTGTACTTGACTCCATAATAGTTTACCAGTAAATAAATTATACAATAGTAATCTTGACCTATTTGTCTATTACTCCTAGCATTTCAATAGACCTGTCAATATTTGATTGATTGAAGAAATTTTTTCTTAACAATGCATCTTCGGAGACCAAAGTTTACTGTCGTAAAACCCACTAATGGAATGACGCATCAATTCCTTTGTTATAATTAATCCTTTTGTTGAATTGTATGGTTTGATTGTAGGCGTATTTTTATGTCAGTTTTTGAAACCTTAGCTAAATCTAGTATGCACAATACAATAAGAAACGTTGAAATGCCTATTTTTTCTCACTGCTGAATGGTTTGACTGTAGGCGTATTCTTACGTTAAAGTTTTTGAAACGTTACCTAAAAACTAGTATACACAATATCACAAAGAAACGTTTGAAGATTTATCTAAGATCTCGTACGCATTCTTGGTACAGTACTTCAGACGTTAATGCTTTAAGGGTACATGGGTTCAACAAAACTATAATTATCTGTCTAATAATTTTAGCCAAGGGCTCATTATTTACCTTTACATCCCCTTTTAAGACATCTGTCAATATACCTTTTGTGGAGAATGTTTGACCGCCTGACATTAAAAAGAGATTGTTGTCTCTGCATTTTTAACCTTCTGTCGAAAACACAGTTCTATTGTTATACCTACTGTCAATTTTTGGACAACGATTGGACCTCTTAAGAGCTATTGTCATACGTGTTTCAGCATGCCACCCCCCTCCGTCATGTGATTTATATTCTATAGCTAATATACTTAGTGAAAGGACTTTGAAAAGTATATAAACCGCACTCCAACCATTTTGGAGAATCATCATTTAGGAAACTACCTTCTAGATAACATGAAATCTGTACTAGTTGACTTTGAGTATCTACACGGGAAGGACGAAAAATGGAACCTCGCAGGCGATCTGATAGTTAAAGAACTAAGTTGTGCTACTGTTACTAAACTTCCAGAAATAGTGTTATGGACATTTTTACCGCCTTATAGTCAATCTACGCTTCCTTCGTCTACACAACGACTCAATAGCTACATCACCAGAAATTTTCACGGAATCTCATTTGGATGAGGAGAAACGCCTTATCATAATCTTCGTCGCTGTCTCATGTTAGGTACCCGGTTCGCAGACCGTATATATTGCAAGGGTAATCAAAAATGTTTCTTTCTTTTTAATATTTTAAATAAAGAAGTCATAAATTTGAATGACGTGGATTGTCCAAAGGCCATGGATATAGAAGGTGAGACACGTGTCACCTGTCTCTATGATCATCAAAGAAACACGTTAGCCCGTCATCGTCCGTGAGCATTGGAAAAGTGCCTTTAATACGCTGATTTCGTATACCAGAACTAGGACAGTATAAATTTTATGCTAATAGTGTAAAATTTAAAAAATTAAAGTTAAGTTTATTGCATCTAAGTAGTCGAGGAAGGCAGCTATGGGTTTGCCACCTGTGAAGCGTTGTTTGCGAGGCCCAAATTGATTACATTAAATACAATTAAAATCGAGGGACGTTTCGTCAATGCAGTCTCCGCAAACAGAGATGCTCACGCATAAGATTGTGATGGGACTTTAAAAGACGTGCCTGACTGCGGCCAATTAAATTATTTCTGCACATCACGTGATTGTGCGCACTTCAGACGTTGTGTTTTAGTTCAGTCTAAAAACCTTATCCGTATGTCGACCCAAAAAAAGCGAAGACATCTTCTTGACGAGCGAAACTTTTGTACTCTGTGCGGTGAGTTTAATTACCGAATTAAGGACTTGTGCCCGTGTTACAATTGGAAAGATGATTCACCAGAGATTTAAATCAGGTACAGCAGTGACTTTCGAGATGAAATAGAATTGTAGAAGCATCATAGTTAATATAAATCAACTTTTGCTTCATAAAAAAGGGTATGTTTCACTTTGCATTATAACAATGTTTGTATTTTAATCCATATTCATGTGTATTTTAGCCTGTATTCAGCTATAACTTTTGCATGTATTTTATATAAATCCCTTGTAGTTTAGTAATATTCGTATGAAATTCCGTATTCGTTAGTGCAGGGTAAAATTGTTTTTTTTTTGGGAGGATTATATAAATGCCAGTATTATAATCAATATTCATGTGTATTTTAGTAGTAGTCAGCTATAATTTTTGCATGTAATGTATATAAATCCCTTGTAATTTAGTATCATTTGTATGAAATTCAGCATTAGTTTATAATAAGCCACTAGTGTATGGTAAAATTGGTGTTTTTTAGGTAGTATTAAGGAAATGCCAGTATTTTAATAAATATTCATGTGTATTTTAGCCAGAATTCAGCTATAACTTTTGCATGTATTTTATACAGGGTGTTTCTGAAAAGTCCATCACAAATTAAGGGGCGTGTTTATGGGACCAAACTGAGCGGAAAGTACCAAAGAACATGGGGTGTACAACATTTTGTTACGGAGATATGGCCTTCCAAACATTCGCCCCTAAAACAAGGAAATATCCAAAAATGAGGAGTAACACTTAAGACCGACTAACCAGCTTGTTTAAAATTACTAGACAATTTCAATAGCCTTTAATCGGTATCGTTCCTTTCAACCGAATTCCCAATGGACCGAAATCCCATTCGACCGAATATCCCGCAATGATTTTAGATTTCCAGCCCAATGGCTATATTCCCGATGGACCGAAATCCCAATCGTCCGAATACGCCCCTAAAAAATACATGAATATAACTTGAAACACTGTAGCCGGCAGCGATTCGGTGGTGTAGTGGATACGATGTTGGACTGCGAAGCGATAGGTTGTTGGTTCGAATCTCCGAAAGGTATGTTAATAATATTAAAAGTAAATGTTTCGAGATACTAATTAAAACGCTCACTTTCATTCCTTTCAAGGCAAGAGATATATAGAATTAATAATCAAATTGTGCTTAAAATGAAGTACAGTCTTAATGGTAGTTCCATCAATGTCTTTAAATTAAAATTTTAATATTTTGGTTTCGGGTGGGTTAGGTTAGGTTAGGTTAGGTTAGCTTAGGTTAGGTTAGGTTAGGTTAGGTTAGCTTAGCTTAGGTTAGGTTAGGTTAGGTTATTTTAGGTTAGCTTAGGTTAGGTTAGGTTAGCTTAGGTTAGGTTAGGTTAGGTTAGGTTAGGTTAGGTTAGCTTAGGTTAGGTTAGCTTAGATTAGGTTAGGTTAGGTTAGGTTAGGTTAGGTTTGGTTTGTTTCCAATAATTCGTTGACACCTTTTCCAAAATATGCTCCTTTTAATTAGCTACCACCTTTTCCAAAATATTCTCCCTTTAAATAGCTACCACCTTTTCCAAAAATTTTCTCCTATTAATTAGCTCCCGCCTTTTCCAAAAGATTTTCCTATTAATTAGCTGCCACCTTTTTCAAAATATTCTCCTATTAATGAGCTGCAACCTTTTCCAAAATATGCTCCTTTTAATTAGCTACCACCTTTTCCAAAATATTCTCCTATTAATTAGCTGCAACCTTTTCCAAAACATTCTCCTACTAATTAGCTGCCACATTTTCCAAAATATTCTCCTTTTAATTAGCTACCACCTTTTCTAAAATATTCTCCTATTAATTAGCTGCCACCTTTTCCAAAAGATTTTCCTATTAATTAGCTGCCACCTTTTCCAAAATATTCTCCTATTAATTAGCTGCAACCTTTTCCAAAATATTCTCCAATTAATTATCTGACATCTTTTCCAAAATATTTCTATTATTGCTAATAAATTGTTCGTGGTAAGAGGCGGGCTTTTAATACTCATATAAATAATCTTTTTACCTCCAAACAAGGTTGGGTTGGGTTAGGTTAGGTTACGTTGGGTTAGGTTAGGTTAGGTTAGGTTAGGTTAGGTTAGGCTAGGGTAGGTGAGGTGAGGTTCGCCGTAATTAAAACGTAGTTAAAATAAGTGCAGTAATACATTTTCAACTCACATTTATTTTAACAATAATAAGTTGTGAAATTAAAAATATATTTAATGCAAAACCACACAGTATGTCTTCTTCCAGTTCAATAGAATTTCGGTCCAATGGGACTATAATAAAATCGCACCTTTGGCTACGTTCGGTCGAATGGGACCCCAAAAAAACCCCCCCTTCTGTCGAATGGGAATTCGGTTCAATGGGACCAAAGCCTTTAATCGAACAATTGATTTCTACCTTTACTAATCAGAAGCGTATAAATGAGTAGAAGTATGCCTACGGTGGTAATGTAAAATTAATCCCAAGTGACATGATGTTTCAAGATCTTCCCAGCACCAAGTAAAATGGTTCTGATTGAAGGGACTTTTATTAGCACAGCGTAAACAACGTTATTTTCAGGAATTATTCCAAATGTCCACGGGCGGCATTACAAAAACGAGGCAGTCTTTCGAATGATACTTGGACATGTTGGAAGATCCCTGGCTTGTTCCGGTTATCTCAAACCGTAAAAAGCTACGCAAATCTTCATCATCACGGACAACACTCTTGTACGTTAGGTATGACCTTGAGAAAACCTAAAAGGACATCTCGAATGTATTTGAAAAACCCATCTCCAATTAAGGGGCGTGTTGTTTGTTTCCAACAGAGTAAACTCGCCCAGAGAACAATTACAATGCAGAGCCACGTTTCGGCGTTAATGGCCCACAAAGGTGGTCCCAAACAAAAGAACAAACTTTAATTTGTTTCGTTCAGTAAGTATTTCATGTGTCATAGATAAAACGCCATGATTAATGCACAAAGAAAATGTTATTGACAAGTTTTCGGACCGCGATGCTGAAATGTGGTGGTGCACCATCGTGCATGAATCACATTCTGTTTATTAAACCTAAGGGTACGTCTTCGAGTAGTTCTGGTAAATCGTCCCGTAAGAACTACAAGTAAGCCACACCGTTTAACCTGGGCTCTAGGAAATATGGCCCAATTAAATTGTCACCCACAATACTACACCACACGTTTAAGCTGAATTGTACTTTGTGAATTCTAACGCAAGTTGCGTGTGGTTTTTTCTTAATCAGCAAACCAATTGGCGGCTGCTTGTTTTTGGATCGTCCTCGAAAATAGTGAGAACTTCGCCTATTCTTAAAAAACAGAGCACTAAAACAGAGCACTATGTTTTTTAAGAAAGGAATAAAAGAGGTTTCACGTACATGTGTTTGTTTTATTAAACTCATAATTCAACGAAGTCTGTTACAATGCCTTTCTTCACAAATGCCGAATATGCGGATATGCACCTAATGTATGGACTAGCCGAGGGGAATGCCGCTGCAGCTGTACGCTTGTATCAGGAAAGATTTCCGCAGAGGCGACTACCAAATCGACTGACGTTCGAGGCTGTGGACAGACGTTTGAGGCAAGGTGGACGAATCCAACCGGCTGGACCTCAACCTAGAGCGAGAGCCATCCCAGAGGCCGTAGAAGACGAAGTTCTCACCATTTTCGAGGACGAGCCTGAATCAAGTACCCGCCAAGTTGGTCGCCGATTAGGCGTAAACCACACGCTCGTGTGGAAAATCCTCAGAAGCCACCGGTTTCATCCTTTCCATGTTCAAAAAGTTCAAGGTTTGAATCCAGCGGACTACCCACGACGCACGGCGTTTTGTCAGTGGTTTCTGGCTAAAGTAAACGATATCGATTTCCCACGGGATTTGTTGGTTACTGACGAAGCTAACTTTTCACGGGATGGTATTATTAACTTACATAATAAACATCAATGGTCTCAGCTAAACCCCCACGCAACTTGCGTTAGAAGTCACCAAGTACAATTCAGTTTAAACGTGTGGTGTGGTATTGTGGGTGACAATTTAATTGGGCCAAATTTCCTAGAGCCCAGGTTAAACGGTGTGGCTTACTTGCAGTTCTTACGGGACGATTTACCGGAACTACTCGAAGACGTACCCTTAGGTTTGGTAAACAGAATGTGGTTCATGCACGATGGTGCACCACCACATTTCAGCATCGCGGTCCGAAATTATCTTAACGCGACCTTCCCTTTGCGGTGGTTAGGTCGAGGTGGACCTGTGGAGTGGCCTGCTCGATCACCCGATCTGAACCCTTGTGATTTCTTTCTTTGGGGCCACCTGAAAGACTTAGTTTATCAGACTGAAGTACTTATTATCTTAACTCAAAGCCGACAACTACGATGACAACGAAAGTTTGCAAAGCGTCAATTTTTGTAACCGTCCAAAAACTACATCACGCAAAGGAAACCATTTTCTACCCCCCCCCCCGAATTACGCTTGGTGACGCTTATTCAGACCCCCTCCCCTAAAAACCACGTCCCATTTTTAACCCCCCCCAACGCATTATTATTTCTCTTAACCACCGCTCTATGCTCAGGCTTAGTGTGGAAATCCCTTCATAGACAAAGCTTAGATTATTTTTAATTTACAAATAATGAGAATCTTCTTTTCTTGAGTGATATGGCGTTCCACTCCGATATTTTTCTCAGCTTGAAATTCATAAGTTCTCCTCCGTTTAGCCACTGATTGAGCTTCAGAACTTTAATGTCAGGATGTGCTTATCCATAAGCCTCAAAACATTTTCCATGAAGCTTAATTGAAGGGGCACACTTTATAGGCTTCGACATTGTTACACGACTAATAGTCTAATCGAGCTTGGGATTCAGGTTTCAAAAATTTGCGGGAGAAACGAAACCATTTCAATCCGAAGGGGAATCCGATTCATCCTCACTAATGCTAGTGGCAAATAAACATTGACATTAGAGAGTTTATGCTGACACTACGCGAACTCTTTATTTAGCAATCCTTAAGCGTAGGTGTCGCTACCTAAGTTCTGCAGTGAAGTGGTCTGTATATTAAATTCGCTACACGTACGCTAAATAGGAGACCATTACTTAAAGTTTCTACTATTTAAGCTATGATAGAATCAAAATTTTGGTAAATTTTTGTAGTGGTCGTTTGCACGGTAGACTTTGGTATGTTGTGTTTTTAGCCACATCGTAGTATACGATGAGGCTCTTAGTTTGACCCGAGCCGTCGTAGTAGTGGCCGGGGTTGTCGCTTCGTTATCGTCAGATTCTAGCTTAAAAGGAACTCTATAGTACCTCAACCCACCAATAGGGATAACTGAGGTCGGTTAGAGATTTTATATTAATTAAATTTTTTTCAGGTCAGACTCGGAAATCGAACCCAGGTCGATCATACAGTAGTAAGACACTCTACCACTGAGCCATAGAGATTTGGTAGAAAATATGAGATTTTATGGTTTAGTTTTATCTCTAAAGTGTCGGGGATGAGGTGGGGTGGGGTACCTGTTAATCTGTGGGGTAGGATACATTTAAATTTTTATCTGTGGGGTCGGATACTTCTGAAATTGTATGCTTGGGGTTTTTATATTTATTTTTATATTTATTTCCTTTTTATTTATGTGCTAATTAAATAGATAACGATTTTCCCCGTTTCCTACCGCGCTCCTCGTGTGTTTCGTTCACGTTCGGTAGCTATCGCCATCTATGTTATGTTTGACTGGAACGTTTTGGCGGTTAATTCAAATATGGTTTTAGATAGAGCTAACATAGCGTTAAATGAGCGTTATGCGTTTGATCATTTTAGCATTGCTAAAGGTAATTCGAGGGGATAATCACTATAACTAAACTTTCTCTTTCAAATGTTTCTGGGCATAAGTCCTTGTTAGAAATTTATAAGATGCGATAAGTGTGCATTGGCATAAGTCTATGTTGTAAACTCATCGAGGAGATTATCACCCAAACTGTCTGTTCTTCGATTCGCCGGAATATTAGAATTACAGCATAAGTAAGTTTATACGGTTATAATTATATCACTGTTTAGAGTAGGGCATCGAGGGGCTATTAACTCTGATTTTATGCACTGTAAATCATTTAAGCATTGTAAAAGATAGCCTTATTCACTCATTAGGGTAAGTTATAGAGGGGTTATCCACTCATTAGGGTAGGGTATAGAGGGGCTATTCACTCGTACGATGTGGCTACTATTACGAGCCCTTGGGCCGTCTTGTTTCTTTTGTAACGAAAGAAAGCCAATCGGTCTCTTACTGACTTCGTAACAAAATGTTAAATGTGACGTCACGCATCGAAGAATCACTTCCTTTCCCTTCTCACGAACCGTCACAAATTAAGGAACCCCTCCCTCCATGAGAGTGTGACGTAGTTTATTTTCGATCTCTAAAGGCCCGTTTTCATTCACGCGAGAATCGAGAAATCTTAGGGAGAAAGCGAGAAAATGAAGCAAGAACTCTTTATCGCTTCTAGCTTTGATGTTTTCAATGCCGCGAGAACCGTTTGCCAGACGAGACAAATTTAAAAATTCGCTCGAGAACTAGTATAGGCGCGACAACCGATCTAACCGAGCCAGATACTTCTCGGGCCTCGCTTAGCGAGAAGCGTGAAATACCTGTCTCGTGGTAGTGCTCCTGCGAATCAGCAGATGGGGTTCCAGTTTCGGGAGCAGACTAGTTTTATTTTCCTACCACACCGTCGCGACTAGCAATGGCAAACAAAAGTATAGATAAGAAAACAGTTTGAAAGGAAGGAAAAAATAATAAAATGCAAAAAGAGAAACTGTGTGACGGCAAACCGAGTGAATACAGAAACAGAGAAATGAAAGAAATTTTGTGGCAAGAAACAGCGGTCGAAAATAACATTGGTAGTAAGCACATTTATTAAGGTTATTAAGGTAATAATTACTATTAAAAAGAATACCATTGGAAATCAACTTAAATAAAAGGACCAAAGGTTAAATGTATTCATCATACTTGCCAAAAAACTGTCCAGAGTTTCATAATATCCTTCTTTTTGCCGGTTTTGTAAATTTGGATGTCGAATATACCCGCCATATTGTAGTTCAATATTTTGACTTGTTGTTTACGTAAAGCCAGTTTAAAATAACTTTCTTTCTCAAAAGCAACTTTCGCCGTCTTACACCGATACCCCTTTTTTAGACACAAATTCGCCTCTGTGATAGGTGGTGCAAGGTACGCTGGCTTATTTCTCTAGTCTTTGAAAACGTGTCAGAAAGAAAACTTTTGCTTGAACTTACTTTTGCGAGAAACAAAATCGCGTAGACGACTAGCTATCGACTCTAGTCTCGCTAGAGAGAAGCGAAAATAATATTTATCGCTTGATTGAAAACGCGCCGTTAGACTTATGAAGCCAGAATTTATTTTGACGAGTAATTTTTCACATCCTTTATATCTGTAGAAACAAATGGTTTTAGTAATTTCCCTTCTCAAGGTAAGTGGTCTAGCGCAAGGGCCCAATATCTTGCAGTATCACCTTTCAGGGCCTTACTTGGCCCCTTACGGATTGTATGGGCCCCAAAGTGAGAGGAAAAGTAGGCTATAGCCTGTGTCGACTAACCCTGGCGCCGCCACTGCTACAGAGTCCTTTTTTGAACCGTCCGTGAACCAGACGGTCTCTCCCCCCCCCAAGTTCCAAAAAATAGGGTGGTCTCCAAGCAGCACGATTAGGGTGGTGGACGCTGAAGGGCTTTTCAAAGTGATATGCTAATACATTGCCAAAGGTTAACCAAACAATATCAGGGATCCGAGAGAAACAATTTGATGTAAAGCCAAAATATTTTTTAAAGGACGAATTTGTTTTGTATTCTGAACAATAAAAACTACATTTTTTTTGGCACATGATTTACTAATTTTTTTTTTTTCACGTGAGTTACTGATTTTTTACTTGCGAGTGAGTAGTCTGGACTTCAAAATACCAAAAGCAAAATTCCAAAAAGTATATCTGTTTTGCCATTGTATCGGCACTAAATATCTGGCAGCCCGGCTGTATGAAAACCCTAGTTTTCTATCATTTTCCTTTGAATTGGGGGTAGGAAAGCTTTCGAATAAATGGAACGGAGTATTCAAACCATATATTTATGCTTATAATACAGGTAAAAAACAGTAAACACAACAAATTATATTTGAGTGGCTAAGCCTAACGCGTGGTGTCATAAAACTCTAAGTTCCAATTTGGAATATTCATTATTTTTAATGCTCTTTCGAATAATAACTAAGTTCAAGCTTTATTCTTTGCTTTAACGAAATTAAGATCAAGATAAGGCTCATTTCGGCCAAAACCTTGTTGTTTAAGCTAGATTCTCACTCGACCGAAAAAAACAGGTAGAAATCACGCCGGCGGTAGAAATTTTAACTTACGCCGACGTCCGGCAGTAGACTGAATCTTGAGTTTCGTGGTATATATTTTTGGGTCACATGACAAATGTGAGTGATTTACACAACATCTATTTCACACTATGAATTGGTATCTTTGTACCCCTTGTCGCTTAGATTGTAAGAGAAAGGATATTTTTCTAACCTCGTCAATAATGTCTCCCATATTAAAATCTAATCTCTTTTTACTTCTATTAGTTCAATTTTTATTTTTCTTTCTTGGTACCATGTTTCCGTTAAACCTTGGTCAACCACTACTGGTAATAGGTCTGAAAAAATTAGCGGCTTTAAATCTATCTCTTGAAATTTATGACTTAATCAGTGGGATAATTTCATTGGCTGAGACACCGGCGTAACGCCGAACACTACCGAAAAAATAGAACACAACTTACGCCTAGCCGAACGGAAATTCCATCGGGCTTGGCGTAAAGATTTTTTCAGTCGAACCCGTTTCTGCCGCGTTTCCGTCGTGTTTTCCGTCGTGTTTTCCGTCGAGTCTGAATCTAGCTTTAGGAGGCTCAATGTTGACGTTTTTGTTTCTAGAATAGTGTTTTAAACTATCCATTAACCTTTTAGCCATGAAGATCGAGATCGGGCTCATTTCGGAAAAGATTTTGTTGTCCAGTTGGATTATAGCTATACTTGTGACTGGAATAGAAATCTCTAGTTACTTCAAATCTGAGTTCATTATCGAGAATTACGATAGCATTAGCACAATGGATGACTTAGCGACTCGCTTTCGTTCAAAGGCGTATATTGTGGAAGGTGGTTTTGGCCACAGATATATTAACGAAATGGTGAGTCTAAGAAAGAATCACAACCTTACTTTTGGAAAAAAGACTGATTCTCAAGGTTATAATACAACGCTTGAATAGTTCTTCAACCGAGTTTGTCCGAGAGTATAGGAAATTTCCAAAAGCTCAGCCAGGACCGATACTTGCTCCTTATCATAAAGCTGGGAGAGGGAATGCATTGTAAGTGGTCATTTGTAGTTGTACTATTGAATTGTGAACAATTCCACATTTTTAACGGTGTCGTAACAATGTACTCTTTTACGATAATGCAAAGATAACCAATAGTAGGTTGACTGATATGAGCTTGGGAAATAGTGTGGTGGAACTGGAGGAATGTTAATTTTGAATATTAGATTTCCACTTTTTATATTTATTGAGTGTTTCTTGTGACCAATTAATTATTTAAGTTTAAACAAAATAGTGAGCTTTACGGCAGGGGCGGCCAACCTTATCGGCTAAAATACAATGGTGCTCCGCGGCAGCACTTAACAATTGCCTACCGAAGGGTAGGGACTGCGCAAGGTACACTGGGAGATTTTCATTGTCTTAAATCGCCCATCACTCTTTCGACTCCATCTTACTTCTTTCTTCACTGGTACTGGTCATCCCTGTTTCATTAAGTTCTGAGATTATACAGGCGAAATAATTTGAATTTAATAAGCTTTGCCTTGAAACATTTGTTATGTTCAAAATGACTACGATATTTTATTAAGACATTTTTACTGATTACCTATATTCACAAAAACTGTTCTTGTAACCAAAGAAAAGCTTTTAGGGTTTCCTACCAGTGACAGACAAATTGGTTAAATGGGGTTGCAAGTTAATTTGCATTTTTAGGAGACGATTTATTGAACAATAAACAAGAAGAGGGGGGGTGTATAAAAGCTTAAAACTTTAGCTGAACAGTTCATTTTGACTTTTATAGGCCCGCAATAATGAGAAGTTTCGAGCAGTATCAAATAGGATTGAGAAATTCAAATCTTTCGTCGCACCTTATGATCTGATGGATACCGATTTCTTTTTGAATGCATTTGACAACGAAAATGTAATCGTTATTGTTTACTTTTTTCTTAAATCAACGCTTGGTCGTGCTTTGCAAGGCGAAGCCGTCAATGACTTGAAAGGAAAACTCAACTTTGGAAAAAAATCAGTTGGCACAGTTACGATGGTCTTTCCGGTTTCAGCTAACCTCTCTCGAAATGAGCCAGTATTCGATGTTTTTAATATGGCGTGAGTATACACTACGAAGAACATTTTTCAGGCTTTACAACCGTAGAATCAAAAATTCCTGTTTCTTAACCAGGGAAGTATCATACTCTCAGGTTTTGTGAAGTACCATGGTGTTAATCAAAATGGCCTGTGAAATTTCCTCAATGGTAGGATATCTAGATTTTGAGAAATATACATACCCAAAAATCCCTTGGGCCGCTATCGGATTTTTTTTGGTACTGTACATCCTACCGATCCTCACCATCACCGTTTTCATCATAATGTGTAAATAAGGTTATTGAAATAGGTTTTCTTATATCTTTCTTGATTCGCTAATTCAAATCACAGACAAACTCTAAAAGCGCGACCATAAGATTGTCTTGTGCTTGCCAGTAGCTGACATTTAAAGGGACATAATTGACAGACATTTTGTAATTTTATTCTGATTACTTATGTTAAAATATGTCGAGGCCACTCCAAAAAACTCCTTATGTCCCACCCTTGGAAACTTAGCTTTTCCTATTTGAAGCAGACAGCAATGCATACGCCTTAATATTTTCTAAACCTCAAGGGATTTGCTGATTTGGTTCTATCCCTAAAGAGATTTTTATTGGCCGGTAGGTAAATGCGCAAAAATCGTGACCCATTGTTAAGCCTAACAAATTAAAAAAATCATTTTCATTGAAAACATTGTTTGAAAAATCAGAAAAAAATTAGAGAATTCATACTTAAGTGAAACGAACCAGGAAAAAATAAAACAAGTTACTAAAATTCTCAGTTGATAGTATCCCTTTAAGGCCTTGATGGTGCAGTACAAGAATCCACCATATGAATATTTGTCAGGCCCAAACCATGTAGGCGTTTAGTTCAACGCGTGCGCAGACCAATACAAATTTTTTTCTTGAAAGACGGTATTGTATAATTCCCGGTAACTTTACATGATATTAAAGCTGTTAGTCAAGTGTTTCGACCATGACATTTTTGGAATTAAAAGCTAGTCGAAGTACCAAGCCATTTTGATGTTTTCACGCCCAAACAGCGGTCTGTCACTACCCGATGGAACCTCAGACACTTCCGTTATGAATTCAACTACTCAATAAGCGAGTCCTGACTGAGGACGTCGAACGCAGCGGCTCTTGAAACCCTAATAGTAAAACTAGATATCTCACACACTTTGTATTTTTTTCTTGTTTTTTGTCTTCTTGTAGATGTCTCGTAATCCTAGAATCTAGACCGTGGGAGTTTCTAAATTTAAAGATGGAGTACAATTTACAGAAAAATGTTTGGCACGTTCCACCAACCAAAGCCAGAGCAATCACATTTATGGGCTACACGAGCGTAATGGTCACCTACCTCGTCTGTGTGTCTTTGACAGTTATAATTAAGTTTTGTGAAATCATAATTGCGTTGAATTCGAAGCAATGTTGGTACTAAATTAAAAAGTCAGCGTACTTGTATCTTTGCGGCGTTTGAAGAACTCTAACCGGTATATAACCATTGAACAGAATTCCATTGGAACGAAATTCCATTGGACCGAAATAAAAAATAAGTTGTTCTAATTGACCGAAGCTAGCCGGCTGTTCCCAATGGTCCTAATTCCCATTGAGCAGACTTGCCATTCCTGTTGGACAGAAGTCTCGTTGGAGCGAATTTCCCATTGGCGCGATTTCGCATTTTATCCTATTCCCATTGAGCAGACTTCCCATTCCTGTTGGAGAGAAGCCTCGTTGGAGCGAATTTCCCATTGGTGCGATTTCGCATTTTATAATGCTATATTAATTAAGGTCGTTGAAAAATAAACATGGGCCTTTTCCAAAATATTCTTATTTTCTAGGTTGGCCTAGGGTTAGCTTAGGTTAGCTTTGGTTAGGTTAGGTTAGGTTAGGTTAGGTTTGGTTTGGTTTGGTTTGTTTTGGTTAGGTTTGGTTAGGTTAGGTTTGGTTTGGTTTGGTTAGGTTAGGTTAGGTTAGGTTAGGTTAGGTTTGGTTAGGTTTGATTAGGTTTGGTTAGGTTAGGTTAGGTTAGGTTAGGTTAGGTTAGGTTTGATTAGGTTTGGTTAGGTTAGGTTAGGTTAGGTTAGGTTAGGTTCGGTTCGGTTAGGTTAGGTTAGGTTAGGTTAGGTTAGGTTAGGTTAGGTTTGGTTAGGTTTGGTTAGGTTTGGTTAGGTTTGGTTAGGTTTGGTTATGTTTGGTTAGGTTTGGTTAGGTTTGGTTAGGTTAGGTTTGGTTAGGTTAGGTTTGGTTAGGTTTGGTTAGGTTAGGTTAGGTTAGGTTTGGTTTGTTTTGGTTTGGTTAGGTTTGGTTAGGTTAGGTTAGGTTAGGTTAGGTTAGGTTAGGTTAGGTTTGGTTTGGTTTGGTTTGGTTAGGTTAGGTTAGGTTAGGTTAGATTAGGTTTGGTTAGGTTTGGTTAGGTTAGTTTAGGTTAGGTTAGGTTTGGTTAGGTTTGGTTAGGTTAGGTTTGGTTAGGTTAGGTTAGGTTAGGTTAGGTTAGGTTAGGTTAGGTTTGGTTAGGTTCGGTGTGTGGAATCGGATATAGACGAATTCATTTATTCCATAAATAAGCCGGAATCGTCGTTAACAGCAGCTTCAAGCTTGGGCCAAAAAGCGACGCCAGTCATCGTTCACTACCTCTAGCGTTGGCTCTTGGCAGGACGAGAATGGCTGCTTGCCCCATTTACGGTTGGATTCTCTTTTTGTACTTAATGATTTCATTCACATGACCAATCTGTCGAATGGGACTTTCGGCCGAATGGGATTTCTGTCGAATGGGATTTCCGACCGAATGGGATTTCTGTCGCATGGGATTTCTGTCGAATGGGATTTCTGTCGAATGGGATTTTCGGCCGAATGGGATTTCTGTCGAATGGGATTTCCGACCGAATGGGATTTCTGTCGCATGGGATTTCTGTCGAATGGGATTTCTGTCGAATGGGATTTTCGGCCGAATGGGATTTCTGTCGAATGGGATTTTTGGCCGAATGGGATTTCTGTCGAATGAAATTCTGCCCAACGGATTCTATCCAATGGGATAGTAGTGGGCACAATTTTTTGCTATAAATCTTTTACCACTGAAATTGTTTCTACGGCTAAACTACAAATTTTTATTACAATGCTATCACTATCGGCACTGATTCTAATATTTTTATTTAGAAATTATCCATTGTTGGCAAGATTAAAAAATTATCATATAATTCTCTCTGCTATTTATTGGTATAATTTTTTAAAGCAAAATATCAAAAAAGTAGGTGAAATATCATTATCAAAATTGATATTGATATTAAAGCAATCGATATTTTGATACATCCCTGAAAAGTTAAATTACCAAATAAAATTATATATGTCCTAAATAATTGATCCACGAATAACATCTTCAAGTTCACAATATAGCTTCAAATATAGCAGCGCAGCGCGAAACGGTACCTAGGAAAACGCGAAATGTTTCCGCGTCCCTCACATTCCTTCAATCCTTCTGCATTCCCGTGCGAAAATGTCGCCGTGAAGGGGAAAGGAGAAGTCTGGTTTCACGTCACACGAAAAGTGTGTTAGAGAAAACAAGTTAGGGAACCGAAATATTACCTCTCGAAGGCGAGATGAGGACAATCTTCTCACTTATTTACCTGAATATGTAAATTTTGCAATTTTTTTAGCCATTGTAGACATTTAAACTAAAATAATAATTTATTCAAGCGTTATAGATAGTTATTTTCACAACTAGGTTAGCGTCTAAACACTTGCTCTCGTTATACCTCAACAATATTCTGAGTTTACCAGCATGTTTGCTAACTTTTTTATATTGGTGCTGAATTATCTCTAGTGGAAGCTATCGTTCGATCAGACCAAATAAGTATACGGCGATCAAGTTTCTGTTCTACTCAATGATCTTGCACTATTCATCTAAATTTTATTTAACTTTCGGCACAAAGATAAAGATGCAGGGGAGCATGAACTAAGCTGCAGCTTTAATAGAAAATATGAAATGTTATAGCTTATTTTTTCCATCGAAGCAGTTTCTTAAATAAGTTCTGCATTATAGCTTACGTCGTTGATTTCCGACGTTATAAAAACCAAACCACTACTGAGGACTTCTCTTCTCTGTTTTTAATAACTAACGTTAGCATTACTCGATCTATATTAACTTTGGAAAGAATTTCTATGATTTTTAATACAACTAGTTACCGCTTTAAATTCTTGTTCTAAATTAACTCTGAAATGTATATAGTGTATAATAGTACAGTCATTTTAGCCCAAAAATAGAGGGAACCCGGAACCAATTGAAACAGAGCTGATAATTTCAGACCTTATAAATTTTTGGGTGCTCTTTAACTTGGAGTGGTCTCCCACTACAATATGTTGGAATTTCCACCATATTGGAAAATGGTGGAAAAAATCGAGAAAACGTTTTAACAACTCTGGTATTACTACTACTTACCAAAGAACTTGGAACATATGTTAGTTCTTTGCTACTTACTCGATTCACACGTAATTTGTCTTCAAACACATAATTTATCTCTTAAGATATTTTGCCCTACAACTAACCAGAAGTTCACAATCTGACCTGAAGATTAGTCTCATATAAAAAATGGGGATTTAAAGCATTTTATGGTTTCTAGTTTTAGAATGCATTTCCAAAATAAAGCATAGAGAAATTTTGTTTCTTTTTTGACCGGAGCTATGATGTATAGTACGGGAGAGGGTAATACAGCCTTTGTACCATCATAAAACTAAATGTTTTAATATATCCCATTGTTCGCCGACACTTGTCAATACTGCTCAAGTTGAGTTAAGGCGCGTGAAACAAAGTTGACATTACCAAGTGTATACTTTAAAGGGGTATGTGAATTTCCAATTTCATATCATATTTTAGCACGAAAGTGGTATTATATTACACTTTAAAGTCTCTACTTTCAAAATATCAAGTTTTTAATATAATTGAACCAAAGTTTCTATTTTTAAAATTCATTGGAAAACTAAGTATGCGACTTGAAATGTGAATACCGTAAAACTGGACCAGTCTGTTTTTCAATTTGTACACACTGCAAGTGAGAATCTTGTTCAAATGAGCATAGAGATTTTGAAGCTCACCTCATGAAGTTGACTATGATTAATCTTAAACTTAACTAGTATTATAAATATACTGATATACTAATGAATGAATGAATGAATGAATGGCTTGTTTATTGTGCATAAAAAGAACCGTAATGGTCACGAGAAAATACACATTTACATAAATATTATGTGCAACCGATTAATAATTTATACATGACTAGAGATTTATATAGGGAAAGTAAGAGATTGAAACATAATAGAAATCAACGTATTGTATTTAAGTTATCAGAAAATATGTCAAATCTATCATTGAGGAGATTGCAGGACTGCTGCATTCTTATAATCGGATTTCTGCTATTTCTAATAAACCAGTATTGATAAATATACTGATTTACTAATATACAAGTTTGGAAACCAAAATAAACCACTCAGGGTCGAGACGCAATTAAGAGGTTATTCTGAAATAATTTAAAAAATATATTTGATATTATTTTAATCGTCAGTAGTATTCCGTAATTCTACTTAAGTCGTTTTATGAAACTTTATTCCTGAAATCATTGTAAACATAGCTATTGCTGACGTTTGAATTCTAGTGTATGCCTCTTTAACAATTTTTGGAAATTTTGTGTATATAAGGCGATTGATTCACAATAATTGATAAGGAAGTCGCGATTGCGTGAACCTTAGGTGGAAGCCATTGGGAAGCTAGACGTTTCTCGTAACACTAGCCGATAGCCGCGCATTTCTTGATCCTAATGTTGGGAGTAGAAGCCATAAATTGCTTACTGTAAACACGTTTGCTCCGATTTGCCAACTGCGAAAGCGGTGACAGACACACACACAGACACGTCCAGTGTAATACCTCTCCGTGACGTCATTGTCACTCACAGAGGTAGCAATATAATGGGAATAAAATATTTTAGGTTTAAAACCTTATAATTTATTAATTTCTAGACAACTTGCGTATAAAATACTATATTTTAAAAAATTATTACAACTTTATTTACGCAATAAAAATTTAAAAAAACTAGGAATAATTTCCCGAGCTCCGACTAGTTTCGCAACTTACAGCTGCATCGAGGCCTGATGATGCATCTGTAAGTTGCGAAACTAGTCGTCGGAGCTCGGGAAATTATTCCGAGTTTTATTAAGTTTTCATTGGGTAAATAAAAACGTATTAATTTTTTAAAATCTAGTAGGTTTAAAACCTTGATTACACTTATTTCCCAATACTCAAAAATTTGATTTGCCTTCTCTTCCGGGCTGGATTGTGAACTTCTGGTTAGTTTGTAGGACAACATATCTTATGAGATGAATTATGTGTTTGAAGGTAATCTACAATTCAAGTCTAATCAAGTGTTAATCGAGTTAGTAGAGCCAGAGTTATTCAACGGTTTCTAGATTTTGTCCGCCATTTTCCAATATGGTAGAAATGCCACCAATGGGAAAGTGTGGGAGACCATACCACATTAAAGAGTGCCCAAATTAAATAAGATTCAAAAACTCCACTAAAAATTGCAATTAAGGTGAAGTATATATTGAAAGTCATTTTATAACCTACATGTAGACTGCCTAAACACAATACTACGTTAATTATAAACCAATTAAATGTAATAAACGTGAAATTGGACCAAAAATAGAAATTTTTTTGATAAAAACCCAAATAACTTTTAAAGAAACTGTTTAATTAAGATTAAAACTACCCAAGTCGCCGTTGGTAAATCGCAATGTTTTCTATTTCACACTTAAAATATCTTTAATTACATTAATTGCGCGAAATTCAAAAGTTTAGGGTAAAATAATGACTGTGGAAAAAATGTTAAACTGCACTAAACGTTGCAATTAGGGTAAAATATTCCAATAAATTATACTTTTAAGCTTAATCCACTCTCCAGGACCGCGCTCAAATTAAGATTACAACATCACAAGTTTTTCGTACAGCCACAGATGTTTCCTATTTCAATTTCAAATTAATTTAAATGATCATTAAAATACATCCAAAGCGCATACATAAAAATTTTAGGGTAACTGCAATTAAAGTTAATACTTTATTGAAACTTGTATTATAAACTAATTCTACACTAGATAAGCAAGATAAGCCGTTAAATTAAACTTAATCATGTTTAATTAATGTGAAATTAACCCAAAACACGAATGTTTTGGGTAAATTCATGGATACAACCTCTAATCTGTTTGGTACACATCAACGTCCATGTAAATGTTCAATGTGGCTACCATTGTGGCACTCTTCATCTGTCCATGTCTTGCAATAACTTTACAAGCAACGAACTCATGACGCAGGAAGTCCAAGTAAATGCCTTCAGAGATTATTTTCTCATGAAGAAAAAGGGTCCGATAATTTGGTTTTCAAGAATGCCCACCCAAAACTTTACCTTCTAACGCAAATGATGGTTATTGTGTCGTAACCAGTGAGAAATTTGTCGGGTCCAGTAATTCATGTTATGAAGGTTTAAGGTACCATCCCTAAATAGCCTCGTCAGAGAACAGTACCTTTCTAAAAATAATGGATCGGCTTCAATTAGTTCATGCAAAGGTTTTGCTGTCTTGTGTAATCCTCGTAAACATCATCTTCCATTTGCCCTGGTTTGAATAAGCTGACATTTTGCTAAGAGACGAGACTAACTAATTAAATTCGATCCTAACTGCAACGTAACGACGATTACTTTTCACTACGGCCTTTTTTCTCGGTTCCACCAAGGATAAAACGCACACAGATCTCTTTAGTAAGGGAATGTTTTCTAGTTGTTCCGAAATTTTTCCCATCCCCCTCTTCTCCACCTACTGTTTTGGTGCGTCAAACGGAAAACAAATAGCGATATGGCGCCACCTATCTTATTATCTCGAAAGCATAGACGAAAAAGAGATAGTTTTCGAAAACATGCTGTTTAGTTCTTGTTCGAATTGTTAACGGTCGCTAAGAACATTTAGTTCAAGGTTCAAAAATGAGTTCCTAAAGATCATAATTTAATTTTATTAACGGACAAGAGCAACACTAAAAGTTTATTAATATTATTTGAATATTAAAGCAATAATCCTTGATTAAAGCAAACATTCAGTTCAAGAATATATGAGGCGAGTTTACATTTGTTTAATAGGCAAGGTTTGAGTAGATCTGCTAGAGCAGACGAGAGTGAAAAAACGTTCAAGAACCTGATCACGTGTTGACGCTTCAAAATAAAGGCTTTCCGGTTTGCCGATTGCGCCCGCTAGGTACGGTTAGGAACATCTACCTTCGACACCTTCTGCGTATTATCCTTAGACATTTTAAGTAATCCTTGGTTCCAGAGACAATTTGGGCCTTGTGCTTCAAAGTTATTTCCATAGAATTCTTTATATTGTCCTTATTTCGTCCAAAGTTTAAGGTTAGGGGTGTTTTAAAATTGGCCAACCAATATTACTATGGTTTTTTTACAGTATTTGTGCCTTTTTAACAGTCGTATTGTTAAAATTGTAAAACTACACACCTTGTATTTCTAATGGGACCGGCAATATCGCAACGCTGAGCCGAAAAACCTGGATGGTAATTGCTTGGACCATAAGAAAATAATATATATCTCCCTAGGGAGCTGTATATTATTTTCTTATGTTTGGACCTAACGGGTCAAGACATTGGAGGACCAAACATAGCGTGGTGTCACGTGTCGAACGTTAAAGCGACCTTCACCACTATAAACACCATGACCTGCTCAAGCTGGCAATCTTTGAAAACTCAACTTTGAGGTACTTACGGTCCCTTTAGATATACAGGGTCTTCAGTGTAGCAGCTAAGTAGTAGAATTACAATAGTTAGTCTTGTATTCTAGCAAAATGCCAACCTATTCCAACCAGGACAAATTGGACAGGATGTTTATTTTGGGTGAAGGTCGCGGTAACATTACACTAAAGGCAGTGCTTTATGCCGAACAGTTTCCACACCTACAACATCCGGTACGAAGCACCTATTCCGACATTGGCGAGCACCTTCGTGATTTCGGTAGTGCAAGATCGTGAACGTAGAAGAGACTGTACACTCTGTAAAGAGGATTGGGAATTTGACATCGTAGGACGTTTTGAAGCCAATTTCATGCTAGTAGTAAAGCGGTGGAACACGAAGTTGTATGTACTAAGTCATTCTATTGGGAATTTGACATCGTAGGACGTTTTGAAGCCAATTTCATGCTAGTAGTAAAGCGGTGGAACACGAAGTTGTATGTACTAAGTCATTCTACTGCTCTTGCCAGTTTACAAGGGCATCACTACCGGCATTATCATATCCCTCTACATCAAGCCTTAATGGACGAGAATTAGTCATGAGTTTACTACTTGCAAATGTATTGCAAGGCATGAACATTCGTCAGGAAGAGTGCTTCAACCACAATGGTAGATACTTCGAATATTTACGTTGAGGTGTTACCAATCAGTTTAGAGGTTGAGGCCCAAGTTCTCGTAGGACTGTGGTTTAAAATATTTTGTTGCACACAGGCATATTCTCCAGTATTCTTTTTGTACCTTGTCACTCGTTGTCACTAGCATACAATAAAACATGAATTCTAAACATTTATTTACACCCTGTATAATTAAGTATGACATCACCCGTTGGCAGTATTGGAGGTTGTATATAAAGGAAGCTGTTGGTCTGTGTATGCATACAGTGCACGAATCAAATATTTTTCTTCTATGTTTCAAATACTATCGTTTTCAAACTTCTTTTATAAATGAAGTACAACATTATATGCTTTTCGAAATCAATGTTATTGGATATAAGTTAAATCAGAAGTAAATGAACCGAAGTTGTCAAACTCCTATTGTTTTAATGTTAAGAGCAATCGCCCATTACTCCCTAGTTTGCCCAGATTTAGCCCCCCCAAATTTCAAACCCTAGCGACGCTACTGGCTTTTCGTGACGTCTTTCCATCGCGCCGTTTTTAAAGGGCGCCCTCGAACGGTTGAGAGAGACTTTAGACTCGAGTCTGCTTGAGGGAATTAAAATGGCGGCCTTCCTAGGTGGGGTTTGTTCAACAGTTGGCAACGAAAGCTGGCTGAATGAAATTGTAGAACTAAAAACATGAATGAATACACAATGTAATTTTAATTTATTGCCCAAAGTGGCAACTAAAAATAAAGCGTTAACGTGTAAAATAGGAGAAATTGCTCTTAAAAATAAAGATTCGGGCAACAAAGAGGCTAAGCCTTTGAAGAAAATGACTTTGTAAAGCATATGCGTTTGAGGCTTACATTGGATTTTAAGCTTGTTGTTCAAAGCAATCAAATTTTCCACATACCTTTTCGCAGTATCAGAATCTATTAATTTTAGGTACGAATCAAGTCTCGAAAGCACAAAAGGCCGCTTAACATTCGCAAGGTATGCTAAAATATCTTTCGGTAAATTTCCCAATTAAAAATGAATTCAGTTCTACTACAGCCACAGACGAAATCGAAAACTACATGAATTTTTGTAATCCCGATCTCCAAAGGTCTCTCTCAGATGGCGCGTCAGATAGTATCCCATCAACCATTGCACGACCTTTCTCAGTAGAAAATGGGGAACAAATGCATCAATGTTTCAACCCCCCCCTCGACGTGGCCAATGCAACTGGTTAATTATCCATTCTTTGATAACTTCGGTACATTTACTTCTGGTTAAATGTAATTAACGATACTTAAGTACTTCTTTAAGCAATTAGAAATAGATAAACCCCAAATGTAGACCGTCAAGCAATAATAAAATTATTAAAATTTTAATTACATTAAGACTGAAGTGACAGATATTATAAAAAAATATCTTGGTTTGGACCAAGGCCGAAAAAACAAACGACATGTGTGAGGTTTATCATTTGATTGAAGTTCAGATATTGCAATTGTTTTAGTTATTTTTATCCATCTAATCCTTAATCAATATTAAATTCAATCAACTGATTTTACTGTTAAACGATCAATTCCCACTAAATTAATTTAAAAATTACGTATCTACGCTTTTTCAAGAACAATTACATTATCCGAAAACATTTTATCATGAAATTAATTATTATGAAGAGATTTCGTGTCTATAAACCTTGACCGGCATAGTTTTAATTGTTGCTGGCATGATAAATTTTCAAGTTTGCACCAAAACATTTTAAATCTGTAGTAAGTTTCTGAGAAGACTGATGTTCAAGAAAATATGATAAATTACTTATTTTGCACCAAAAAAGTTTAAATATGTAGTAAGTTTCTGAGAAGACTGATGTTCCAGAAAATATGATAAATTACTTATTTTGCACCAAAAAAGTTTAAATCTGTAGTAAGTTTCTGAGAAGACTGATGTTCAAGAAAATATGATAAATTACTTAATTTGCTCAAACTAATTTATAAACTAATAAAGACAATGCAACAACGTTTATAGTGTGTGGTTTCTGGAGGCTTTCAGTAGCAAAGGAAAAATATGATATCGGTATAAATATAACTAGGAGTAAGATAAGGGACCAGAAGTAACGTGATCTAGCATTGGTAATAAATCCTAGTACTAGTGAACAAATTTGAGGATTTTATGCCGCTTCCATCGCCAAGTGAAGAATTTGGTTAACTCGATACTTCTAGTCCCTTATCTTACTTCTGATATAACCAAATGTAAGGGTAAAGATTACTTAAAAAAAAATACTACTAAGTACCAATGACTTTTTATATTCATTTCATGAGGAAATAATATGGGTGTACACATCATTCATTACCAGTTATGCGAAGAAGGTCACGGTTAACTCCGACCCCACCCTTCCTCCATATTCCCAATATATAAAATTTTACAATCACCAGTGGTTCTAGTATATGGGTCATCTGAGCCGTTGCAACACTCTCAGCCAATATTACCATATAGTTCGAAACCTTTTCACATTAGTGAACGGTACATGACTCTCCGGACCTGTCCGCCTCTCTTAATAACCTAACACAATATTCGTGTACATGAATGATTACGGTTGTGGCTTGACACTCGCTAGCGCCTGAAGGACCGATCACTCAGTGTAATCGGTGTACATTTGTAAGTGGGTGGACCATTTTGGAAATTACATACAGATAACTAAAACACAGGGGTGATGCCACCATTGAGATCTTCTCTCTCTCTTGCCTAGAAACACCGCTATAGGCAGTGCGAGTTGTCTAGCCTCTTGCCTCTAGTGAACTTTGGCTCCGTCTGGCGGTGACCCTTGATGTGAGGGAAAATACCCCAATAGTGGCCTCGCCCCTGTGTTTTCCGAATTTGTCTTTACGCGTACTAAAATGATTACAAGTAATACGTAACCGGTGTACAAGTAGCGCCAACAATGTAGAAAGGGGTGGTGACGTTTCAAATGAAGAATGAGTTATGACCAAGAAATTCTAAGGCACGGAGAGGGAAATTGCAGTGCAATCTTTTCTTCATAGAGGCGACAATAGAAATGTAGCACTAGCATTTCGATTAACGAAATTAAATGTATAAATTCGTGCATCACCCTTGTTTGGCATCTACTATTAAATATTGAATTATATCAAAGTTCGCTTGCTCTTTTTAGAAAGTCAGTAGAATTTTTCAAATATTCAATATTGATCCCTCAACACGTACTTCCTTCAAAATAATTAATTTCATGATAAAATGTTTTCGGAATTAGTAATTGTTCTTGAATAAGCGTAGATATGTAGTTTTTGCTTTTGAGCCATCTAGCGGATGGCCAATAGGATTAGTCCAACTATTTGAATTACTGCAGGGCGCCTTTTTACCCCAATTATCCCTTTTTTTTCGTGCGGAATTTTTAAAATGTACTCAGTATCACACTTAGGTGGCTCCGCAACGTGAAAGAATTTTATTTATTTATGAAATTATTTTCCTCCTCGACCGGGTATCGATCCCTCACCACACCACAGAGCTTTCAAAAAATACTCAAAATATGCTTCTCTGGCCGAGTGACGTCGATTTTGAAAATGGTATTAAAAATCGAGGTACATTTCTATTTATTGATCAATCGAGATGAAATCACTTTTTGTGAATATTTTATAGGTATTTAAGCTGAATTCGGTCAAAAATTTGTCCAGAAAAAAATGACCTCAAAAGTGTACCGAAAAAATCGCATGTTTTTTTTCTTCAAGATACAAAATCCGTGAATACGATTTCTTATTGAAAATTGAATTTAAACAGTTTTTTGAATGAATATCGTTACATTTGCTTGAATTAAAGCAAAAAGTACAAAAATAATGGTATCAGTGGTTATATTTGAAAATAGTGAAGAAATACTCAAAATTCGCTTCTCTGTCCGAGAAACGTCGATTTTGAAAATGTTATAAAAAATCGAGGTACATTTTTATTTATTGATCAATCGAGATGAAATCACTTTTAATGAGTATTTTATAGGTATTTACAATTAATTCGAGCAAAAATTTGACCAGAAAAAAATGCATTCAAAAGTGTACCGAAAAAATCGCATGTTTTTTCTTCAAATACAAAATCCGTTACAACGATTTCTTATTGAAAATTGAATTTAAACAGTTTTTTGAATTAACATCGTTACATTTGCTTGAATTATAGCAAAAAGTACAAAAATAATGGTATGAGTGATTATATTTGAAAATAGTGAAGAAATACTCAAAATATGCTTCTCTGGAAGAGGAACGTCGATTTTGAAAATGGTATTAAAAATCGAGGTACATTTTTATTTATTAATCAATCGAGATGAAATCACTTTTAATGAGTATTTTATAGGTATTTAAGCTGAATTCGGTCAAAAATTTGCCCAGAAAAAAATGCTCTCAAAAGTGTACCGAAAAAATCGCATGTTTTTTTTCTTCAAAATACAAAATCCGTGACTGCGATTTCTTATTGAAAATTGAATTTAAACAGTTTTATGAATGAATATCGTTACATTTGCTTGAATTAAAGCAAATAGTACAAAAATAATGGTTTCAGTGGTTATATTTGAAAATAGTGAAAAAAAACTCAAAATATGCCTCTCTGGCCGAGAAACGTCAATTTTGAAAATGTTATTAAAAATCGAGGTACATTTTTATTTATTGATCAATCGAGATGAAATCACTTTTAATGAGTATTTTATAGGTATTTAAGCTGAATTGGGTCAAAAATTTGTCCAGAAAAAAATGCATTCAAAAGTGTACCGAAAAAATCGCATGTTTTTTTCTTCAAGTTACAAGATCCGTGACAACGATTTCTTGTTCAAAATTGAATTTAAACAGTTTTTTGAATGAATATCGTTACATTTGCTTGAATTAAAGCAAAAATTACAAAAATAATGGTTTTAGTGCTTATATTTGAAAAAAAGTGAAAAAATACTCAAAATATGCTTCTCTGGCCGAGAAACGTCGATTTTGAAAATGTTATTAAAAATCGAGGTACATTTTCATTTATTGATCAATCGAGATGAAATCACTTTTAATGAGTATTTTATAGATATTTAAGCTGAATTAGGTTAAAAATTTGTCCAGAAAAAAATGCATTCAAAAGTGTACCGAAAAAATCGCTTGTTTTTTTTTCTTCAAGATACAAAATCCGTGACAACGATTTCTTATTGAAAATTGAATTTAAAGTTTTTTGAATGAATATCGTTACATTTGCTTGAATTAAAGCAAAAAGTACAAAAATAATGGTTTCAGTGGTTATATTTGAAAATAGTGAAAAAATACTCAAAATGTGCTTCTCTGGCCGAGAAACGTCAATTTTGAAAATGGTATTAAAAATCGAGGTACATTTTTATTTATTGATCAATCGAGATGAAATCACTTTTAATGAGTATTTTATAGATATTTAAGCTGAATTCGGTAAAAAAATTTTACAGAAAAAAATGCATTTTAAAGTTTTCCGAAAAAATCGCTTGTTTTTTTTCTTCAAGATACAAAATCCGTGACAACGATTTCTTATTGAAAATTGAATTTAAACAGTTTTTTGAATGAACATCGTTACATTTGCTTGAATTAAAGCAATGATGTGCAGTTTTATAAGAAACGTAAAAAGTCAAGGTTTTTCCAGAATACCTAACGAACATTTAACTTTTGGGCTTCCGTGGCGCAGTGGTTAGCGCGTTCGGCTGTTAACCGAAAGGTTGGTGGTTCGAGCCCACTCGGGAGCGTAGGTGTGAAGTGTTATAAGTAACGTCAAAAGTCAAATATTTCCACAATACCTGACGACCGTTTAATTTCCGGGCTTCCGTGGCGCAATGGTTAGCGCTTTCAGCTTTAAACCGAAAGGTTGGTTGTTCAAGCCCACCCGGGAGCGTTTGTGTAAAGTTTTATAAGTAACGTAAGAAGTCAAAGTTTTTCCACAATACCTGATGAACGTTTAATTTTTGCGCTTCCGTGGCTCAATGGTTAGCGCGTTCGGCTGTTAACCGAAAGGTTGGTGGTTCGAGCCCACCCGGGAGCGGTGTTGTGAGGTGTCAGATGTAATGCAAAATAAAAAAGTTTTTCCACTATACATGACGACCATTTAATTTTTAGTCTTCCGTGGCACAATGGTTAGCGCGCTCAGTTGTTAATCAAAAGGCTGGTGGTTCAAGCCCATCCGGGAGCGGTGTTGTGAGGTCTCAGATGTAACGTAAAAAGTCATAATTTTTCCACAATAACTGACGAACATTTAATTTTTGGGCCTCTGTGGCGCAATGGTTAGCGCGTTCGGCTGTTAACCGAACAGTTTGTGGTTCAAGCCCACCCGGGAACGGTTGTGTAAAGTTTTATAAGTAACGTAAAAAGCCAAAGTATTTCCACAATACCTGACGACCATTTAACTTTTGGGCGTCGGTGGCGCAATGGTTAGCGCGTTCGGCTGTTAACCGAAAGGCTGGTGGTTCGAGGCCACCCGGGAGCGGTGTTGTGAGGTGTCAGATGTAACTTAAAAAGGCAAAGTTTTTCCACGATACCTGACGGCCATTTAATTTTTAGGCTTCTGTGGCGCGATGGTTAGGTTAGCGCGTTCGGCTGTTAACCGAAAGGTTGGTGGTTCGAGCCCATCCGGGAGCGGTGTTGTGAGATATCAGATGTAACGTAAAAAGTCAAAGTTTTTCCACAATGCCTGACAAACATTTAACATTTGGGCTTCCGTGGCGCATTGGTTAGCTCGTTCAGCTGTTACCCGAAAGGTTGGTGGTTCAAGCCCACCCGGGAGCGAGGTTGTGAGGTGTCAGATGTAACGCAAAATAAAAAAGTATTTCCACTGACGACCATTTAATTTCTGGGCTTCGGTGGCGCAATGGTTAGCGCGTTCGCCTGTTAACCGAAAAGTTGGTGGTTCGAGCCCATCCGGGAGCGGTGTTGTGAGGTATAAGATGTGACGTAAAAAGTTAAAGTTTTTCCACAATACCTGAAGACCATATATCTTTGGGCTTCCGTTGCGCAATGGTTAGCGCGTTCGGCTGTTATCCAAAAATCTTCTGGCTAAAGCCCACCCGGGATCGTCGGTGTTAAGTTTTATTAGTAACGTAAAATGTCAGAGTTTTTCCACAATACCTGACGACCATATAATTTCCGGGCTTCCGTGGCGCAATAGTTAGCGCGTTCGGCTGTTACCGAAGAGTTTGTGGTTCAAGCCCACCCGGGAACGGTTGTGTAAAGTTTTATAAGTAACGTAAAAAGCCAAAGTATTTCCACAATACCTGACGACCATTTAATTTTTAGACTTCCGTGGCACAATGGTTAGCGCGCTCAGCTGTTAATCAAAAGGCTGGTGGTTCAAGCCCATCCGGGAGCGGTGTTGTAAGGTCTCAGATGTAACGTAAAAAGTCATAATTTTTCCACAATACCTAACGACCATTTAATTTCCGGGCTTTGTTGCGCAATGGTTAGCACGTTCGGCTGTTAACCGAAAGGTTGGTGGTTCAAGCCCATCCGGGAACTGTAGTGTAAAGTTTTATAAGTAACGTAAAAAGTCAAAGTTTTTCCACAATACCTAACGAACATTTAATTTTTGGGCCTATGTGGCGCAGTGGTTAGCGCGTTCAGCTTTTAACCGAAAGGTTGGTAGTTCGAGCCCACCCGGGAGCGTAGTTGTTAAGTTTTATAAGTAACATAAAAAGTTAAAATTTTTCCACAAAACTTGACAACATTTTAAATTCTAAGCTTCCGTGGCGCATTGCTTAGTGCGTTCGGCCGTTAACCGAAAGGTTGGTGGTTCGAGTCCATCCGGGAGCGGTGTTGTGAGGTCTAAGATGTGACATTAAAAGTCAAAGTTTTTCCACAATACCTGAAGACCATTTAATTTCCGGGCTTCCGTGGCGCAATGGTTTGCGCGTTCGGCTGTTAACCGAAAGTTTGGTGGTTTGAGACCGCTCAGGAGCGTTAGTGTGAAGTGTTTTAAGTAACGTTAAAAGTCCAAGTTTTTCCACAATAACCGACGACCATTTAATTTTTAGGCTTCCGTGGCGCAGTGGTTAGCGCATTCAGCTGTTAACCGAAAGGTTGGTGGTTCGAGCCCATCCGGGAGCGGTGTTGAGAGGTGTCAGTTGTAACTTAAAAAGTCAAAGTTTTTTCACAATACCTGACGACCATTTAATTTTCGGTCTTCCGTGGCTCGATGGTTAGCGCGTTCGGCTGTTACCGGAAAGGTTGGTGGTTAGGGACCACGCTGGAGCGTTAGTGTGAAGTGTTATAAGTAACGTAAAAAGTCAAAGTTTTTCCACAATTCCTGACAACCTTTTAAATTCTAAGCTTCTGTGTCGCAATGTTTAGTGCGTTCGGCCGTTAACCGAAAAGTTGGTGGTTCGAGCCCATCCGGGAGCGGTGTTGTGAGGTCTCAGATGTGACGAAAAAAGTCAAAGTTTTTCCACAATACCTGACGACCACTTAATTTCCGGGCTTCTGTGGCGCCATGGTTAGCGCGTTCGTCTGTTAACCGAAAGGTTGGTGGTTAGAGACCACGCTGGAGCGTTAGTGTGAAGTGTTATAAGTAACGTAAAAAGTCAAAGTTTTCCCACAATTCCTGACAACATTTTAAATTCTAAGCTTCTGTGTCGCAATGCTTAGTGCGTTCGGCTGTTAACCGAAAGGTTGGTGGTTCGAGCCCATCCGGGAGCGGTGTTGTGAGGTCTCAGATGTGACGAAAAAAGTCAAAGTTTTTCCACAATACCTGACGACCACTTAATTTCCGGGCTTCTGTGGCGCCATGGTTAGCGCGTTCGTCTGTTAACCGAAAGGTTGGTGGTTAGAGACCACGCTGGAGCGTTAGTGTGAAGTGTTATAAGTAACGTAAAAAGTCCACGATACCTGACGGCCATTTAATTTTTAGGCTTCTGTGGCGCGATGGTTAGGTAAGCGCGTTCGGCTGTTAACCGAAAGGTTGGTGGTTCGAGCCCATCCGGGAGCGGAGTTGTGAGGTCTCAGATGTGACGAAAAAAGTCAAAGTTTTTCCACAATACCTGACGACCATATAATTTCCGGGCTTCCGTGGCGCAATAGTTAGCGCGTTCGGCTGTTACCGAAGAGTTTGTGGTTCAAGCCCACCCGGGAACGGTTGTGTAAAGTTTTATAAGTAACGTAAAAAGCCAAAGTTTTTCCACAATGCCTGACAAACATTTAACATTTGGGCTTCCGTGGCGCATTGGTTAGCTCGTTCAGCTGTTACCCGAAAGGTTGGTGGTTCAAGCCCACCCGGGAGCGGTGTTGTGAGGTGTCAGATGTAACGCAAAATATAAAAGTATTTCCGCAATACCTGACGACCAATTATTTTCCGGGCTTCCGTGGCGCAATGGTTAGCGCGTTCGGCTGTTAACCGAAAGGTTGGTGGTTCGAGCCCATCCGGAAGCGGTGTTCTGAGGTCTCGGATGTAACGTAAAAAGTCAAAATTTTCCCGCAATACCTGACGAATATTTAATTTTTGGGCTTCCGTTTCGGGTGTTAACCGAAAGGTTGGTGGTTTAAGCCCACCCGGGAAGGTTTGTGTAAAGTTTTATAAGTAACGTAAAAAGTCAAAGTTTTTCCACAATACCTGAAGACCACATATCTTTTGGGCTTCTGTTGCGCAATGGTAAGCGCGTTCGGCCGTTATCGAAAGGTTGGTGGTTCGAGCCCATCCGGGAGCGGAGTAGTGAGGTATAAGATGTGACGTAAAAAGTCAAAGTTTTTCCACAATACCTGACGACCATTTAATTTTTAGGCTTCCGTGGCGCAATGGTTAGCGTGTTCAGCTGTTAATCAAAAGGTTGGTGGTTCAAGCCCACCCGGGAACGGTGTTGTGAGATATAAGATGTAACATAGAAAGTCAGAGTTTTTCCACAATACCTGACGGCCATTTAATTTCCGGGCTTCCGTGGCGCAATGGTTAGCGCGTTTGGCTGTTATCCGAAAGGTTGGTGGTTCAAGCCCACCCGGGAACGTTGGTGTTAAGTTTTATAAGTAACCTAAAATGTCAAAGTTTTTCCACAATGCCTGACAAACATTTAACTTTGGGCTTCCGTGGCGCATTGGTTAGCTCGTTCAGCTGTTACCCGAAAGGTTGGTGGTTCAAGCCCAACCGGGAGCGGTGTTGTGAGGTGTCAGATGTAACGCAAAATATAAAAGTATTTCCGCAATACCTGACGACCAATTATTATCCGGGCTTCCGTGGCGCCATGGTTAGCGCGTTCGGCTGTTAACCGAAAGGTTGGTGGTTCGAGCCCATCCGGGAGCGGTGTTCTGAGGTTTCGGATGTAACGTAAAAAGTCAAAATTTTCCCGCAATACCTGACGAATATTTAATTTTTGGGCTTCCGTTTCGGGTGTTAACCGAAAGGTTGGTGGTTTAAGCCCACCCGGGAAGGTTTGTGTAAAGTTTTATAAGTAACGTAAAAAGTCAAAGTTTTTCCACAATACCTGAAGACCACATATCTTTTGGGCTTCTGTTGCGCAATGGTTAGCGCGTTCGGCCGTTATCGAAAGGTTGGTGGTTCGAGCCCATCCGGGAGCGGAGTAGTGAGGTATAAGATGTGACGTAAAAAGTCAAAGTTTTTCCACAATACCTGACGGCCATTTAATTTCCGGGCTTCCCTGGCGCAATGGTTAGCGCGTTTGGCTGTTATCCGAAAGGTTGGTGGTTCAAGCCCACCCGGGAACGTTGGTGTTAAGTTTTATAAGTAACCTAAAATGTCAAAGTTTTTCCACAATGCCTGACAAACATTTAACTTTGGGCTTCCGTGGCGCATTGGTTAGCTCGTTCAGCTGTTACCCGAAAGGTTGGTGGTTCAAGCCCAACCGGGAGTGGTGTTGTGAGGTGTCAGATGTAACGCAAAATATAAAAGTATTTCCGCAATACCTGACGACCAATTATTATCCGGGCTTCCGTGGCGCAATGGTTAGCGCGTTCGGCTGTTAACCGAAAGGTTGGTGGTTCGAGCCCATCCGGGAGCGGTGTTCTGAGGTCTCGGATGTAACGTAAAAAGTCAAAATTTTCCCGCAATACCTGACGAATATTTAATTTTTGGGCTGCCGTTTCGGGTGTTAACCGAAAGGTTGGTGGTTTAAGCCCACCCGGGAAGGTTTGTGTAAAGTTTTATAAGTAACGTAAAAAGTCAAAGTTTTTCCACAATACCTGAAGACCACATATCTTTTGGGCTTCTGTTGCGCAATGGTTAGCGCGTTCGGCCGTTATCGAAAGGTTGGTGGTTCGAGCCCATCCGGGAGCGGAGTAGTGAGGTATAAGATGTGACGTAAAAAGTCAAAGTTTTTCCACAATACCTGACGACCATTTAATTTTTAGGCTTCCGTGGCGCAATGGTTAGCGTGTTCAGCTGTTAATCAAAAGGTTGGTGGTTCAAGCCCACCCGGGAACGGTGTTGTGAGATATAAGATGTAACGTAAAAAGTCAAAGTTTTTCCGCAATACCTGACGACCAATTATTTTCCGGGCTTCCGTGGCGCAATGGTTAGCGCGTTCGGCTGTTAAACGAAAGGTTGGTGGTTCGAGCCCATCCGGGAGCGGTGTTGTGAGGTCTCGGATGTAAGGTAAAAAGTCAAAATTTTTCCGCAATACCTGACGAATATTTATTTTTTGGGCTTCCGTTTCGGGTGTTAACCGAAAGTTTGGTGGTTTAAGCCCACCCGGGAACGGTTGTGTAAAGTTTTATAAGTAACGTAAAAAGCCAAAGTTTTTCCACAATGCCTGACAAACATTTAACATTTGGGCTTCCGTGGCGCATTGGTTAGCTCGTTCAGCTGTTACCCGAAAGGTTGGTGGTTCAATCCCACCCGGGAGCGGTGTTGTGAGGTGTCAGATGTAACGCAAAATATAAAAGCATTTCCGCAATACCTGACGACCAATTATTTTCCGGGCTTCCGTGGCGCAATGGTTAGCGCGTTCGGCTGTTAACCGAAAGGTTGGTGGTTCGAGCCCATCCGGGAGCGGTGTTGTGAGGTCTCGGATGTAAGGTAAAAAGTCAAAATTTTCCCGCAATACCTGACGAATATTTAATTTTTGGGCTTCCGTTTCGGGTGTTAACCGAAAGTTTGGTGGTTTAAGCCCACCCGGGAACGGTTGTGTAAAGTTTTATAAGTAACGTAAAAAGCCAAAGTTTTTCCACAATGCCTGACAAACATTTAACATTTGGGCTTCCGTGGCGCATTGGTTAGCTCGTTCAGCTGTTACCCGAAAGGTTGGTGGTTCAATCCCACCCGGGAGCGGTGTTGTGAGGTGTCAGATGTAACGCAAAATATAAAAGCATTTCCGCAATACCTGACGACCAATTATTTTCCGGGCTTCCGTGGCGCAATGGTTAGCGCGTTCGGCTGTTAACCGAAAGGTTGGTGGTTCGAGCCCATCCGGGAGCGGTGTTCTGAGGTCTCGGATGTAACGTAAAAAGTCAAAATTTTCCCGCAATACCTGACGAATATTTAATTTTTGGGCTTCCGTTTCGGGTGTTAACCGAAAGGTTGGTGGTTTAAGCCCACCCGGGAAGGTTTGTGTAAAGTTTTATAAGTAACGTAAAAAGTCAAAGTTTTTCCACAATACCTGAAGACCACATATCTTTTGGGCTTCTGTTGCGCAATGGTTAGCGCGTTCGGCCGTTATCGAAAGGTTGGTGGTTCGAGCCCATCCGGGAGCGGAGTAGTGAGGTATAAGATGTGACGTAAAAAGTCAAAGTTTTTCCACAATACCTGACGACCATTTAATTTTTAGGCTTCCGTGGCGCAATGGTTAGCGTGTTCAGCTGTTAATCAAAAGGTTGGTGGTTCAAGTCCACCCGGGAACGGTGTTGTGAGATATAAAATGTAACGTAGAAAGTCAGAGTTTTTCCACAATACCTGACGGCCATTTAATTTCCGGGCTTCCCTGGCGCAATGGTTAGCGCGTTTGGCTGTTATCCGAAAGGTTGGTGGTTCAAGCCCACCCGGGAACGTTGGTGTTAAGTTTTATAAGTAACCTAAAATGTCAAAGTTTTTCCACAATGCCTGACAAACATTTAACTTTGGGCTTCCGTGGCGCATTGGTTAGCTCGTTCAGCTGTTACCCGAAAGGTTGGTGGTTCAAGCCCAACCGGGAGTGGTGTTGTGAGGTGTCAGATGTAACGCAAAATATAAAAGTATTTCCGCAATACCTGACGACCAATTATTATCCGGGCTTCCGTGGCGCAATGGTTAGCGCGTTCGGCTGTTAACCGAAAGGTTGGTGGTTCGAGCCCATCCGGGAGCGGTGTTCTGAGGTCTCAGATGTAACGTAAAAAGTCAAAATTTTCCCGCAATACCTGACGAATATTTAATTTTTGGGCTTCCGTTTCGGGTGTTAACCGAAAGGTTGGTGGTTTAAGCCCACCCGGGAAGGTTTGTGTAAAGTTTTATAAGTAACGTAAAAAGTCAAAGTTTTTCCACAATACCTGAAGACCACATATCTTTTGGGCTTCTGTTGCGCAATGGTTAGCGCGTTCGGCCGTTATCGAAAGGTTGGTGGTTCGAGCCCATCCGGGAGCGGAGTAGTGAGGTATAAGATGTGACGTAAAAAGTCAAAGTTTTTCCACAATACCTGACGACCATTTAATTTTTAGGCTTCCGTGGCGCAATGGTTAGCGTGTTCAGCTGTTAATCAAAAGGTTGGTGGTTCGAGTCCACCCGGGAACGGTTTTGTAAAGATTTATAAGAAACGTAAAAAGCCAAAGTTTTTCCACAATACCTGACGACCATTTAATATCCGGGCTTCCGTGGTGCAATGGTTAGCGCGTTCGGCTGTTATCCGAAAGGTTGGTGGTTCAAGTCCACCCGGGAACGTTGGTGTTAAGTTTTATAAGTAACGTAAAAAGTCAAAGTTTTTCCACAATGCCTGACAAATATTTAACTTTTGGGCTTCCGTGGCGCATTGGTTAGCTCGTTCAGCTGTTACCCGAAAGGTTGGTTGTTCAAGCCCACCCGGGAGCGGTGTTGTGAGGTGTCAGCTGTAACGCAAAATATAAAAGTATTTCCACAATACCTGACGACCATTTAATTTTTAAGCTTCCGTGGCGCAATGGTTGGCGCGTTCGGCTGTTAACCGAAAGGTTGGTGGTTCGAGCCCATCCGGGAGCGTTGTTGTGAGGTGTCAGTTGTAACTTAAAAAGTCAAAATTTTTTCACAATACCTGACGACCATTTAATTTTCGGTCTTCCGTGGCTCGATGGTTAGCGCGTTCGGCTGTTACCCGAAAGGTTGGTGGTTAGGGACCACGCTGGAGCGTTAGTGTGAAGTGTTATAAGTAACGTAAAAAGTCAAAGTTTTTCCACAATTCCTGACAACCTTTTAAATTCTAAGCTTCTGTGTCACAATGTTTAGTGCGTTCGGCCGTTAACCGAAAAGTTGGTGGTTCGAGCCCATCCGGGAGCGGTGTTGTGAGGTCTCAGATGTGACGAAAAAAGTCAAAGTTTTTCCACAATACCTGACGACCACTTAATTTCCGGGCTTCTGTGGCGCCATGGTTAGCGCGTTCGTCTGTTAACCGAAAGGTTGGTGGTTAGAGACCACGCTGGAGCGTTAGTGTGAAGTTTTATAAGTAACGTAAAAAGCCAAAGTATTTCCACAATACCTGACGACCATTTAACTTTTGGGCGTCGGTGGCGCAATGGTTAGCGCGTTCGGCTGTTAACCGAAAGGCTGGTGGTTCGAGGCCACCCGGGAGCGGTGTTGTGAGGTGTCAGATGTAACTTAAAAAGGCAAAGTTTTTCCACGATACCTGACGGCCATTTAATTTTTAGGCTTCTGTGGCGCGATGGTTAGGTTAGCGCGTTCGGCTGTTAACCGAAAGGTTGGTGGTTCGAGCCCATCCGGGAGCGGTGTTGTGAGGTCTCAGATGTGACGAAAAAAGTCAGTTTTTCCACAATACCTGACGACCACTTAATTTCCGGGCTTCTGTGGCGCCATGGTTAGCGCGTTCGTCTGTTAACCGAAAGGTTGGTGGTTAGAGACCACGCTGGAGCGTTAGTGTGAAGTGTTATAAGTAACGTAAAAAGTCAAAGTTTTCCCACAATTCCTGACAACATTTTAAATTCTAAGCTTCTGTGTCGCAATGCTTAGTGCGTTCGGCTGTTAACCGAAAGGTTGGTGGTTCGAGCCCATCCGGGAGCGGTGTTGTGAGGTCTCAGATGTGACGTAAAAAGTCAAAGTTTTTCCACAAAACCTGAAGACCACTTAATTTCCGGGCTTCTGTGGCGCAATGGTTAGCGCGTTCGGCTGTTATCCAAAAATCTTCTGGCTAAAGCCCAACCGGGATCGTCGGTGTTAAGTTTTATAAGTAACGTAAAATGTCAGAGTTTTTCCACAATACCTGACGACCAAATAATTTCCGGGCTTCCGTGGCGCAATAGTTAGCGCGTTCGGCTGTTAGCCGAAGAGTTTGTGGTTCAAGCCCACCCGGGAACGGTTGTGTAAAGTTTTATAAGTAACGTAAAAAGCCAAAGTATTTCCACAATACCTGACGACCATTTAACTTTTGGGCGTCGGTGGCGCAATGGTTAGCGCGTTCGGCTGTTAACCGAAAGGCTGGTGGTTCGAGGCCACCCGGGAGCGGTGTTGTGAGGTGTCAGATGTAACTTAAAAAGGCAAAGTTTTTCCACGATACCTGACGGCCATTTAATTTTTAGGCTTCTGTGGCGCGATGGTTAGGTTAGCGCGTTCGGCTGTTAACCGAAAGGTTGGTGGTTCGAGCCCATCCGGGAGCGGTGTTGTGAGGTCTCAGATGTGACGAAAAAAGTCAAAGTTTTTCCACAATACCTGACGACCACTTAATTTCCGGGCTTCTGTGGCGCCATGGTTAGCGCGTTCGTCTGTTAACCGAAAGGTTGGTGGTAAGAGACCACGCTGGAGCGTTATAAGTAACGTAAAAAGTCCACGATACCTGACGGCCATTTAATTTTTAGGCTTCTGTGGCGCGATGGTTAGGTTAGCGCGTTCGGCTGTTAACCGAAAGGTTGGTGGTTCGAGCCCATCCGGGAGCGGAGTTGTGAGGTCTCAGATGTGACGAAAAAAGTCAAAGTTTTTCCACAATACCTGACGACCATATAATTTCCGGGCTTCCGTGGCGCAATAGTTAGCGCGTTCGGCTGTTACCGAAGAGTTTGTGGTTCAAGCCCACCCGGGAACGGTTGTGTAAAGTTTTATAAGTAACGTAAAATGACAAAGTTTTTCCACAATGCCTGACAAACATTTAACATTTGGGCTTCCGTGGCGCATTGGTTAGCTCGTTCAGCTGTTACCCGAAAGGTTGGTGGTTCAAGCCCACCCGGGAGCGGTGTTGTGAGGTGTCAGATGTAACGCAAAATATAAAAGTATTTCCGCAATACCTGACGACCAATTATTTTCCGGTCTTCCGTGGCGCAATGGTTAGCGTGTTCAGCTGTTAATCAAAAGGTTGGTGGTTCAAGCCCACCCGGGAACGGTGTTGTGAGATATAAGATGTAACGTAGAAAGTCAGAGTTTTTCCACAATACCTGACGGCCATTTAATTTCCGGGCTTCCGTGGCGCAATGGTTAGCGCGTTTGGCTGTTAACCGAAAGGTTGGTGGTTCAAGCCCACCCGGGAACGTTGGTGTTAAGTTTTATAAGTAACCTAAAATGTCAAAGTTTTTCCACAATGCCTGACAAACATTTAACTTTGGGCTTCCGTGGCGCATTGGTTAGCTCGTTCAGCTGTTACCCGAAAGGTTGGTGGTTCAAACCCAACCGGGAGCGGTGTTGTGAGGTGTCAGATGTAACGCAAAATATAAAAGTATTTCCGCAATACCTGACGACCAATTATTATCCGGGCTTCCGTGGCGCAATGGTTAGCGCGTTCGGCTGTTAACCGAAAGGTTGGTGGTTCGAGCCCATCCGGGAGCGGTGTTCTGAGGTCTCGGATGTAACGTAAAAAGTCAAAATTTTCCCGCAATACCTGACGAATATTTAATTTTTGGGCTTCCGTTTCGGGTGTTAACCGAAAGGTTGGTGGTTTAAGCCCACCCGGGAAGGTTTGTGTAAAGTTTTATAAGTAACGTAAAAAGTCAAAGTTTTTCCACAATACCTGAAGACCACATATCTTTTGGGCTTCTGTTGCGCAATGGTTAGCGCGTTCGGCCGTTATCGAAAGGTTGGTGGTTCGAGCCCATCCGGGAGCGGAGTAGTGAGGTATAAGATGTGACGTAAAAAGTCAAAGTTTTTCCACAATACCTGACGACCATTGAATTTTTAGGCTTCCGTGGCGCAATGGTTAGCGTGTTCAGCTGTTAATCAAAAGGTTGGTGCTTCAAGCCCACCCGGGAACGGTGTTGTGAGATATAAGATGTAACGTAAAAAGTCAAAGTTTTTCCGCAATACCTGACGACCAATTATTTTCCGGGCTTCCGTGGCGCAATGGTTAGCGCGTTCGGCTGTTAAACGAAAGGTTGGTGGTTCGAGCCCATCCGGGAGCGGTGTTGTGAGGTCTCGGATGTAAGGTAAAAAGTCAAAATTTTTCCGCAATACCTGACGAATATTTATTTTTTGGGCTTCCGTTTCGGGTGTTAACCGAAAGTTTGGTGGTTTAAGCCCACCCGGGAACGGTTGTGTAAAGTTTTATAAGTAACGTAAAAAGTCAAAGTTTTACCACAATGCCTGACGAACATTTAACATTTGGGCTTCCGTGGCGCAATGGTTAGCGCGTTCGGCTGTTAACCGAAAGGTTGGTTATTCGAGACCATCCGGGAGCGGTGTTGTGAGGTGTCAGTTGTAACTTAAAAAGTCAAAATTTTTTCACAATACCTGACGACCATTTAATTTTCGGTCTTCCGTGGCTCGATGGTTAGCGCGTTCGGCTGTTACCCGAAAGGTTGGTGGTTAGGGACCACGCTGGAGCGTTAGTGTGAAGTGTTATAAGTAACGTAAAAAGTCAAAGTTTTTCCACAATTCCTGACAACCTTTTAAATTCTAAGCTTCTGTGTCGCAATGTTTAGTGCGTTCGGCCGTTAACCGAAAAGTTGGTGGTTCGAGCCCATCCGGGAGCGGTGTTGTGAGGTCTCAGATGTGACGAAAAAAGTCAAAGTTTTTCCACAATACCTGACGACCACTTAATTTCCGGGCTTCTGTGGCGCCATGGTTAGCGCGTTCGTCTGTTAACCGAAAGGTGGGTGGTTAGAGACCACGCTGGAGCGTTAGTGTGAAGTTTTATAAGTAACGTAAAAAGCCAAAGTATTTCCACAATACCTGACGACCATTTAACTTTTGGGCGTCGGTGGCGCAATGGTTAGCGCGTTCGGCTGTTAACCGAAAGGCTGGTGGTTCGAGGCCACCCGGGAGCGGTGTTGTGAGGTGTCAGATGTAACTTAAAAAGGGAAAGTTTTTCCACGATACCTGACGGCCATTTAATTTTTAGGCTTCTGTGGCGCGATGGTTAGGTTAGCGCGTTCGGCTGTTAACCGAAAGGTTGGTGGTTCGAGCCCATCCGGGAGCGGTGTTGTGAGGTCTCAGATGTGACGAAAAAAGTCAAAGTTTTTCCACAATACCTGACGACCACTTAATTTCCGGGCTTCTGTGGCGCCATGGTTAGCGCGTTCGTCTGTTAACCGAAAGGTTGGTGGTTAGAGACCACGCTGGAGCGTTAGTGTGAAGTGTTATAAGTAACGTAAAAAGTCAAAGTTTTCCCACAATTCCTGACAACATTTTAAATTCTAAGCTTCTGTGTCGCAATGCTTAGTGCGTTCGGCTGTTAACCGAAAGGTTGGTGGTTCGAGCCCATCCGGGAGCGGTGTTGTGAGGTCTCAGATGTGACGTAAAAAGTCAAAGTTTTTCCACAAAACCTGAAGACCACTTAATTTCCGGGCTTCTGTGGCGCAATGGTTAGCGCGTTCGGCTGTTATCCAAAAATCTTCTGGCTAAAGCCCAACGGGGATCGTCGGTGTTAAGTTTTATAAGTAACGTAAAATGTCAGAGTTTTTCCACAATACCTGACGACCAAATAATTTCCGGGCTTCCGTGGCGCAATAGTTAGCGCGTTCGGCTGTTAGCCGAAGAGTTTGTGGTTCAAGCCCACCCGGGAACGGTTGTGTAAAGTTTTATAAGTAACGTAAAAAGCCAAAGTATTTCCACAATACCTGACGACCATTTAACTTTTGGGCGTCGGTGGCGCAATGGTTAGCGCGTTCGGCTGTTAACCGAAAGGCTGGTGGTTCGAGGCCACCCGGGAGCGGTGTTGTGAGGTGTCAGATGTAACTTAAAAAGGCAAAGTTTTTCCACGATACCTGACGGCCATTTAATTTTTAGGCTTCTGTGGCGCGATGGTTAGGTTAGCGCGTTCGGCTGTTAACCGAAAGGTTGGTGGTTCGAGCCCATCCGGGAGCGGTGTTGTGAGGTCTCAGATGTGACGAAAAAAGTCAAAGTTTTTCCACAATACCTGACGACCACTTAATTTCCGGGCTTCTGTGGCGCCATGGTTAGCGCGTTCGTCTGTTAACCGAAAGGTTGGTGGTAAGAGACCACGCTGGAGCGTTATAAGTAACGTAAAAAGTCCACGATACCTGACGGCCATTTAATTTTTAGGCTTCTGTGGCGCGATGGTTAGGTTAGCGCGTTCGGCTGTTAACCGAAAGGTTGGTGGTTCGAGCCCATCCGGGAGCGGAGTTGTGAGGTCTCAGATGTGACGAAAAAAGTCAAAGTTTTTCCACAATACCTGACGACCATATAATTTCCGGGCTTCCGTGGCGCAATAGTTAGCGCGTTCGGCTGTTACCGAAGAGTTTGTGGTTCAAGCCCACCCGGGAACGGTTGTGTAAAGTTTTATAAGTAACGTAAAATGCCAAAGTTTTTCCACAATGCCTGACAAACATTTAACATTTGGGCTTCCGTGGCGCATTGGTTAGCTCGTTCAGCTGTTACCCGAAAGGTTGGTGGTTCAAGCCCACCCGGGAGCGGTGTTGTGAGGTGTCAGATGTAACGCAAAATATAAAAGTATTTCCGCAATACCTGACGACCAATTATTTTCCGGTCTTCCGTGGCGCAATGGTTAGCGTGTTCAGCTGTTAATCAAAAGGTTGGTGGTTCAAGCCCACCCGGGAACGGTGTTGTGAGATATAAGATGTAACGTAGAAAGTCAGAGTTTTTCCACAATACCTGACGGCCATTTAATTTCCGGGCTTCCGTGGCGCAATGGTTAGCGCGTTTGGCTGTTAACCGAAAGGTTGGTGGTTCCAGCCCACCCGGGAACGTTGGTGTTAAGTTTTATAAGTAACCTAAAATGTCAAAGTTTTTCCACAATGCCTGACAAACATTTAACTTTGGGCTTCCGTGGCGCATTGGTTAGCTCGTTCAGCTGTTACCCGAAAGGTTGGTGGTTCAAACCCAACCGGGAGCGGTGTTGTGAGGTGTCAGATGTAACGCAAAATATAAAAGTATTTCCGCAATACCTGACGACCAATTATTATCCGGGCTTCCGTGGCGCAATGGTTAGCGCGTTCGGCTGTTAACCGAAAGGTTGGTGGTTCGAGCCCATCCGGGAGCGGTGTTCTGAGGTCTCGGATGTAACGTAAAAAGTCAAAATTTTCCCGCAATACCTGACGAATATTTAATTTTTGGGCTTCCGTTTCGGGTGTTAACCGAAAGGTTGGTGGTTTAAGCCCACCCGGGAAGGTTTGTGTAAAGTTTTATAAGTAACGTAAAAAGTCAAAGTTTTTCAACAATACCTGAAGACCACATATCTTTTGGGCTTCTGTTGCGCAATGGTTAGCGCGTTCGGCCGTTATCGAAAGGTTGGTGGTTCGAGCCCATCCGGGAGCGGAGTAGTGAGGTATAAGATGTGACGTAAAAAGTCAAAGTTTTTCCACAATACCTGACGACCATTTAATTTTTAGGCTTCCGTGGCGCAATGGTTAGCGTGTTCAGCTGTTAATCAAAAGGTTGGTGGTTCAAGCCCACCCGGGAGCGGTGTTGTGAGGTGTCAGATGTAACTTAAAAAGGCAAAGTTTTTCCACGATACCTGACGGCCATTTAATTTTTAGGCTTCTGTGGCGCGATGGTTAGGTTAGCGCGTTCGGCTGTTAACCGAAAGGTTGGTGGTTCGAGCCCATCCGGGAGCGGAGTTGTGAGGTCTCAGATGTGACGAAAAAAGTCAAAGTTTTTCCACAATACCTGACGACCACATAATTTCCGGGCTTCCGTGGCGCAATAGTTAGCGCGTTCGGCTGTTACCGAAGAGTTTGTGGTTCAAGCCCACCCGGGAACGGTTGTGTAAAGTTTTATAAGTAACGTAAAATGCCAAAGTTTTTCCACAATGCCTGACAAACATTTAACATTTGGGCTTCCGTGGCGCATTGGTTAGCTCGTTCAGCTGTTACCCGAAAGGTTGGTGGTTCAAGCCCACCCGGGAGCGGTGTTGTGAGGTGTCAGATGTAACGCAAAATATAAAAGTATTTCCGCAATACCTGACGACCAATTATTTTCCGGTCTTCCGTGGCGCAATGGTTAGCGTGTTCAGCTGTTAATCAAAAGGTTGGTGGTTCAAGCCCACCCGGGAACGGTGTTGTGAGATATAAGATGTAACGTAGAAAGTCAGAGTTTTTCCACAATACCTGACGGCCATTTAATTTCCGGGCTTCCGTGGCGCAATGGTTAGCGCGTTTGGCTGTTAACCGAAAGGTTGGTGGTTCAAGCCCACCCGGGAACGTTGGTGTTAAGTTTTATAAGTAACCTAAAATGTCAAAGTTTTTCCACAATGCCTGACAAACATTTAACTTTGGGCTTCCGTGGCGCATTGGTTAGCTCGTTCAGCTGTTACCCGAAAGGTTGGTGGTTCAAACCCAACCGGGAGCGGTGTTGTGAGGTGTCAGATGTAACGCAAAATATAAAAGTATTTCCGCAATACCTGACGACCAATTATTATCCGGGCTTCCGTGGCGCAATGGTTAGCGCGTTCGGCTGTTAACCGAAAGGTTGGTGGTTCGAGCCCATCCGGGAGCGGTGTTCTGAGGTCTCGGATGTAACGTAAAAAGTCAAAATTTTCCCGCAATACCTGACGAATATTTAATTTTTGGGCTTCCGTTTCGGGTGTTAACCGAAAGGTTGGTGGTTTAAGCCCACCCGGGAAGGTTTGTGTAAAGTTTTATAAGTAACGTAAAAAGTCAAAGTTTTTCCACAATACCTGAAGACCACATATCTTTTGGGCTTCTGTTGCGCAATGGTTAGCGCGTTCGGCCGTTATCGAAAGGTTGGTGGTTCGAGCCCATCCGGGAGCGGAGTAGTGAGGTATAAGATGTGACGTAAAAAGTCAAAGTTTTTCCACAATACCTGACGACCATTTAATTTTTAGGCTTCCGTGGCGCAATGGTTAGCGTGTTCAGCTGTTAATCAAAAGGTTGGTGGTTCAAGCCCACCCGGGAACGGTGTTGTGAGATATAAGATGTAACGTAAAAAGTCAAAGTTTTTCCGCAATACCTGACGACCAATTATTTTCCGGGCTTCCGTGGCGCAATGGTTAGCGCGTTCGGCTGTTAAACGAAAGGTTGGTGGTTCGAGCCCATCCGGGAGCGGTGTTGTGAGGTGTCAGATGTAACTTAAAAAGTCAAAGTTTTTCCACAATACCTGACGGCCATTTAATTTTTAGGCTTCTGTGGCGCGATAGTTAGGTTAGGGCGTTCGGCTGTTAACCGAAAGGTTGGTGGTTAGATCCCACGCTGGAGCGTTAGTGTGAAATGTTTTAAGTAACATAAAAAGTCAAAGTTTTTCCACCATACTTGACAACATTTTAAATTCTAAGCTTCCGTGGCGCAATGCTTAGTGCGTTCGGCCGTTAACCGAAAAGGTTGGTGGTACGAGCCCACCCGGGAACGGTTGTGTGAAGTGTTATAAGTAACGTAAAAAGTCAAAGTTTTTCCACAATTCCTGACGACCATTTAATTTTCAGGCTTCCGTGGCGCAATGGTTAGCGTGTTCGTCTGTTAACCGAAAGGTTGGTGGTTAGAGACCACGCTGGAGCGTTATTGTGAAGTGTTATAAGTAACGTAAAAAGTCCACGATACCTGACGGCCATTTAATTTTTAGGCTTCTGTGGCGCGATGGTTAGGTTAGCGCGTTCGGCTGTTAACCGAAAGGTTGGTGGTTCGAGCCCATCCGGGAGCGGAGTTGTGAGGTCTCAGATGTGACGAAAAAAGTCAAAGTATTTCCGCAATACCTGACGACCAATTATTTTCCGGGCTTCCGTGGCGCAATGGTTAGCGCGTTCGGCTGTTAAACAAAAGGTTGGTGGTTCGAGCCCATCCGGGAGCGGTGTTGTGAGGTCTCGGATGTAAGGTAAAAAGTCAAAATTTTTCCGCAATACCCGACGAATATTTATTTTTTGGGCTTCCGTTTCGGGTGTTAACCGAAAGTTTGGTGGTTTAAGCCCACCCGGGAACGTTTGTGTAAAGTTTTATAAGTAACGTAAAAAGTCAAAGTTTTTCCACAATACCTTCCGTTGCGCAATGGTTAGCGCGTTCGGCCGTTAACCGAAAGGTTGGTGGTTCGAACCCATCCGGGAGCGGTGTAGTGAGGTATAAGATGTGACGTAAAAAGTCAAAGTTTTTCCACAATACCTGACGACCATTTAATTTTAGGGCTTCCGTGGCGCAATGGTTAGCGTGTTCAGCTGTTAATCAAAAGGTTAGTGGTTCAAGTCCACCCGGGAACGGTTTTGTAAAGATTTATAAGAAACGTAAAAAGCCAAAGTTTTTCAACAATACCTGACGACCATTTAATATCCGGGCTTCCGTGGTGCAATGGTTAGCGCGTTCGGCTGTTATCCGAAAGGTTGGTGGTTCAAGTCCACCCGGGAACGTTGGTGTTAAGTTTTATAAGTAACGCAAAAAGTCAAAGTTTTTCCACAATGCCTGACAAATATTTAACTTTTGGGCTTCCGTGGCGCATTGGTTAGCTCGTTCAGCTGTTACCCGAAAGGTTGGTTGTTCAAGCCCACCCGGGAGCGGTGTTGTGAGGTGTCAGCTGTAACGCAAAATATAAAAGTATTTCCACAATACCTGACGACCATTTAATTTTTAGGCTTCCGTGGCGCAATGGTTGGCGCGTTCGGCTGTTAACCGAAAGGTTGGTGGTTCGAGCCCATCCGGGAGCGTTGTTGTGAGGTCTCAGATGTAACGTAAATAGTCAAAGTTTTTGCACAATACCTGACGACCATATAATTTCCGGGCTTCCGTGGCGCAATAGTTAGCGCGTTCGGCTGTTAACCGAAAAGTTGGTGGTTCGAGCCCAAGCGGGAGCGGTGTTGTCTGGTCTCAGATGTATTGTAAATAGTCAGAGTTTTTCCAGAATATCGGACGACAAATAAATTTCCGGGCTTCCGTGGCGTAATGGTTAGCGCGTTCGGCTGTTAACCGAAAGGTTTGTGGTTAGAGCCCACCCGGTAAAGTTGGTTTTAAGTTTTATAAGTAACGTAAAAAGTCAAAGTTTTTCCACAATTCCTGACGACCATTTAATTTTCAGGCTTCCGTGGCGCAATGGTTAGCGTGTTCGTCTGTTAACCGAAAGGTTGGTGGTTAGAGACCACGCTGGAGCGTTATTGTGAAGTGTTATAAGTAACGTAAAAAGTCCACGATACCTGACGGCCATTTAATTTTTAGGCTTCTGTGGCGCGATGGTTAGGTTAGCGCGTTCGGCTGTTAACCGAAAGGTTGGTGGTTCGAGCCCATCCGGGAGCGGAGTTGTGAGGTCTCAGATGTGACGAAAAAAGTCAAAGTATTTCCGCAATACCTGACGACCAATTATTTTCCGGGCTTCCGTGGCGCAATGGTTAGCGCGTTCGGCTGTTAAACAAAAGGTTGGTGGTTCGAGCCCATCCGGGAGCGGTGTTGTGAGGTCTCGGATGTAAGGTAAAAAGTCAAAATTTTTCCGCAATACCTGACGAATATTTATTTTTTGGGCTTCCGTTTCGGGTGTTAACCGAAAGTTTGGTGGTTTAAGCCCACCCGGGAACGTTTGTGTAAAGTTTTATAAGTAACGTAAAAAGTCAAAGTTTTTCCACAATACCTCAAGACCACATATCTCTTGGGCTTCCGTTGCGCAATGGTTAGCGCGTTCGGCCGTTAACCGAAAGGTTGGTGGTTCGAACCCATCCGGGAGCGTTGTAGTGAGGTATAAGATGTGACGTAAAAAGTCAAAGTTTTTCCACAATACCTGACGACCATTTAATTTTTAGGCTTCCGTGGCGCAATGGTTAGCGTGTTCAGCTGTTAATCAAAAGGTTAGTGGTTCAAGTCCACCCGGGAACGGTTTTGTAAAGATTTATAAGAAACGTAAAAAGCCAAAGTTTTTCAACAATACCTGACGACCATTATATATCCGGGCTTCCGTGGTGCAATGGTTAGCGCGTTCGGCTGTTATCCGAAAGGTTGGTGGTTCAAGTCCACCCGGGAACGTTGGTGTTAAGTTTTATAAGTAACGCAAAAAGTCAAAGTTTTTCCACAATGCCTGACAAATATTTAACTTTTGGGCTTCCGTGGCGCATTGGTTAGCTCGTTCAGCTGTTACCCGAAAGGTTGGTTGTTCAAGCCCACCCGGGAGCGGTGTTGTGAGGTGTCAGCTGTAACGCAAAATATAAAAGTATTTCCACAATACCTGACGACCATTTAATTTTTAGGCTTCCGTGGCGCAATGGTTGGCGCGTTCGGCTGTTAACCGAAAGGTTGGTGGTTCGAGCCCATCCGGGAGCGTTGTTGTGAGGTCTCAGATGTAACGTAAATAGTCAAAGTTTTTGCACAATACCTGACGACCATATAATTTCCGGGCTTCCGTGGCGCAATAGTTAGCGCGTTCGGCTGTTAACCGAAAAGTTGGTGGTTCGAGCCCAAGCGGGAGCGGTGTTGTCTGGTCTCAGATGTATTGTAAATAGTCAGAGTTTTTCCAGAATATCGGACGACAAATAAATTTCCGGGCTTCCGTGGCGTAATGGTTAGCACGTTCGGCTGTTAACCGAAAGGTTTGTGGTTAGAGCCCACCCGGTAAAGTTGGTTTTAAGTTTTATAAGTAACGTAAAAAGTCAAAGTTTTACCACAATGCCTGACGAACATTTAACATTTGGGCTTCCGTGGCGCAATGGTTAGCGCGTTCGGCTGTTAACCGAAAGGTTGGTTATTCGAGACCATCCGGGAGCGGTGTTGTGAGGTGTCAGTTGTAACTTAAAAAGTCAAAATTTTTTCACAATACCTGACGACCATTTAATTTTCGGTCTTCCGTGGCTCGATGGTTAGCGCGTTCGGCTGTTACCCGAAAGGTTGGTGGTTAGGGACCACGCTGGAGCGTTAGTGTGAAGTGTTATAAGTAACGTAAAAAGTCAAAGTTTTTCCACAATTCCTGACAACCTTTTAAATTCTAAGCTTCTGTGTCGCAATGTTTAGTGCGTTCGGCCGTTAACCGAAAGGTTGGTGGTTCGAGCCCATCCGGGAGCGGTGTTGTGAGGTCTCAGATGTGACGAAAAAAGTCAAAGTTTTTCCACAATACCTGACGACCACTTAATTTCCGGGCTTCTGTGGCGCCATGGTTAGCGCGTTCGTCTGTTAACCGAAAGGTTGGTGGTTAGAGACCACGCTGGAGCGTTAGTGTGAAGTGTTATAAGTAACGTAAAAAGTCAAAGTTTTCCCACAATTCCTGACAACATTTTAAATTCTAAGCTTCTGTGTCGCAATGCTTAGTGCGTTCGGCTGTTAACCGAAAGGTTGGTGGTTCGAGCCCATCCGGGAGCGGTGTTGTGAGGTGTCAGATGTAACTTAAAAAGGCAAAGTTTTCCCACGATACCTGACGGCCATTTAATTTCCGGGCTTCCGTGGCGCAATGGGTAGCGCGTTTGGATGTTATCCGAAAGGTTGGTGGTTCAAGCCCACCCGGGAACGTTGGTGTTAAGTTTTATAAGTAACGTAAAAAGTCAAAGTTTTTCCACAATGCCTGACAAACATTTAACATTTGGGCTTCCGTGGCGCATTGGTTAGCTCGTTCAGCTGTTACCCGAAAGGTTGGTGGTTCAAGCCCACCTGGGAGCGAGGTTGTGAGGTGTCAGATGTAACGCAAAATAAAAAAGTATTTCCACTGACGACCATTTAATTTCTGGGCTTCGGTGGCGCAATGGTTAGCGCGTTCGCCTGTTAACCGAAAAGTTGGTGGTTCGAGCCCATCCGGGATCGGTGTTGTGAGGTATAAGATGTGACGTAAAAAGTTGAAGTTTTTCCACAATACCTGAAGACCATATATCTTTGGGCTTCCGTTGCGCAATGGTTAGCGCGTTCGGCTGTTATCCAAAAATCTTCTGGCTAAAGCCCACCCGGGATCGTCGGTGTTAAGTTTTATTAGTAACGTAAAATGTCAGAGTTTTTCCACAATACCTGACGACCATATAATTTCCGGGCTTCCGTGGCGCAATAGTTAGCGCGTTCGGCTGTTACCGAAGAGTTTGTGGTTCAAGCCCACCCGGGAACGGTTGTGTAAAGTTTTATAAGTAACGTAAAAAGCCAAAGTATTTCCACAATACCTGACGACCATTTAATTTTTAGACTTCCGTGGCACAATGGTTAGCGCGCTCAGCTGTTAATCAAAAGGCTGGTGGTTCAAGCCCATCCGGGAGCGGTGTTGTAAGGTCTCAGATGTAACGTAAAAAGTCATAATTTTTCCACATTACCTAACGACCATTTAATTTCCGGGCTTTGTTGCGCAATGGTTAGCACGTTCGGCTGTTAACCGAAAGGTTGGTGGTTCAAGCCCATCCGGGAACTGTAGTGTAAAGTTTTATAAGTAACGTAAAAAGTCAAAGTTTTTCCACAATACCTAACGAACATTTAATTTTTGGGCCTATGTGGCGCAGTGGTTAGCGCGTTCAGCTTTTAACCGAAAGGTTGGTAGTTCGAGCCCACCCGGGAGCGTAGTTGTTAAGTTTTATAAGTAACATAAAAAGTCAAAATTTTTCCACAAAACTTGACAACATTTTAAATTCTAAGCTTCCGTGGCGCATTGCTTAGTGCGTTCGGCCGTTAACCGAAAGGTTGGTGGTTCGAGTCCATCCGGGAGCGGTGTTGTGAGGTCTAAGATGTGACATAAAAAGTCAAAGTTTTTCCACAATACCTGAAGACCATTTAATTTCCGGGCTTCCGTGGCGCAATGGTTTGCGCGTTCGGCTGTTAACCGAAAGTTTGGTGGTTTGAGACCGCTCAGGAGCGTTAGTGTGAAGTGTTTTAAGTAACGTTAAAAGTCCAAGTTTTTCCACAATAACCGACGACCATTTAATTTTTAGGCTTCCGTGGCGCAGTGGTTAGCGCATTCAGCTGTTAACCGAAAGGTTGGTGGTTCGAGCCCATCCGGGAGCGGTGTTGAGAGGTCTCAGATGTAACGTAGAAAGTCAGAGTTTTTCCACAATACCTGACGGCCATTTCATTTCCGGGCTTCCGTGGCGCAATGGTAATCGCGTTTTGCTGTTATCCGAAAGGTTGGTGGTTCGAGCCCATCCGGGAGCGGTGTTCTGAGGTCTCGGATGTAACGTAAAAAGTCAAAATTTTCCCGCAATACCTGACGAATATTTATTTTTTGGGCTTCCGTTTCGGGTGTTAACCGAAAGGTTGGTGGTTTAAGCCCACCCGGGAACGTTTGTGTAAAGTTTTATAAGTAACGTAAAAAGTCAAAGTTTTTCCACAATACCTGAAGACCATATATATTTCGGGCTTCGATGCGCAATGGTTAGCGCGTTCGGCCGTTAACCAAAAGGTTGGTGGTTCGAGCCCATCCGGAAGCGGTGTAGTGAGGTATAAGATGTGACGTAAAAAGTCAAAGTTTTTCCACAATGCCTGACGACCATTTAATTTTTAGGCTTCCGTGGCGCAATGGTTAGCGTGTTCAGCTGTTAATCAAAAGGTTGGTGGTTCAAGCCCACCCGGGAACGGTTTTGTAAAGATTTATAAGTAACGTAAAAAGCCAAAGTTTTTCCACAATACCTGACGACCATTTAATTTTTAGGCTTCTGTGGCGCGATGGTTAGGTTAGCGCGTTCGGCTGTTAACTGAAAGGTTGGTGGTTCGAGCCCATACGGGAGCGGTGTTGTGAGATCTCAGATGTAACGTAGAAAGTCAAAATTTTTCCGCAATACCAGACGAATATTTAATTTTTGGGCTTCCGTTTCGGGTGTAAACCGAAAGGTTGGTGGTTTTAGCCCACCCGGGAACGTTTGTGTAAAGTTTTATAAGTAACGTAAAAAGTCAAAGTTTTTCCACAATACCTGAAGACCACATATCTTTTGGGCTTCCGTTGCGCAATGGTTAGCGCGTTCGGCTGTTAAACGAAAGGTTGGTGGTTCGAGACCATCCGGGAGCGGTGTTGTGAGGTCTCGGATGTAACGTAAAAAGTCAAAATTTTTCCGCAATACCTGACGAATATTTATTTTCTGGGCTTCCGTTTCGGGTGTTAACCGAAAGTTTGGTGGTTTAAGCCCACCCGGGAACGTTTGTGTAAAGTTTTATAAGTAACGTAAAAAGTCAAAGTTTTTCCACAATACCTGAAGACCACATATCTCTTGGGCTTCCGTTGCGCAATGGTTAGCGCGTTCGGCCGTTAACCGAAAGGTTGGTGGTTCGAACCCATCCGGGAGCGGTGTAGTGAGGTATAAGATGTGACGTAAAAAGTCAAAGTTTTACCACAATGCCTGACGAACATTTAACATTTGGGCTTCCGTGGCGCAATGGTTAGCGCGTTCGGCTGTTAACCGAAAGGTTGGTTATTCGAGCCCATCCGGGAGCGGTGTTGTGAGGTGTCAGTTGTAACTTAAAAAGTCAAAGTTTTTTCACAACACCTGACGACCCTTTAATTTTCGGTCTTCCGTGGCTCGATGGTTAGCGCGTTCGGCTGTTACCCGAAAGGTTGGTGGTTAGGGACCACGCTGGAGCGTTAGTGTGAAGTGTTATAAGTAACGTAAAAAGTCAAAGTTTTTCCACAATTCCTGACAACCTTTTAAATTCTAAGCTTCTGTGTCGCAATGTTTAGTGCGTTCGGCCGTTAACCGAAAAGTTGGTTATTCGAGCCCATCCGGGAGCGGTGTTGTGAGGTGTCAGTTGTAACTTAAAAAGTCAAAGTTTTTTCACAATACCTGACGACCATTTAATTTTCGGTCTTCCGTGGCTCGATGGTTAGCGCGTTCGGCCGTTAACCGAAAGGTTGGTGGTTCGAGCCCATCCGGGAGCGGAGTAGTGAGGTGTAAGATGTGACGTAAAAAGTCAAAGTTTTTCCACAATACCTGACGACCATTTAATTTTTAGGCTTCCGTGGCGCAATGGTTAGCGTGTTCCAACGGGTGCTCGCTCGCCTGAGATAAATTTTCGATTTCTAGAGTCTGTTCCAACCCCCCCTTACGTGACGTCAGCCTTAGACCTCAAGCGCGCGCGGTTTTGATTCTGTACGGTAGACTATATGAGAATTGCCATGAAATTTATTTTTAAAACGCTAATTATAGGGCATAATTTTTATATATTTTTTAAATTAAATAATTAGAAAGGGTTTGGCATAGATAATTGTGCACATTTTAATAAATAGTAAGGCAGAAACCGAAACTTTATGCTTCTATCAAACTTCATAGTTCAGTACCTATTATGATTTTCTTTAAATTCAAGAGGAAAATGATTACAATTACTTAATAACGGTGATAAGTAATCAATGCATTAGACCAAAAAAATTTAAACCAAGTATAATTCCAATGAAATGAATTTTATTTCTATTGATGAGTTTTGAGATCTTAATTTGAAAACTCCAGCCAATTATAACAATTATAGGAACTTTAGTTTACAATTTTCTTAAATTTTTTACCTAATTTTCTCCCACAATCTGTCTTGCTGGGCTTGATTGAATTGTGATATTTCATTCTAATGAAAATTCTTAATTTGACAAATGAATGGATTAAATCCAAAGGATAAGTTTCATGTTCTTGGTGAATTGAATTGGATATGTTTTTAACAATATTTATTTCGTTGGCGAGGACTTTGTTTGGAAGGAAATTACGAAAAATGGTTTCAAATGAATTCATTGCTTTTAAGAAAGTAGAGCTAGGAACAATTAAACCGCCATAAGATAATATTGTAGCCCAAGATGGTAATTGATAACAATGATCACTCTGACTTGAGTCTCTTAAATCCAGATTGGCATATTTTTTATAGAATTTTTTGGCATCAGCGAAGCAATAAATAATTTGATCAGTTGCTATGGGATGTTGAAACCAATTTTTATGGATAGATACACCCATTTCTCTCCATAAACCCATGTTACCTCCCCCCATATCACAGACAGATGAGACTATTAAATACCCTGCCTCATGAACTTTGGATATTATGTCCAACAACAGTTTTTTAGTCATTTTGGTATCAAAGCCAATGTAAACAGGTTGTTTCCAAGGTGAAAATAAGCCCCTAAGCATTGCTACCTGCATTTGACTATGTTTTCCAACTACTTGATCGGCTTTCACATCATATTCATATTGCGATGAAATTTTCATTTCGTCAAACGTTATGACACATATTTTTTCTATATTTGATTTTTTAGATCCAGCTAGTTTCATAATATTTAAAACATCTTGTAAAATTCCTTGTCTTAAATTTAGTTTTGATGCATACCGCCTTAATGTTGACAAACCTGGTAATGGATATCGCAGGTCATTTTTTAAAAACATATAAGCTTTTCTGCTAAGGTATCGCAAAGTAAAAGCCCGTGCGAGATCATCGGCAGACCAGATAACCATTTTTTTCCCCATTAGTTTCTTAATTTGACTAGGTGAGAAAATATCATTTAAAATATTGGTGCATTTCTCCTTAAATTCTTCTTTTTTCCTTTTGTCATTCTTCATTCTCTTGAGTTTCTTTACTTCTTCAGTACTAATTACACTCTTCATTGCTTGTTCAATTTTTAATTCTTTAATTTTCTTCTCATTTTTCATTTCTTTAATTTTCAATTTGCTATAATGAGCTCGTAATGTTCTATTTTGTTTCTCTAATCTCTCGCATTTACAGCATGGTTTGCGTTTAAAAACAACAGTATCACGTTTAGGAATCATATGATCAGGGCTACGATCCATGTTATCACAATTAGTTTGAACATTAGTTGCTTCATTCGTGAGATTATCAATTGCAGAAGGACTAGATTTCTTTATTAAATTGTTAATGATGACTCGCTCCTCTCTTCGTTGCACTGTGGATTTTCTCTCTGTAGATTTACAGTTTTGACTTCCTTTCAGTCCCAAATTTTCAGTTGGAATAGCGTCTTCCAATAATTCCTTTTTATTAGGAATCCCCAGCAACTCAGACCTAAGATCCCTTTTGTAGGCATGTTCGTTAAAGTGCTGCGAGCAAACATGACTAGTCATGGGATTGAATTTATCCTCTCTGCGGCATTTAAATGCCCAAACCTTTCTCCTATGAATGTCATTTGGAAATTTGTGATACACAATATGTTTTGTACTATCATTCTTTTTGGTTAAAACTAGGCTATTATTGCACGTCGCGACCGCGCACCTTGTTCCAGGCATGGCTCATAAATTTTTATTATGTATGAATCTAAAAATATACAATTTATTCACATTAGTATTTTGGTTTTGCACCCAAATAAGTTATAACAACCCGAACCGAGTCCCTAGTCTTATCCCTTAAGTCTTAATACAAATAAACTAAAGAAGCAAGTTCCAAATATCTCTAAAAGCTTCCTAATTTAGCATTAATATTTCATACAAAAAAGTTATCAGAATAAAGTAATTAATTTACCTTTGAGGATGCCAATACAGCACAAGCTGCACAACTCGCGCCTCGAAAGACTATACATAAGCAGACGATGCTTCACTAAGGTCTACGGGAGACGTCATATTCGGCAGCCAATAAAAGTCGCGAATTTTCGAAGGTAAAAGATGGGCGCGTGAGCAAACCTATATTAGCGAAGCGGCAACTCTATAGACCTTGAGCGTGTTCAGCTGTTAATCAAAAAGTTAGTGGTTCAAGTCCACCCGGGAACGGTTTTGTAAAGATTTATAAGAAACGTAAAAAGCCAAAGTTTTTCCACAATACCTGACGACCATTTAATATCCGGGCTTCCGTGGTGCAATGGTTAGCGCGTTCGGCTGTTATCCGAAAGGTTGGTGGTTCAAGTCCACCCGGGAACGTTGGTGTTAAGTTTTATAAGTAACGTAAAAAGTCAAAGTTTTTCCACAATGCCTGACAAATATTTAACTTTTGGGCTTCCGTGGCGCATTGGTTAGCTCGTTCAGCTGTTACCCGAAAGGTTGGTTGTTCAAGCCCACCCGGGAGCGGTGTTGTGAGGTGTCAGCTGTAACGCAACATATAAAAGTATTTCCACAATACCTGACGACCATTTAATTTTTAGGCTTCCGTGGCGCAATGGTTGGCGCGTTCGGCTGTTAACCGAAAGGTTGTTGGTTCGAGCCCAAGCGGGAGCGGTGTTGTCTGGTCTCAGATGTATTGTAAATAGTCAGAGTTTTTCCAGAATACCGGACGACAAATAAATTTCCGGGCTTCCGTGGCGTAATGGTTAGCGCGTTCGGCTGTTAACCGAAAGGTTTGTGGTTAGAGCCCACCCGGTAAAGTTGGTTTTAAGTTTTATAAGTAACGTAAAAAGTCAAAGTTTTTTCACAATACCTGACGACCATTTAATTTTCGGTCTTCCGTGGCTCGATGGTTAGCGCGTTCGGCTGTTACCCGAAAGGTTGGTGGTTAGGGACCACGCTGGAGCGTTAGTGTGAAGTGTTATAAGTAACGTAAAAAGTCATAGTTTTTCCACAATTCCTGACAACCTTTTAAATTCTAAGCTTCTGTGTCGCAAAGTTTAGTGCGTTCGGCCGTTAACCGAAAAGTTGGTGGTTCGAGCCCATCCGGGAGCGGTGTTGTGAGGTCTCAGATGTGACGAAAAAAGTCAAAGTTTTTCCACAATACCTGACGACCACTTAATTTCCGGGCTTCTGTGGCGCCATGGTTAGCGCGTTCGGCTGTTATCCGAAAGGTTGGTGGTTCAAGCCCACCCGGGAACGTTGGTGTTAAGTTTTATAAGTAACGTAAAAAGTCAAAGTTTTTCCACAATGCCTGACAAACATTTAACATTTGGGCTTCCGTGGCGCATTGGTTAGCTCGTTCAGCTGTTACCCGAAAGGTTGGTGGTTCAAGCCCACCTGGGAGCGAGGTTGTGAGGTGTCAGATGTAACGCAAAATAAAAAAGTATTTCCACTGACGACCATTTAATTTCTGGGCTTCGGTGGCGCAATGGTTAGCGCGTTCGCCTGTTAACCGAAAAGTTGGTGGTTCGAGCCCATCCGGGATCGGTGTTGTGAGGTATAAGATGTGACGTAAAAAGTTGAAGTTTTTCCACAATACCTGAAGACCATATATCTTTGGGCTTCCGTTGCGCAATGGTTAGCGCGTTCGGCTGTTATCCAAAAATCTTCTGGCTAAAGCCCACCCGGGATCGTCGGTGTTAAGTTTTATTAGTAACGTAAAATGTCAGAGTTTTTCCACAATACCTGACGACGATATAATTTCCGGGCTTCCGTGGCGCAATAGTTAGCGCGTTCGGCTGTTACCGAAGAGTTTGTGGTTCAAGCCCACCCGGGAACGGTTGTGTAAAGTTTTATAAGTAACGTAAAAAGCCAAAGTATTTCCACAATACCTGACGACCATTTAATTTTTAGACTTCCGTGGCACAATGGTTAGCGCGCTCAGCTGTTAATCAAAAGGCTGGTGGTTCAAGCCCATCCGGGAGCGGTGTTGTAAGGTCTCAGATGTAACGTAAAAAGTCATAATTTTTCCACATTACCTAACGACCATTTAATTTCCGGGCTTTGTTGCGCAATGGTTAGCACGTTCGGCTGTTAACCGAAAGGTTGGTGGTTCAAGCCCATCCGGGAACTGTAGTGTAAAGTTTTATAAGTAACGTAAAAAGTCAAAGTTTTTCCACAAAACTTGACAACATTTTAAATTCTAAGCTTCCGTGGCGCATTGCTTAGTGCGTTCGGCCGTTAACCGAAAGGTTGGTGGTTCGAGTCCATCCGGGAGCGGTGTTGTGAGGTCTAAGATGTGACATAAAAAGTCTAAGTTTTTCCACAATACCTGAAGACCATTTAATTTCCGGGCTTCCGTGGCGCAATGGTTTGCGCGTTCGGCTGTTAACCGAAAGTTTGGTGGTTTGAGACCGCTCAGGAGCGTTAGTGTGAAGTGTTTTAAGTAACGTTAAAAGTCCAAGTTTTTCCACAATAACCGACGACCATTTAATTTTTAGGCTTCCGTGGCGCAGTGGTTAGCGCATTCAGCTGTTAACCGAAAGGTTGGTGGTTCGAGCCCATCCGGGAGCGGTGTTGAGAGGTCTCAGATGTAACGTAGAAAGTCAGAGTTTTTCCACAATACCTGACGGCCATTTCATTTCCGGGCTTCCGTGGCGCAATGGTTATCGCGTTTTGCTGTTATCCGAAAGGTTGGTGGTTCGAGCCCATCCGGGAGCGGTGTTCTGAGGTCTCGGATGTAACGTAAAAAGTCAAAATTTTCCCGCAATACCTGACGAATATTTATTTTTTGGGCTTCCGTTTCGGGTGTTAACCGAAAGGTTGGTGGTTTAAGCCCACCCGGGAACGTTTGTGTAAAGTTTTATAAGTAACGTAAAAAGTCAAAGTTTTTCCACAATACCTGAAGACCATATATATTTCGGGCTTCGATGCGCAATGGTTAGCGCGTTCGGCCGTTAACCAAAAGGTTGGTGGTTCGAGCCCATCCGGAAGCGGTGTAGTGAGGTATAAGATGTGACGTAAAAAGTCAAAGTTTTTCCACAATGCCTGACGACCATTTAATTTTTAGGCTTCCGTGGCGCAATGGTTAGCGTGTTCAGCTGTTAATCAAAAGGTTGGTGGTTCAAGCCCACCCGGGAACGGTTTTGTAAAGATTTATAAGTAACGTAAAAAGCCAAAGTTTTTCCACAATACCTGACGACCATTTAATTTTTAGGCTTCTGTGGCGCGATGGTTAGGTTAGCGCGTTCGGCTGTTAACTGAAAGGTTGGTGGTTCGAGCCCATACGGGAGCGGTGTTGTGAGATCTCAGATGTAACGTAGAAAGTCAAAATTTTTCCGCAATACCAGACGAATATTTAATTTTTGGGCTTCCGTTTCGGGTGTAAACCGAAAGGTTGGTGGTTTTAGCCCACCCGGGAACGTTTGTGTAAAGTTTTATAAGTAACGTAAAAAGTCAAAGTTTTTCCACAATACCTGAAGACCACATATCTTTTGGGCTTCCGTTGCGCAATGGTTAGCGCGTTCGGCTGTTAAACGAAAGGTTGGTGGTTCGAGACCATCCGGGAGCGGTGTTGTGAGGTCTCGGATGTAACGTAAAAAGTCAAAATTTTTCCGCAATACCTGACGAATATTTATTTTTTGGGCTTCCGTTTCGGGTGTTAACCGAAAGTTTGGTGGTTTAAGCCCACCCGGGAACGTTTGTGTAAAGTTTTATAAGTAACGTAAAAAGTCAAAGTTTTTCCACAATACCTGAAGACCACATATCTCTTGGGCTTCCGTTGCGCAATGGTTAGCGCGTTCGGCCGTTAACCGAAAGGTTGGTGGTTCGAACCCATCCGGGAGCGGTGTAGTGAGGTATAAGATGTGACGTAAAAAGTCAAAGTTTTACCACAATGCCTGACGAACATTTAACATTTGGGCTTCCGTGGCGCAATGGTTAGCGCGTTCGGCTGTTAACCGAAAGGTTGGTTATTCGAGCCCATCCGGGAGCGGTGTTGTGAGGTGTCAGTTGTAACTTAAAAAGTCAAAGTTTTTTCACAACACCTGACGACCCTTTAATTTTCGGTCTTCCGTGGCTCGATGGTTAGCGCGTTCGGCTGTTACCCGAAAGGTTGGTGGTTAGGGACCACGCTGGAGCGTTAGTGTGAAGTGTTATAAGTAACGTAAAAAGTCAAAGTTTTTCCACAATTCCTGACAACCTTTTAAATTCTAAGCTTCTGTGTCGCAATGTTTAGTGCGTTCGGCCGTTAACCGAAAAGTTGGTTATTCGAGCCCATCCGGGAGCGGTGTTGTGAGGTGTCAGTTGTAACTTAAAAAGTCAAAGTTTTTTCACAATACCTGACGACCATTTAATTTTCGGTCTTCCGTGGCTCGATGGTTAGCGCGTTCGGCCGTTAACCGAAAGGTTGGTGGTTCGAGCCCATCCGGGAGCGGAGTAGTGAGGTGTAAGATGTGACGTAAAAAGTCAAAGTTTTTCCACAATACCTGACGACCATTTAATTTTTAGGCTTCCGTGGCGCAATGGTTAGCGTGTTCAGCTGTTAATCAAAAAGTTAGTGGTTCAAGTCCACCCGGGAACGGTTTTGTAAAGATTTATAAGAAACGTAAAAAGCCAAAGTTTTTCCACAATACCTGACGACCATTTAATATCCGGGCTTCCGTGGTGCAATGGTTAGCGCGTTCGGCTGTTATCCGAAAGGTTGGTGGTTCAAGTCCACCCGGGAACGTTGGTGTTAAGTTTTATAAGTAACGTAAAAAGTCAAAGTTTTTCCACAATGCCTGACAAATATTTAACTTTTGGGCTTCCGTGGCGCATTGGTTAGCTCGTTCAGCTGTTACCCGAAAGGTTGGTTGTTCAAGCCCACCCGGGAGCGGTGTTGTGAGGTGTCAGCTGTAACGCAACATATAAAAGTATTTCCACAATACCTGACGACCATTTAATTTTTAGGCTTCCGTGGCGCAATGGTTGGCGCGTTCGGCTGTTAACCGAAAGGTTGTTGGTTCGAGCCCAAGCGGGAGCGGTGTTGTCTGGTCTCAGATGTATTGTAAATAGTCAGAGTTTTTCCAGAATACCGGACGACAAATAAATTTCCGGGCTTCCGTGGCGTAATGGTTAGCGCGTTCGGCTGTTAACCGAAAGGTTTGTGGTTAGAGCCCACCCGGTAAAGTTGGTTTTAAGTTTTATAAGTAACGTAAAAAGTCAAAGTTTTTTCACAATACCTGACGACCATTTAATTTTCGGTCTTCCGTGGCTCGATGGTTAGCGCGTTCGGCTGTTACCCGAAAGGTTGGTGGTTAGGGACCACGCTGGAGCGTTAGTGTGAAGTGTTATAAGTAACGTAAAAAGTCAAAGTTTTTCCACAATTCCTGACAACCTTTTAAATTCTAAGCTTCTGTGTCGCAAAGTTTAGTGCGTTCGGCCGTTAACCGAAAAGTTGGTGGTTCGAGCCCATCCGGGAGCGGTGTTGTGAGGTCTCAGATGTGACGAAAAAAGTCAAAGTTTTTCCACAATACCTGACGACCACTTAATTTCCGGGCTTCTGTGGCGCCATGGTTAGCGCGTTCGGCTGTTATCCAAAAATCTTCTGGCTAAAGCCCAACCGGGATCGTCGGTGTTAAGTTTTATGAGTAACGTAAAATGTCAGAGTTTTTCCACAATACCTGACGACCAAATAATTTCCGGGCTTCCGTGGCGCAATATTTAGCGCGTTTGGCTGTTAACCGAAGAGTTTGTGGTTCAACCCTACCCGGGAACGGTTGTGTAAAGTTTTATAAGTAACGTAAAAAGCCAAAGTATTTCCACAATACCTGACGACCACTTAACTTTTGGGCGTCGGTGGCGCAATGGTTAGCGCGTTCGGCTGTTAACCGAAAGGCTGGTGGTTCGAGGCCACCCGGGAGCGGTGTTGTGAGGTGTCAGATGTAACTTAAAAAGGCAAAGTTTTTCCACGATACCTGACGGCCATTTAATTTTTAGGCTTCTGTGGCGCGATGGTTAGGTTAGCGCGTTCGGCTGTTAACCGAAAGGTTGGTGGTTCGAGCCCATCCGGGAGCGGTGTTGTGAGATATCAGATGTAACGTAGAAAGTCAGAGTTTTTCCACAATACCTGACGGCCATTTAATTTCCGGGCTTCCGTGGCGCAATGGTTAGCGCGTTTGGCTGTTATCCGAAAGGTTGGTGGTTCAAGCCCACCCGGGAACGTTGGTGTTAAGTTTTATAAGTAACGTAAAAAGTCAAAGTTTTTCCACAATGCCTGACAAACATTTAACATTTGGGCTTCCGTGGCGCATTGGTTAGCTCGTTCAGCTGTTGCCCGAAAGGTTGGTGGTTCAAGCCCACCCGGGAGCGAGGTTGTGAGGTGTCAGATGTAACGCAAAATAAAAAAGTATTTCCACTGACGACCATTTAATTTCTGGGCTTCGGTGGCGCAATGGTTAGCGCGTTCGCCTGTTAACCGAAAAGTTGGTGGTTCGAGCCCATCCGGAAGCGGTGTTGTGAGGTATAAGATGGGACGTAAAAAGTCAAAGTTTTTCCACAATACCTGAAGACCATATATCTTTGGGCTTCCGTTGCGCAATGGTTAGCGCGTTCGGCTGTTAACCGAAAGGTTGGTGGTTCGAGCCCACCCGGGAGCGGTGTTGTGAGGTCTCAGATGTGACGTAAAAAGTCAAAGTTTTTCGACATAACCTGAAGACCACTTAATTTCCGGGCTTCTGTGGTGCAATGGTTAGCGCGTTCGGCTGTTATCCAAAAATCTTCTGGCTAAAGCCCACCGGGATCGTCGGTGTTAAGTTTTATAAGTAACGTAAAATGTCAGAGTTTTTCCACAATACCTGACGACCATATAATTTCCGGGCTTCCGTGGCGCAATAGTTAGCGCTTTCGGCTGTTACCGAAGAGTTTGTGGTTCAAGCCCACCCGGGAACGGTTGTGTGAAGTTTTATAAGTAACGTAAAAAGCCAAAGTATTTCCACAATACCTGACGACCATTTAATTTTTAGACTTCCGTGGCACAATGGTTAGCGCGCTCAGCTGTTAATCAAAAGGCTGGTGGTTCAAGCCCATCCGGGAGCGGTGTTGTAAGGTCTCAGATGTAACGTAAAAAGTCATAATTTTTCCACAATACCTAACGACCATTTAATTTCCGGGCTTTGTTGCGCAATGGTTAGCACGTTCGGCTGTTAACCGAAAGGTTGGTGGTTCAAGCCCATCCGGGAACTGTAGTGTAAAGTTTTATAAGTAACGTAAAAAGTCAAAGTTTTTCCACAATACCTAACGAACATTTAATTTTTGGGCCTATGTGGCGCAGTGGTTAGCGCGTTCAGCTTTTAACCGAAAGGTTGGTAGTTCGAGCCCATCCGGGAGCGTAGTTGTTAAGTTTTATAAGTAACATAGTAAAGTCAAAATTTTTCCACAAAACTTGACAACATTTTAAATTCTAAGCTTCCGTGGCGCATTGCTTAGGGCGTTCGGCCGTTAACCGAAAGGTTGGTGGTTCGAGTCCATCCGGGAGCGTTAGTGTGAAGTGTTTAAGTTACGTTAAAAGTCCAAGTTTTTCCACAATAACCGACGACCATTTAATTTTTAGGCTTCCGTGGCGCAGTGGTTAGCGCATTCAGCTGTTAACCGAAAGGTTGGTGGTTCGAGCCCATCCGGGAGCGGTGTTGAGAGGTCTCAGATGTAACGTAGAAAGTCAGAGTTTTTCCACAATACCTGACGGCCATTTCATTTCCGGCCTTCCGTGGCGCAATGGTTATCGCGTTTTGCTGTTATCCGAAAGGTTGGTGGTTCAAGCCCACCCGGGAACGTTTGTGTAAAGTTTTATAAGTAACGTAAAAAGTCAAAGTTTTTCCGCAATACCTGACGACCAACTATTTTCCGGGCTTCCGTGGCGCAATGGTTAGCGCGTTCGGCTGTTAACCGAAAGGTTGGTGGTTCGAGCCCACCCGGGAGCGGTGTTATGAGGTGTCAGATGTAACGTAAAAAGTTTTTTTCCACAATGCCTGACAACAAATTATTTTCCGGGCTTCCGTGGTGTACTGGTTAGCGCGTTCGGCTGTTAACAGAAAGGTTTGTGTTTCTAGCCCACCCGGGAACGTTGGTGTTAAGTTTTATAAGTAACGTTAAAAGTCACAGTTTTTCCACAATACCTGAATACCAAATATTTTTGGGCTTCCGTTTTGCAATGGTTAGCGCGTTCGGCTGTTAAGCGAAAGGTTGGTGGTTCGAGCCCATCCGAGAGCGGTGTTGTGAGGTCTCAGATGTGACGTAAATAGTCAAAGTTTTTGCAAAATTTCTGACGACCATTTAATTTCCGGGCTTCCGTGGCGCAATAGTTAGCGCGTTCGGCTGTTAACCGAAAGGTTGGTGGTTAGAGCCCACGCTGGAGCGTTAGTGTGAGGTGTCAGATGTAACTTAAAAAGTCAAAGTTTTTCCACAATACCTGACGGCTATTTAATTTTTAGGCTTCTGTGGCGCGATGGTTAGGTTAGGGCGTTCGGCTGTTAACAGAAAGGTTGGTGGTTAGAGCCCACGCTGGGGCGTTAGTGTGACATGTTTTAAGTAACATAAAAAGTCAAAGTTTTTCCACCATACTTGACAACATTTTAAATTCTAAGCTTCCGTGGCGCAATGCTTAGTGCGTTCGGCCGTTAACCGAAATGTTGGTGGTTCGAGCCCATCCGGGAGCGGTGTAGTAAGGTCTCAGATGTAAAGTAAAAAGCCAAAGTTTTCCACAATACCTGAAGACCATTTGATTTTTGGGCTTCCGTTGCGCAATGGTTAGCGCGTTCGGCTGTTAACCGAAAGGTTGGTGGTTCGAGCCCATCCGGGAGCGGTGTAGTGAGGTCTCAGATGTGACGTAAAAAGTCAAAGTTTTTCCACAATACCTGAAAACCATTTAATTTTTGGGCTTCGGTGGTGCAATGGTTAGCGCGTTCGGCTGTTAACTGAAAGGTTGGTGTTTAGAGCCCACGCTGGAGCGTTAGTGTGAAGTGTTATAAGTAACATAAAAAGTCAAAGTTTTTCCACCATACTTGGCAACATCTTAAATCATAAGCTTCGGTGGCGCAATGGTTAGCGCGTTCGGCTGTTAACCGAAAGGTTGGTGGTTCGAGCCCACCCGGGAGCGGTGTTATGAGGTGTCAGATGTAACGCAAAATATAAAAGTATTTCCACAATACCTGACGACCAGTTAATTTTTAGGCTTCCGTGGCGTAATGGCTGGCTTGTTCGGCTGTAATCCGAAAGGTTGGTGGTTCGAGCCCACCCGGGAGCGGTGTTATGAGGTGTCAGATGTAACGCAAAATATAAAAGTATTTCCACAATACCTGACGACCATTTAATTTTTAGGCTTCCGTGGCGTAATGGCTGGCTCGTTCGGCTGTAATCCGAAAGGTTGGTGGTTCGAGCCCATCCGGGAACGGTGTGGTGAGGTGTCAGATGTAACATAAAAAGTCAAAGTTTTTCCACAATACCTGAAGACCATTTAGTTTTTGGGCTTCCGTTGCGCAATGGTTAGCGCGTTCGGCTGTTAACCGAAAAGTTGGTGGTTCAAGCCCACCCGGGAACGGTTGTGTAATGTTTTATAAGTAACGTAAAAAGTCAAAGTTTTTCCACAATACCTGACGGCCATTTAATTTTTAGGCTTCCGTGGCGTAATGGCGGGCCTGCTCGGCTGTAATCCTAAAGGTTGGTGGTTCGAGCCCATCCGGGAACGGTGTAGTGAGGTCTCAGATGTAACGTAAAAAGCCAAAGTTTTTCCACAATACCTGACGACCATTTAATTTTTGGGCTTCGTTGGCGCAATGGTTAGCGCGTTCAGCTGTTAACCGAAAGGTTGGTGGTTCGAGCCCACCCGGGAGCGGTGTTGTGAGGTGTCAGATGTAACTTAAGAAGTCAAAGTTTTTCTACAATACCTGACGGCCATTTAATTTTTAGGCTTCTGTGGCGCGATGGTTAGGTTAGGGCGTTCGGCTGTTAACCGAAAGGTTGGTGGTTAGATCCCACGCTGGAGCGTTAGTGTGAAATGTTTTAAGTAACATAGAAAGTCAAAGTTTTTCCACCATACTTGACAACTTTTTAAATTCTAAGCTTCCGTGGCGAAATGCTTAGTGCGTTCGGCCGTTAATCGAAAGGTTGGTGGTTCGAGCCCATCCGGGAGCGGTGTTGTGAGGTCTCAGATGTGACGAAAAAAGTCAAAATTTTTCCACAATACCTGAAGACCATTTAATTTTTGGGCTTCCGTTGAGCAATGGTTAGCGCGTTCGGCTGTTAACCGAAAGGTTGGTGGTTCGATCCCATCCGGGAGCGGTGTAGTGAGGTCTCAGATGTAACGTAAAAAGCCAAAGTTTTTCCACAATACCTGACGACCATTTAATTTTTGGGCTTCGGTGGCGCAATGGTTAGCGCGTTCGGCTGTTAACCGAAAGGTTGGTGGTTCGAGCCCACCCGGGAGCGATGTTATGAGGTGTCAGATGTAACGCAAAATATAAAAGTATTTCCACAATACCTGACGACCATTTAAATTTTAGGCTTCCGTGGCGTAATGGCTGGCTCGTTCGGCTGTAATCCGAAAGGTTGGTGGTTCGAGCCCATCCGGGAACGGTGTGGTGAGGTCTCAGATGTAACGTAGAAAGCCAAAATTTTTCCAAAATACCTGACGACCATTTCATTTTTGGGCTTCGTTGGCGCAATGGTTAGCGCGTTCGGCTGTTAACCGAAAGGTTGGTGGTTCGAGCCCACCCGGGAGCGGTGTTGTGAGGTGTCAGATGTAACTTAAGAAGTCAAAGTTTTTCCACAATACCTGACGGCCATTTAATTTTTAGGCTTCTATGGCGCGATGGTTAGGTTAGGGCGTTCGGCTGTTAACCGAAAGGTTGGTGGTTAGATCCCACGCTGGAGAGTTCGTGTGAAATGTTTTAAGTAACATAAAAAGTCAAAGTTTTTCCACCATACTTAACAACATTTTAAATTCTAAGCTTCCGTGGCGCAATGCTGAGTGCGTTCGGCCGTTAACCGATAGGTTGGTGGTTCGAGCCCATCCGGGAGCGGTGTTGTGAGGTCTCAGATGTGACGTAAAATGTCAAAGTTTTTCCGCAATAGCTGAAGACCATTTAATTTTTGGGCTTCCGTTGCGCAATGGTTAGCGCGTTCGGCTGTTAACCGAAAGGTTGGTGGGTCGAGCCCACCCGGGAGCGGTGTTGAGAGGTCTCAGATGGAACGTAAAAAGTCAGAGTTTTTCTACAATACCTGACATCAAATTAATTTCCTAGCTTCCGTGGCGTAATGGTTTGCGCGTTCGGCTGTTAACCGAAAAGTTGGTGGTTCAAGCCCACCCGGGAACGGTTGTGTAATGTTTTATAAGTAACGTAAAAAGTCAAAGTTTTTCCACAATACCTGACGGCCATTTAACTTTTAGGCTTCCGTGACGCGATGGTTAGGTTAGCGCGTTCGGCTGTTAACCGAAAGGTTGGTGGTTAGAGCCCACGCTGGAGCGTTAGTGTGAAGTGTTATAAGTAACATAAAATGTCAAAGTTTTTCCACCATACTTGACAACATCTTAAGTTATAAGCTTCGGTGGCGCAATGGTTAGCGCGTTCGGCTGTTTTTAACGAAAGGTTGGTGGTTCGAGCCCACCCGGGAGCGGTGATGTGAGGTGTCAGATTTAACTTAAAAAGTCAAAGTTTTTCCACAATACCTGACGGCCATTAAATTTTTAGGCTTCTGTGGCGCGATGGTTAGGTTAGGGCGTTCGGCTGTTAACCGAAAGGGTGGTGGTTAGATCCCACGCTGGAGCGTTAGTGTAAAATGTTTTAAGTAAGATAAAAAGTCAAAGTTTTTCCACCATACTTGACAACATTTTAAATTCTAAGCTTCCGTGGCGCAATGCTTAGTGCGTTCGGCCGTTAACCGAAAGGTTGGGGGTTCGAGCCCATCCGGGAGCGGTGTTGTGAGGTCTCAGATGTGACGTAAAAAGTCAAAGTTTTTCCACAATACCTGAAGACCATTTAATTTTTGGGCTTCCGTTGCGCAATGGTTAGCGCGTTCGGCTGTTAACCGAAAGGTTGGTGGTTCGAGCCCATCCGGGAACGGTGTAGTGAGGTCTCAGATGTAACGTAAAAAGCCAAAGTTTTTCCACAATACCTGACGACCATTTAATTTTTGGGCTTCGTTGGCGCAATGGTTAGCGCGTTCAGCTGTTAACCGAAAGGTTGGTGGTTCGAGCCCACCCGGGAGCGGTGTTGTGAGGTGTCAGATGTAACTTAAGAAGTCAAAGTTTTTCTACAATACCTGACGGCCATTTAATTTTTAGGCTTCTGTGGCGCGATGGTTAGGTTAGGGCGTTCGGCTGTTAACCGAAAGGTTGGTGGTTAGATCCCACGCTGGAGCGTTAGTGTGAAATGTTTTAAGTAACATAGAAAGTCAAAGTTTTTCCACCATACTTGACAACTTTTTAAATTCTAAGCTTCCGTGGCGAAATGCTTAGTGCGTTCGGCCGTTAATCGAAAGGTTGGTGGTTCGAGCCCATCCGGGAGCGGTGTTGTGAGGTCTCAGATGTGACGAAAAAAGTCAAAATTTTTCCACAATACCTGAAGACCATTTAATTTTTGGGCTTCCGTTGAGCAATGGTTAGCGCGTTCGGCTGTTAACCGAAAGGTTGGTGGTTCGATCCCATCCGGGAGCGGTGTAGTGAGGTCTCAGATGTAACGTAAAAAGCCAAAGTTTTTCCACAATACCTGACGACCATTTAATTTTTGGGCTTCGGTGGCGCAATGGTTAGCGCGTTCGGCTGTTAACCGAAAGGTTGGTGGTTCGAGCCCACCCGGGAGCGATGTTATGAGGTGTCAGATGTAACGCAAAATATAAAAGTATTTCCACAATACCTGACGACCATTTAATTTTTAGGCTTCCGTGGCGTAATGGCTGGCTCGTTCGGCTGTAATCCGAAAGGTTGGTGGTTCGAGCCCATCCGGGAACGGTGTGGTGAGGTCTCAGATGTAACGTAGAAAGCCAAAATTTTTCCAAAATACCTGACGACCATTTCATTTTTGGGCTTCGTTGGCGCAATGGTTAGCGCGTTCGGCTGTTAACCGAAAGGTTGGTGGTTCGAGCCCACCCGGGAGCGGTGTTGTGAGGTGTCAGATGTAACTTAAGAAGTCAAAGTTTTTCCACAATACCTGACGGCCATTTAATTTTTAGGCTTCTATGGCGCGATGGTTAGGTTAGGGCGTTCGGCTGTTAACCGAAAGGTTGGTGGTTAGATCCCACGCTGGAGAGTTCGTGTGAAATGTTTTAAGTAACATAAAAAGTCAAAGTTTTTCCACCATACTTAACAACATTTTAAATTCTAAGCTTCCGTGGCGCAATGCTGAGTGCGTTCGGCCGTTAACCGATAGGTTGGTGGTTCGAGCCCATCCGGGAGCGGTGTTGTGAGGTCTCAGATGTGACGTAAAATGTCAAAGTTTTTCCGCAATAGCTGAAGACCATTTAATTTTTGGGCTTCCGTTGCGCAATGGTTAGCGCGTTCGGCTGTTAACCGAAAGGTTGGTGGGTCGAGCCCACCCGGGAGCGGTGTTGAGAGGTCTCAGATGGAACGTAAAAAGTCAGAGTTTTTCTACAATACCTGACATCAAATTAATTTCCTAGCTTCCGTGGCGTAATGGTTTGCGCGTTCGGCTGTTAACCGAAAAGTTGGTGGTTCAAGCCCACCCGGGAACGGTTGTGTAATGTTTTATAAGTAACGTAAAAAGTCAAAGTTTTTCCACAATACCTGACGGCCATTTAACTTTTAGGCTTCCGTGACGCGATGGTTAGGTTAGCGCGTTCGGCTGTTAACCGAAAGGTTGGTGGTTAGAGCCCACGCTGGAGCGTTAGTGTGAAGTGTTATAAGTAACATAAAATGTCAAAGTTTTTCCACCATACTTGACAACATCTTAAGTTATAAGCTTCGGTGGCGCAATGGTTAGCGCGTTCGGCTGTTTTTAACGAAAGGTTGGTGGTTCGAGCCCACCCGGGAGCGGTGATGTGAGGTGTCAGATTTAACTTAAAAAGTCAAAGTTTTTCCACAATACCTGACGGCCATTAAATTTTTAGGCTTCTGTGGCGCGATGGTTAGGTTAGGGCGTTCGGCTGTTAACCGAAAGGGTGGTGGTTAGATCCCACGCTGGAGCGTTAGTGTAAAATGTTTTAAGTAAGATAAAAAGTCAAAGTTTTTCCACCATACTTGACAACATTTTAAATTCTAAGCTTCCGTGGCGCAATGCTTAGTGCGTTCGGCCGTTAACCGAAAGGTTGGTGGTTCGAGCCCATCCGGGAGCGGTGTTGTGAGGTCTCAGATGTGACGTAAAAAGTCAAAGTTTTTCCACAATACCTGAAGACCATTTAATTTTTGGGCTTCCGTTGCGCAATGGTTAGCGCGTTCGGCTGTTAACCGAAAGGTTGGTGGTTCGAGCCCATCCGGGAGCGATGTAGTGAGGTCTCAGATGTAACGTAAAAACCCAAAGTTTTTCCACAATACCTGACGACCATTTAATTTTTCGGCTTCGGTGGCGCAATGGTTAGCGCGTTCGGCTGTTAACCGAAAGGTTGGTGGTTCGAGCCCACCCGGGAGCGGTGTTATGAGGTGTCAGATATAACGCAAAATATAAAAGTATTTCCACAATACCTGACGACCATTTAATTTTTAGGCTTCCGTGGCGTAATGGCTGGCTCGTTCGGCTGTAATCCGAAAGGTTGGTGGTTCGAGCCCATCCGGGAACGGTGTGGTGAGGTGTCAGATGTAACTTAAAAAGTCAAAGTTTTTCCACAATACCTGAAGACCATTTAGTTTTTGGGCTTCCGTTGCGCAATGGTTAGCGCGTTCGGCTGTTAACCGAAAGGTTGGTGGTTCGAGCCCATCCGGGAGCGGTGTTGTGAGGTCTCAGATGTGACGTAAAAAGTCAAAGTTTTTCCACAATACCTGAAGACCGTTTAATTTTTGGGCTTCCGTTGCGCAATGGTTAGCGCGTTCGGCTGTTAACCGAAAGGTTGGTGGTTCGAGCCCACCCGGGAGCGGTGTTGTGAGGTCTCAGATGGAACGTAAAAAGTCAGAGTTTTTCTACAATACCTGACATCAAATTAATTTCCTAGCTTCCGTGGCGTAATGGTTTGCGCGTTCGGCTGTTAACCGAAAAGTTGGTGGTTCAAGCCCACCCGGGAACGGTTGTGTAATGTTTTATAAGTAACGTAAAAAGTCAAAGTTTTTCCACAATACCTGACGGCCATTTAATTTTTAGGCTTCCGTGACGCGATGGTTAGGTTAGGGCGTTCGGCTGTTAACCGAAAGGTTGGTGGTTAGATCCCACGCTGGAGCGTTAGTGTAAAATGTTTTAAGTAAGATAAAAAGTCAAAGTTTTTCCACCATACTTGACAACATTTTAAATTCTAAGCTTCCGTGGCGCAATGCTTAGTGCGTTCGGCCGTTAACCGAAAGGTTGGTGGTTCGAGCCCACCCGGGAGCGGTGTTATGAGGTGTCAGATATAACGCAAAATATAAAAGTATTTCCACAATACCTGACGACCATTTAATTTTTAGGCTTCCGTGGCGTAATGGCTGGCTCGTTCGGCTGTAATCCGAAAGGTTGGTGGTTCGAGCCCATCCGGGAACGGTGTGGTGAGGTGTCAGATGTAACTTAAAAAGTCAAAGTTTTTCCACAATACCTGAAGACCATTTAGTTTTTGGGCTTCCGTTGCGCAATGGTTAGCGCGTTCGGCTGTTAACCGAAAGGTTGGTGGTTCGAGCCCATCCGGGAGCGGTGTAGTAAGGTCTCAGATGTGACGTAAAAAGTCAAAGTTTTTCCACAATACCTGAAGACCATTTAATTTTTGGGCTTCCGTTGCGCAATGGTTAGCGCGTTCGGCTGTTAACCGAAAGGTTGGTGGGTCGAGCCCACCCGGGAGCGGTGTTGTGAGGTCTCAGATGTAACGTAAAAAGTCAGAGTTTTTCCACAATACCTGAAGACCATTTAATTTTTGGGCTTCGGTGGCGCAATGGTTAGCGCGTTCGGCTGTTAACCGAAAGGTTGGTGGTTCGAGCCCACCCGGGAGCGGTGTTATGAGGTGTCAGATATAACGCAAAATATAAAAGTATTTCCACAATACCTGACGACCATTTAATTTTTAGGCTTCCGTGGCGTAATGGCTGGCTCGTTCGGCTGTAATCCGTAAGGTTGGTGGTTCGAGCCAATCCGGGAACGGTGTGGTGAGGTGTCAGATGTAACTTAAAAAGTCAAAGTTTTTCCACAATACCTGAAGACCATTTAGTTTTTGGGCTTCCGTTGCGCAATGGTTAGCGCGTTCGGCTCTTAACCGAAAGGCTGGTGGTTCAAGCCCATCCGGGAGCGGTGTTGTAAGGTCTCAGATGTAACGTAAAAAGTCATAATTTTTCCACAATACCTAACGACCATTTAATTTCCGGGCTTTGTTGCGCAATGGTTAGCACGTTCGGCTGTTAACCGAAAGGTTGGTGGTTAGAGCCCACGCTGGAGCGTTAGTGTGAGGTGTCAGATGTAACTTAAAAAGTCAAAGTTTTTGCAAAATTTCTGACGACCATTTAATTTCCGGGCTTCCGTGGCGCAATAGTTAGCGCGTTCGGCTGTTAACCGAAAGGTTGGTGGTTAGAGCCCACGCTGGAGCGTTAGTGTGAGGTGTCAGATGTAACTTAAAAAGTCAAAGTTTTTCCACAATACCTGACGGCCATTTAATTTTTAGGCTTCTGTGGCGCGATGGTTAGGTTAGGGCGTTCGGCTGTTAACCGAAAGGTTGGTGGTTAGAGCCCACGCTGGAGCGTTAGTGTGACATGTTTTAAGTAACATAAAAAGTCAAAGTTTTTCCACCATACTTGACAACATTTTAAATTCTAAGCTTCCGTGGCGCAATGCTTAGTGCGTTCGGCCGTTAACCGAAATGTTGGTGGTTCGAGCCCATCCGGGAGCGGTGTTGTGAGGTCTCAGATGTGACGTCAAAAGTCAAAGTTTTTCCACAATACCTGAAGACCATTTGATTTTTGGGCTTCCGTTGCGCAATGGTTAGCGCGTTCGGCTGTTAACCGAAAGGTTGGTGGTTCGAGCCCATCCGGGAGCGGTGTAGTGAGGTCTCAGATGTGACGTAAAAAGTCAAAGTTTTTCCACAATACCTGACGACCATTTAATTTTTGGGCTTCGGTGGTGCAATGGTTAGCGCGTTCGGCTGTTAACTGAAAGGTTGGTGTTTAGAGCCCACGCTGGAGCGTTAGTGTGAAGTGTTATAAGTAACATTAAAAGTCAAAGTTTTTCCACCATACTTGGCAACATCTTAAATCATAAGCTTCGGTGGCGCAATGGTTAGCGCGTTCGGCTGTTAACCGAAAGGTTGGTGGTTCAAGCCCACCCGGGAGCGGTGTTATGAGGTGTCAGATGTAACGCAAAATATAAAAGTATTTCCACAATACCTGACGACCAGTTAATTTTTAGGCTTCCGTGGCGTAATGGCTGGCTTGTTCGGCTGTAATCCGAAAGGTTGGTGGTTCGAGCCCACCCGGGAGCGGTGTTATGAGGTGTCAGATGTAACGCAAAATATAAAAGTATTTCCACAATACCTGACGACCAGTTAATTTTTAGGCTTCCGTGGCGTAATGGCTGGCTTGCTCGGCTGTAATCCGAAAGGTTGGTGGTTCGAGCCCATCCGGGAACGGTGTAGTGAGGTCTCAGATGTAACGTAAAAAGCCAAAGTTTTTCCACAATACCTGACGACCATTTAATTTTTGGGCTTCGTTGGCGCAATGGTTAGCGCGTTCAGCTGTTAACCGAAAGGTTGGTGGTTCGAGCCCACCCGGGAGCGGTGTTGTGAGGTGTCAGATGTAACTTAAGAAGTCAAAGTTTTTCTACAATACCTGACGGCCATTTAATTTTTAGGCTTCTGTGGCGCGATGGTTAGGTTAGGGCGTTCGGCTGTTAACCGAAAGGTTGGTGGTTAGATCCCACGCTGGAGCGTTAGTGTGAAATGTTTTAAGTAACATAGAAAGTCAAAGTTTTTCCACCATACTTGACAACTTTTTAAATTCTAAGCTTCCGTGGCGAAATGCTTAGTGCGTTCGGCCGTTAATCGAAAGGTTGGTGGTTCGAGCCCATCCGGGAGCGGTGTTGTGAGGTCTCAGATGTGACGAAAAAAGTCAAAATTTTTCCACAATACCTGAAGACCATTTAATTTTTGGGCTTCCGTTGAGCAATGGTTAGCGCGTTCGGCTGTTAACCGAAAGGTTGGTGGTTCGATCCCATCCGGGAGCGGTGTAGTGAGGTCTCAGATGTAACGTAAAAAGCCAAAGTTTTTCCACAATACCTGACGACCATTTAATTTTTGGGCTTCGGTGGCGCAATGGTTAGCGCGTTCGGCTGTTAACCGAAAGGTTGGTGGTTCGAGCCCACCCGGGAGCGATGTTATGAGGTGTCAGATGTAACGCAAAATATAAAAGTATTTCCACAATACCTGACGACCATTTAATTTTTAGGCTTCCGTGGCGTAATGGCTGGCTCGTTCGGCTGTAATCCGAAAGGTTGGTGGTTCGAGCCCATCCGGGAACGGTGTGGTGAGGTCTCAGATGTAACGTAGAAAGCCAAAATTTTTCCAAAATACCTGACGACCATTTCATTTTTGGGCTTCGTTGGCGCAATGGTTAGCGCGTTCGGCTGTTAACCGAAAGGTTGGTGGTTCGAGCCCACCCGGGAGCGGTGTTGTGAGGTGTCAGATGTAACTTAAGAAGTCAAAGTTTTTCCACAATACCTGACGGCCATTTAATTTTTAGGCTTCTGTGGCGCGATGGTTAGGTTAGGGCGTTCGGCTGTTAACCGAAAGGTTGGTGGTTAGATCCCACGCTGGAGAGTTAGTGTGAAATGTTTTAAGTAACATAAAAAGTCAAAGTTTTTCCACCATACTTAACAACATTTTAAATTCTAAGCTTCCGTGGCGCAATGCTGAGTGCGTTCGGCCGTTAACCGATAGGTTGGTGGTTCGAGCCCATCCGGGAGCGGTGTTGTGAGGTCTCAGATGTGACGTAAAATGTCAAAGTTTTTCCGCAATAACTGAAGACCATTTAATTTTTGGACTTCCGTTGCGCAATGGTTAGCGCGTTCGGCTGTTAACCGAAAGGTTGGTGGTTCGAGCCCACCCGGGAGCGGTGTTGTGAGGTCTCAGATGGAACGTAAAAAGTCAGAGTTTTTCTACAATACCTGACATCAAATTAATTTCCTAGCTTCCGTGGCGTAATGGTTTGCGCGTTCGGCTGTTAACCGAAAAGTTGGTGGTTCAAGCCCACCCGGGAACGGTTGTGTAATGTTTTATAAGTAACGTAAAAAGTCAAAGTTTTTCCACAATACCTGACGGCCATTTAACTTTTAGGCTTCCGTGACGCGATGGTTAGGTTAGCGCGTTCGGCTGTTAACCGAAAGGTTGGTGGTTAGAGCCCACGCTGGAGCGTTAGTGTGAAGTGTTATAAGTAACATAAAATGTCAAAGTTTTTCCACCATACTTGACAACATCTTAAGTTATAAGCTTCGGTGGCGCAATGGTTAGCGCGTTCGGCTGTTAACCGAAAGGTTGGTGGTTCGAGCCCACCCGGGAGCGGTGATGTGAGGTGTCAGATTTAACTTAAAAAGTCAAAGTTTTTCCACAATACCTGACGGCCATTTAATTTTTAGGCTTCTGTGGCGCGATGGTTAGGTTAGGGCGTTCGGCTGTTAACCGAAAGGGTGGTGGTTAGATCCCACGCTGGAGCGTTAGTGTAAAATGTTTTAAGTAAGATAAAAAGTCAAAGTTTTTCCACCATACTTGACAACATTTTAAATTCTAAGCTTCCGTGGCGCAATGCTTAGTGCGTTCGGCCGTTAACCGAAAGGTTGGTGGTTCGAGCCCATCCGGGAGCGGTGTTGTGAGGTCTCAGATGTGACGAAAAAAGTCAAAATTTTTCCACAATACCTGAAGACCATTTAATTTTTGGGCTTCCGTTGAGCAATGGTTAGCGCGTTCGGCTGTTAACCGAAAGGTTGGTGGTTCGATCCCATCCGGGAGCGGTGTAGTGAGGTCTCAGATGTAACGTAAAAAGCCAAAGTTTTTCCACAATACCTGACGACCATTTAATTTTTGGGCTTCGGTGGCGCAATGGTTAGCGCGTTCGGCTGTTAACCGAAAGGTTGGTGGTTCGAGCCCACCCGGGAGCGATGTTATGAGGTGTCAGATGTAACGCAAAATATAAAAGTATTTCCACAATACCTGACGACCATTTAATGATTAGGCTTCCGTGGCGTAATGGCTGGCTCGTTCGGCTGTAATCCGAAAGGTTGGTGGTTCGAGCCCATCCGGGAACGGTGTGGTGAGGTCTCAGATGTAACGTAGAAAGCCAAAATTTTTCCAAAATACCTGACGACCATTTCATTTTTGGGCTTCGTTGGCGCAATGGTTAGCGCGTTCGGCTGTTAACCGAAAGGTTGGTGGTTAGAGCCCACGCTGGAGCGTTAGTGTGAAGTGTTATAAGTAACATAAAATGTCAAAGTTTTTCCACCATACTTGACAACATCTTAAGTTATAAGCTTCGGTGGCGCAATGGTTAGCGCGTTCGGCTGTTAACCGAAAGGTTGGTGGTTCGAGCCCACCCGGGAGCGGTGATGTGAGGTGTCAGATTTAACTTAAAAAGTCAAAGTTTTTCCACAATACCTGACGGCCATTTAATTTTTAGGCTTCTGTGGCGCGATGGTTAGGTTAGGGCGTTCGGCTGTTAACCGAAAGGGTGGTGGTTAGATCCCACGCTGGAGCGTTAGTGTAAAATGTTTTAAGTAAGATAAAAAGTCAAAGTTTTTCCACCATACTTGACAACATTTTAAATTCTAAGCTTCCGTGGCGCAATGCTTAGTGCGTTCGGCCGTTAACCGAAAGGTTGGTGGTTCGAGCCCATCCGGGAGCGGTGTTGTGAGGTCTCAGATGTGACGAAAAAAGTCAAAATTTTTCCACAATACCTGAAGACCATTTAATTTTTGGGCTTCCGTTGAGCAATGGTTAGCGCGTTCGGCTGTTAACCGAAAGGTTGGTGGTTCGATCCCATCCGGGAGCGGTGTAGTGAGGTCTCAGATGTAACGTAAAAAGCCAAAGTTTTTCCACAATACCTGACGACCATTTAATTTTTGGGCTTCGGTGGCGCAATGGTTAGCGCGTTCGGCTGTTAACCGAAAGGTTGGTGGTTCGAGCCCACCCGGGAGCGATGTTATGAGGTGTCAGATGTAACGCAAAATATAAAAGTATTTCCACAATACCTGACGACCATTTAATGATTAGGCTTCCGTGGCGTAATGGCTGGCTCGTTCGGCTGTAATCCGAAAGGTTGGTGGTTCGAGCCCATCCGGGAACGGTGTGGTGAGGTCTCAGATGTAACGTAGAAAGCCAAAATTTTTCCAAAATACCTGACGACCATTTCATTTTTGGGCTTCGTTGGCGCAATGGTTAGCGCGTTCGGCTGTTAACCGAAAGGTTGGTGGTTCGAGCCCACCCGGGAGCGGTGTTGTGAGGTGTCAGATGTAACTTAAGAAGTCAAAGTTTTTCCACAATACCTGACGGCCATTTAATTTTTAGGCTTCTGTGGCGCGATGGTTAGGTTAGGGCGTTCGGCTGTTAACCGAAAGGTTGGTGGTTAGATCCCACGCTGGAGAGTTAGTGTGAAATGTTTTAAGTAACATAAAAAGTCAAAGTTTTTCCACCATACTTAACAACATTTTAAATTCTAAGCTTCCGTGGCGCAATGCTGAGTGCGTTCGGCCGTTAACCGATAGGTTGGTGGTTCGAGCCCATCCGGGAGCGGTGTTGTGAGGTCTCAGATGTGACGTAAAATGTCAAAGTTTTTCCGCAATACCTGAAGACCATTTAATTTTTGGGCTTCCGTTGCGCAATGGTTAGCGCGTTCGGCTGTTAACCGAAAGGTTGGTGGTTCGAGCCCACCCGGGAGCGGTGTTGTGAGGTCTCAGATGGAACGTAAAAAGTCAGAGTTTTTCTACAATACCTGACATCAAATTAATTTCCTAGCTTCCGTGGCGTAATGGTTTGCGCGTTCGGCTGTTAACCGAAAGGTTGGTGGTTCGAGCCCACCCGAGAGCGGTGTTATGAGTTGTCAGATGTAACGCAAAATATAAAAGTATTTCCACAATACCTGACGACCATTTAATTTTTAGGCTTCCGTGGCGTAATGGCTGGCTCGTTCGGCTGTAATCCGAAAGGGTGGTGGTTCGAGCCCACCCGGGAGCGGTGTTGTGAGGTGTCAGATGTAACTTAAGAAGTCATAGTTTTTCCACAATACCTGACGGCCATTTAATTTTTAGGCTTCTGTGGCGCGATGGTTAGGTTAGGGCGTTCGGCTGTTAACCGAAAGGTTGGTGGTTAGATCCCACGCTCGAGAGTTAGTGTGAAATGTTTTAAGTAACATAAAAAGTCAAAGTTTTTCCACAATACTTGACAACATTTTAAATTCTAAGCTTGAGTGGCGCAATGCTTAGTGCGTTCGGCCGTTAACCGATAAGTTGGTGGTTCGAGCCCATCCGGGAGCGGTGTTGTGAGGTCTCAGATGTGACGTAAGAAGTCAAAGTTTTTCCACAATACCTGAAGACCATTTAACTTTTGGGCTTCCGTTGCGCAATGGTTAGCGCGTTCGGCTGTTACCCGAAGGGTTGGTGGTTCGAGCCCATCCGGGAGCGGTGTAGTAATGTCTCAGATGTAACGTAAAAAGCCAAAGTTTTTCCACAATACCTGACGACCATTCAATTTTTGGGCTTCGGTGGCGCAATGGTTAGCGCGTTCGGCTGTTAACCGAATGGTTGGTGGTTCGAGCCCACCCGGGAGCGGTGTTGTGAGGTCTCAGATGTAACGCAAAAAGTCAGAGTTTTTCTACAATACCTGACATCAAATTAATTTCCTAGCTTCCGTGGCGTAATGGCTTGCGCGTTCGGCGGTTAACCGAAAAGTTGGTGGTTCAAGCCCACCCGGGAACGGTTGTGTAATGTTTAATAAGTAACGTAAAAAGTCAAAGTTTTTCCACAATACCTGAGGGCCATTTAATTTTTAGGCTTCCGTGGCGCGATGGTTAGGTTAGCGCGTTCGGCTGTTAACCGAAAGGTTGGTGGTTAGAGCCCACGCTGGAGCGTTAGTGTGAAGTGTTATAAGTAACATAAAAAGTCAAAGTTTTTCCACCATACTTGACAACATTTTAAATTATAAGCTTCGGTGGCACAATGGTTAGCGTGTTCGGCTGATAACCGAAAGGTTGGTGGTTCGAGCCCATCCGGGAGCGGTGTTGTGAGGTGTCAGATGTAACTTAAAAAGTCAAAGTTTTACCACAATACCTGACGGCCATTTAATTTTTAGGCTTCTGTGGCGCGATGGTTAGGTTAGGGCGTTCGGCTGTTAACCGAAAGGTTGGTGGTTCGAGCCCACCCGAGAGCGGTGTTATGAGTTGTCAGATGTAACGCAAAATATAAAAGTATTTCCACAATACCTGACGACCATTTAATTTTTAGGCTTCCGTGGCGTAATGGCTGGCTCGTTCGGCTGTAATCCGAAAGGGTGGTGGTTCGAGCCCACCCGGGAGCGGTGTTGTGAGGTGTCAGATGTAACTTAAGAAGTCATAGTTTTTCCACAATACCTGACGGCCATTTAATTTTTAGGCTTCTGTGGCGCGATGGTTAGGTTAGGGCGTTCGGCTGTTAACCGAAAGGTTGGTGGTTAGATCCCACGCTCGAGAGTTAGTGTGAAATGTTTTAAGTAACATAAAAAGTCAAAGTTTTTCCACAATACTTGACAACATTTTAAATTCTAAGCTTGAGTGGCGCAATGCTTAGTGCGTTCGGCCGTTAACCGATAAGTTGGTGGTTCGAGCCCATCCGGGAGCGGTGTTGTGAGGTCTCAGATGTGACGTAAGAAGTCAAAGTTTTTCCACAATACCTGAAGACCATTTAACTTTTGGGCTTCCGTTGCGCAATGGTTAGCGCGTTCGGCTGTTACCCGAAGGGTTGGTGGTTCGAGCCCATCCGGGAGCGGTGTAGTAATGTCTCAGATGTAACGTAAAAAGCCAAAGTTTTTCCACAATACCTGACGACCATTCAATTTTTGGGCTTCGGTGGCGCAATGGTTAGCGCGTTCGGCTGTTAACCGAATGGTTGGTGGTTCGAGCCCACCCGGGAGCGGTGTTGTGAGGTCTCAGATGTAACGCAAAAAGTCAGAGTTTTTCTACAATACCTGACATCAAATTAATTTCCTAGCTTCCGTGGCGTAATGGCTTGCGCGTTCGGCGGTTAACCGAAAAGTTGGTGGTTCAAGCCCACCCGGGAACGGTTGTGTAATGTTTAATAAGTAACGTAAAAAGTCAAAGTTTTTCCACAATACCTGAGGGCCATTTAATTTTTAGGCTTCCGTGGCGCGATGGTTAGGTTAGCGCGTTCGGCTGTTAACCGAAAGGTTGGTGGTTAGAGCCCACGCTGGAGCGTTAGTGTGAAGTGTTATAAGTAACATAAAAAGTCAAAGTTTTTCCACCATACTTGACAACATTTTAAATTATAAGCTTCGGTGGCACAATGGTTAGCGTGTTCGGCTGATAACCGAAAGGTTGGTGGTTCGAGCCCATCCGGGAGCGGTGTTGTGAGGTGTCAGATGTAACTTAAAAAGTCAAAGTTTTACCACAATACCTGACGGCCATTTAATTTTTAGGCTTCTGTGGCGCGATGGTTAGGTTAGGGCGTTCGGCTGTTAACCGAAAGGTTGGTGGTTCGAGCCCACCCGAGAGCGGTGTTATGAGTTGTCAGATGTAACGCAAAATATAAAAGTATTTCCACAATACCTGACGACCATTTAATTTTTAGGCTTCCGTGGCGTAATGGCTGGCTCGTTCGGCTGTAATCCGAAAGGGTGGTGGTTCGAGCCCACCCGGGAGCGGTGTTGTGAGGTGTCAGATGTAACTTAAGAAGTCATAGTTTTTCCACAATACCTGACGGCCATTTAATTTTTAGGCTTCTGTGGCGCGATGGTTAGGTTAGGGCGTTCGGCTGTTAACCGAAAGGTTGGTGGTTAGATCCCACGCTCGAGAGTTAGTGTGAAATGTTTTAAGTAACATAAAAAGTCAAAGTTTTTCCACAATACTTGACAACATTTTAAATTCTAAGCTTGAGTGGCGCAATGCTTAGTGCGTTCGGCCGTTAACCGATAAGTTGGTGGTTCGAGCCCATCCGGGAGCGGTGTTGTGAGGTCTCAGATGTGACGTAAGAAGTCAAAGTTTTTCCACAATACCTGAAGACCATTTAACTTTTGGGCTTCCGTTGCGCAATGGTTAGCGCGTTCGGCTGTTACCCGAAGGGTTGGTGGTTCGAGCCCATCCGGGAGCGGTGTAGTAATGTCTCAGATGTAACGTAAAAAGCCAAAGTTTTTCCACAATACCTGACGACCATTCAATTTTTGGGCTTCGGTGGCGCAATGGTTAGCGCGTTCGGCTGTTAACCGAATGGTTGGTGGTTCGAGCCCATCCGGGAGCGGTGTTGTGAGGTCTCAGATGAGACGTAAGAAGTCAAAGTTTTTCCACAATACCTGAAGACCATTTAACTTTTGGGCTTCCGTTGCGCAATGGTTAGCGCGTTCGGCTGTTACCCGAAGGGTTGGTGGTTCGAGCCCATCCGGGAGCGGTGTAGTAATGTCTCAGATGTAACGTAAAAAGCCAAAGTTTTTCCACAATACCTGACGACCATTCAATTTTTGGGCTTCGGTGGCGCAATGGTTAGCGCGTTCGGCTGTTAACCGAATGGTTGGTGGTTCGAGCCCACCCGGGAGCGGTGTTGTGAGGTCTCAGATGTAACGCAAAAAGTCAGAGTTTTTCTACAATACCTGACATCAAATTAATTTCCTAGCTTCCGTGGCGTAATGGCTTGCGCGTTCGGCGGTTAACCGAAAAGTTGGTGGTTCAAGCCCACCCGGGAACGGTTGTGTAATGTTTTATAAGTAACGTAAAAAGTCAAAGTTTTTCCACAATACCTGAGGGCCATTTAATTTTTAGGCTTCCGTGGCGCGATGGTTAGGTTAGCGCGTTCGGCTGTTAACCGAAAGGTTGGTGGTTAGAGCCCACGCTGGAGCGTTAGTGTGAAGTGTTATAAGTAACATAAAAAGTCAAAGTTTTTCCACCATACTTGACAACATTTTAAATTATAAGCTTCGGTGGCACAATGGTTAGCGTGTTCGGCTGATAACCGAAAGTTTGGTGGTTCGAGCCCATCCGGGAGCGGTGTTGTGAGGTGTCAGATGTAACTTAAAAAGTCAAAGTTTTACCACAATACCTGACGGCCATTTAATTTTTAGGCTTCTGTGGCGCGATGGTTAGGTTAGGGCGTTCGGCTGTTAACCGAAAGGTTGGTGGTTAGATCCCACGCTGTAGCGTTAGTGTGAAATGTTTTATGTAACATAAAAAGTCAAAGTTCTTCCACCATACTTGACAACATTTTAAATTCTAAGCTTCCGTGGCGCAATGCTTAGTGCGTTCGGCAGTTAACCGAAAGTTTGGTGGTTCGAGCCCATCCGGGAGCGGTGTTGTGAGGTCTCAGATGTAACGTAAAAAGCCAAAGTTTTTCCACAATACCTGACGACCTTTTAATTTTTGGGCTTCGGTGGCGCAATGGTTAGCGCGTTCGGCTGTTAACCGAAAGGTTGGTGGTTCGAGCCCACCCGAGAGCGGTGTTATGAGTTGTCAGATGTAACGCAAAATATAAAAGTATTTCCACAATACCTGACGACCATTTAATTTTTAGGCTTCCGTGGCGTAATGGCTGGCTCGTTCGGCTGTAATCCGAAAGGGTGGTGGTTCGAGCCCACCCGGGAGCGGTGTTGTGAGGTGTCAGATGTAACTTAAGAAGTCATAGTTTTTCCACAATACCTGACGGCCATTTAATTTTTAGGCTTCTGTGGCGCGATGGTTAGGTTAGGGCGTTCGGCTGTTAACCGAAAGGTTGGTGGTTAGATCCCACGCTCGAGAGTTAGTGTGAAATGTTTTAAGTAACATAAAAAGTCAAAGTTTTTCCACAATACTTGACAACATTTTAAATTCTAAGCTTCCGTGGCGCAATGCTTAGTGCGTTCGGCCGTTAACCGATAAATTGGTGGTTCGAGCCCATCCGGGAGCGGTGTTGTGAGGTCTCAGATGTGACGTAAAAAGTCAAAGTTTTTCCACAATACCTGAAGACCATTTAACTTTTGGGCTTCCGTTGCGCAATGGTTAGCGCGTTCGGCTGTTACCCGAAGGGTTGGTGGTTCGAGCCCATCCGGGAGCGGTGTAGTAATGTCTCAGATGTAACGTAAAAAGCCAAAGTTTTTCCACAATACCTGACGACCATTCAATTTTTGGGCTTCGGTGGCGCAATGGTTAGCGCGTTCGGCTGTTAACCGAAAGGTTGGTGGTTCGAGCCCACCCGGGAGCGGTGTTGTGAGGTCTCAGATGTAACGCAAAAAGTCAGAGTTTTTCTACAATACCTGACATCAAATTAATTTCCTAGCTTCCGAGGCGTAATGGCTTGCGCGTTCGGCGGTTAACCGAAAAGTTGGTGGTTCAAGCCCACCCGGGAACGGTTGTGTAATGTTTTATAAGTAACGTAAAAAGTCAAAGTGTTTCCACAATACCTGACGGCCATTTAAATTTTAGGCTTCCGTGGCGCGAAGGTGAGGTTAGCGCGTTCGGCTGTTAACCGAAAGGTTGGTGGTTAGAGCCCACGCTGGAGCGTTAGTGTGAAGTGTTATAAGTAACATAAAAAGTCAAAGTTTTTCCACCATACTTGACAACATTTTAAATTATAAGCTTCGGTGGCGCAATGGTTAGCGCGTTCGGCTGTTAACCGAAAGGTTGGTGGTTCGAGCCCACCCGGGAGCGGTGTTGTGAGGTGTCAGATGTAACTTAAAAAGTCAAAGTTTTTCCACAATACCTGACGGCCATTTAATTTTTAGGCTTCTGTGGCGCGATGGTTAGGTTAGGGCGTTCGGCTGTTTACCGAAAGGTTGGTGGTTCGAGCACATCATGGAGCGGTGTAGTAAGGTTTCAGATGTGACGTAAAAAGTCAAAGTTTTTCCACAATACCTGAAGGCCATTTATTTTTTGGGCTTCCGTTGCGCAATGGTTAGCGCGTTCGGCTGTTAACCGAAAGGTTGGTGGTTCGAGCCCATCCGGGAGCGGTGTTATGAGGTGTCAGATGTAACGCAAAATATAAACGTATTTCCACAATACCTGACGACCATTTAATTTTTAGGCTTCCGTGGCGTAATGGCTGGCTCGTTCGGCTGTAATCCGAAAGGTTGGTGGTTCGAGCCCATCCGGGAACGGTGTAGTGAGGTCTCAGATGTAACGTAAAAAGCCAAAGTTTTTCCACAATACCTGGCGACCATTTAATTTTTGGGCTTCATTGGCGCAATGGTTAGCGCGTTCGGCTGTTAACCGAAAGGTTGGTGGTTCAAGCCCACCCGGGAACAGTTGTGTAATGTTTTATAAGTAACGTAAGAAGTCAAAGTTTTTCCATAATACCTGAGGGCCATTTAATTTTTAGGCTTCCGTGGCGCGATGGTTAGGTTAGCGCGTTCGGCTGTTAACCGAAAGGTTGGTGGTTAGAGCCCACGCTGGAGCGTTAGTGTGAAGTGTTATAAGTAACATAAAAAGTCAAAGTTTTTCCACCATACTTGACAACATTTTAAATTATAAGCTTCGGTGGCGCAATGGTTAGCGCGTTCGGCTGTTAACCGAAAGGTTGGTGGTTCGAGCCCATCCGGGAGCGGTGTTGTGAGGTGTCAGATGTAACTTAAAAAGTCAAAGTTTTTCCACAATACCTAACGGCCATTTAATTTTTAGGCTTCTGTGGCGCGATGGTTAGGTTAGGGCGTTCGGCTGTTAACCGAAAGGTTGGTGGTTCGAGCCCACCCGGGAGCGGTGTTATGAGTTGTCAGATGTAACGCAAAATATAAAAGTATTTCCACAATACCTGACGACCATTTAATTTTTAGGCTTCCGTGGCGTAATGGCTGGCTCCTTCGGCTGTAATCCGAAAGGTTGGTGGTTCGAGCCCATCCGGGAACGGTGTAGTGAGGTCTCAGATGTAACGTAAAAAGCCAAAGTTTTTCCACAATACCTGACGACCATTTAATTTTTGGGCTTCGTTGGCGCAATGGTTAGCGCGTTCGGCTGTTAAACGAAAGGTTGGTGGTTCGAGCCCACCCGGGAGCGGTGTTGTGAGGTGTCAGATGTAACTTAAGAAGTCATAGTTTTTCCACAATACCTGACGGCCATTTAATTTTTAGGCTTCTGTGGCGCGATGGTTAGGTTAGGGCGTTCGGCTGTTAACCGAAAGGTTGGTGGTTAGATCCCACGCTCGAGAGTTAGTGTGAAATGTTTTAAGTAACATAAAAAGTCAAAGTTTTTCCACAATACCTGAAGACCATTTAACTTTTGGGCTTCCGTTGCGCAATGGTTAGCGCGTTCGGCTGTTAACCGAAGGGTTGGTGGTTCGAGCCCATCCGGGAGCGGTATAGTAAGGTCTCAGATGTAACGTAAAAAGCCAAAGTTTTTCCACAATACCTGACGACCATTTAATTTTTGGGCTTCGGTGGCGCAATGGTTAGCGCGTTCGGCTGTTAACCGAAAGGTTGGTGGTTCGAGCCCACCCGGGAGCGGTGTTGTGAGGTCTCAGATGTAACGTAAAAAGTCAGAGTTTTTCTACAATACCTGACGTCAAATTAATTTCCTAGCTTCCGTGGCGTAATGGCTTGCGCGTTCGGCTGTTAACCGAAAAGTTGGTGGTTCAAGCCCACCCGGGAACGGTTGTGTAATGTTTTATAAGTAACGTAAAAAGTCAAAGTTTTTCCACAATACCTGACGGCCATTTAAATTTTAGGCTTCCGTGGCGCGAAGGTGAGGTTAGCGCGTTCGGCTGTTAACCGAAAGGTTGGTGGTTAGAGCCCACGCTGGAGCGTTAGTGTGAAGTGTTATAAGTAACATAAAAAGTCAAAGTTTTTCCACCATACTTGACAACATTTTAAATTACAAGCTTCGGTGGCGCAATGCTTAGTGCGTTCGGCCCTTAACCGAAAGGTTGGTGGTTCGAGCCCATCCGGGAGCGGTGTTGTGCGGTCTCAGATGTGACGTAAAAAGTCAAAGTTTTTCCACAATACCTGAAGACCATTTAATATTTGGGCTTCCGTTGCGCAATGGTTAGCGCGTTCGGCTGTTAACCGAAAGGTTGGTGGTTCGAGCCCATCCGGGAGCGGTGTAGTGAGGTCTCAGATGTAACGTAGAAAGCCAAAGTTTTTCCACAATACCTGACGACCATTTAATTTTTGGGCTTCGGTTGCGCAATGGTTAGCGCGTTCGGCCCTTAACCGAAAGGTTGGTGGTTCGAGCCCATCCGGGAGCGGTGTTGTGAGGTCTCAGATGTAACGTAAAAAGTCAGAGTTTTTCTACAATACCTGACATCAAATTATTTTCCTACCTTCCGTGGCGTAATGGTTTGCGCGTTCGGCTGTTAACCGAAAAGTGGGTGGTTCAAGCCCACCCGGGAACGGTTGTGTAATGTTTTATAAGTAACGTAAAAAGTCAAAGTTTTTCCACAATACCTGAAGACCATCTAATTTTTGGGCTTCCGTTGCGCAATTGTTAGAGCGTTCGGCTGTTAACCGAAAGGTTGGTGGTTCGAGCCCATCCGGGAGTGGTGTTGTGAGGTTTCAGATGTCACGTAAAAAGCCAAAGTTTTTCCACAATACTTGACGACCAGTTAATTGCCGGGCTTCTGTGGTGCAGTGGTTAGCGCGTTCGGCTGTTATCCGAACGGTTGGTGGCTAAAGCCCACCCGGGAACATTGGTGTAAAGTTTTTCCACAATACCTGAAGACCATATATCTTTTGGGCTTCCGTTGCGCAATGGTTAGCGCGTTCGGCCGTTAACCGAAAGGTTGGTGGTTCGAGCCCATCCGGGAGCGGTGAAGTGAGGTATAAGATGTTACGTAAAAAGTCAAAGTTATTCCACAATACCTGAAGACCATTTAATTTTTGCGCTTCCGTTGCGCAATGGTTAGCGCGTTCGGCTGGTAACCGAAAGCTTGGTGAATTGAGCACACCCGGGAGCGTTGTTGTGAGGTATAAGATGTGACGTAAAAAGTCAAAGTTTTTGCACAATACCTGAAGACCATTTAATATTTGGGCTTCCAATGCGCAATGGTTAACGCGTTCGACTGTTATCCGAAATCTTGGTGATTCGAGCACACCCGGGAGCGGTGTTGTGAGGTCTCAGATGTATCGTAAAAAGCCAAAGTTTTTCCAAAATACCTGACAACCGTTTAATATTTGGGCTTCGGTAGCGCAATGGTTAGCGCGTTCGGCTGTTAACCGAAAGGTTGGTGGTTCGAGCCCACCCGGGAGCGGTGTTGTGAGGTCTCAGATGTAACGTAAAAAGTCAGAGTTTTTCTACAATACCTGACATCAAATTAATTTCCTAGCTTCCGTGGCGTAATGGCTTGCGCGTTCGATTGTTAACCGAAAAGTTGGTGGTTCAAGCCCACCCGGGAACGGTTGTGTAATGTTTTATAAGTAACGTAAAAAGTCAAAGTTTTTCCACAATACCTGACGGCCATTTAATTTTTAGGCTTCCGTGGCGCGATGGTTAGGTTAGCGCGTTCGGCTGTTATCCGAAAGGTTGGTGGTTAGAGCCTACGCTGGAGCGTTAGTGTGAAGTGTTATAAGTAACATAAAAAGTCAAAGTTTTACCACCATACTTGACAACATTTTAAATTATAAGCTTCCGTGGCGCAATGTATAGCGCGTTCGGCTGTTAACCGAAAGGTTGGTGGTTCGAGAACATCCGGGATTGGTGTTGTGAGGTCTCAGATGTGACGTAAAATATAAAAGTATTTCCACAATACCTGACAACCATTTAATTTTTAGGCTTCCGTGGCGCGATGGTTAGCGCGTTCGGCTGCTAACCGAAAGGTTGGTGGTTTGAGACCACTCTGGAGCGTTAGTGTGAAGTTTTATAAGTAACGTAAAAGTTTTTCAACAATACCTGAGGACCATTTAATTTTTAGGCTTCCGTGGCGCAATGTTTAGGGTGTTCAGCTGTTAATCAAAAGTTTGGTGGTTCAAGCCCATCCGGGAGCGGTGTTGTGAGGTCTCAAATGTAACGTAGAATGTCAGAGTTTTTCCACAATACCTGACGGACATTTCACTTCCGGGATTCCGTGGCGCAATGGTTATCGCGTTTGGCTGTTAACCGAAAGGTTGATGGTTCGAGCCCATCAGGGAGCAGTGTTGTGAGATCTCAGATGTAACGTAGAATGTCAGAGTTTTTCCACAATACGTGACGAGCATTTAAGTTCCGGGCTTCCGTGGCGCAATGGTTAGCGCGTTTGTCTGTTATCCGAAAGGTTGGTGGTTCAAGCCCACCCGGGAACGTTTGTGTAAAGTTTTATAAGTAACGTAAAAAATCCAAGTTTTTCCACAATACCTGACGACCATTTAATTTTTAGGCTTCCGTGGCGCAAAGGTTTGCGTGTTCAGCTGTTAATCAAAAGGTTGGTGGTTCAAGCTCATCTGGGAGCGGTGTTGTGAGGTCTCAGATGTAACGTAAAATGTCAGAGTTTTTCCACAATACCTGACGACCATATAACTTCTGGGCTTCCGTGGCGCAAATTCAAATTCAAAATCAAATTCTACCAATTAAACCTTCGTAAAGGGGGCTCGGTAGCGCAATGGTAGCGCGTCTGACTCCAGATCAGAAGGCTGCGTGTTCGAATCACGTCCGGGTCAAACAAATAATAAAATTTAGTTTTTACGTTGTTTATAGAAATTCTACCAATTAAACCTTCGTAAAGGGGACTCGGTGGCGCAATGGTAGCGCGTGTGACTCCAGATAAAAAGGCTGCGTGTTCGAATCACGTCCGGGTCAAACAAATAATAAAGGTTAGTTTTTACATTGTTTATAGAAATTCTACCAATTAAACCGTCAGGGGGCTCGGTGGCGCAATTGTAGCGCGTCTGACTCCAGATCAGAAGGCTGCGTGTTCGAATCACGTCTGGGTCAAAGAAATAATTAAAACTTAGTTTTTAAGTTGTTTATAGAATTCTACCAATTAAACCTCGTAAAGGGGGCTCGGTGGCGCAATGGTAGCGCGTCTGACTCCAGATAAGAAGGCTGCGTGTTCGAATCACGTCCGGGTCAAACAAATAATAAAGGTTAGTTTTTACATTGTTTATAGAAATTCTACCAATTAAACCGTCAGGGGGCTCGGTGGCGCAATTGTAGCGCGTCTGACACCAGATCAGAAGGCTGCGTGTTCGAATCACGTCCGGGTCAAACAAATAATAAAATTTAGTTTTTACGTTGTTTATAGGAATTCTACCAATTTAACCTTCGTTCAGGGGGCTCGGTGGCGCAATGTTAGTGCGTCTGATTCCAGATCAGAAGGCTGCGTGTTCGAATCACGTCCGGGTCAAACAAATAATAAAATTTAGTTTTTACCTTGTTTATAAAAATTCTACCAATTTAACCTTCGTTCAGGGGGCTCGGTGGCGCAATGGTAGCACTTCTGAAACCAGATCAGAAGGCTGCGTGTTCGAATCACGTCCGGGTCAAAGAAAGAATAAAAGTCAGTTTTTAAGTTGTTTTTAGAATTCTACCAATTAAAGCTTCGTAAAGGGGACTCGGTGGCGCAATTGTAGCGCGTCTGACACCAGATCAGAAGGCTGCGTGTTCGAATCACGTCCGGGTCAAACAAGTAATAAAGGTTAGTTTTTACATTGTTTATAGAAATTCTACCAATTAAACCGTCAGGGGGCTCGGTGGCGCAATGGTAGCGCTTCTGAAACCAGATCAGAAGGCTGCGTGTTCGAATCACGTCCGGGTCAAAGAAAGAATAAAAGTCAGTTTTTAAGTTGTTTTTAGAATTCTACCAATTAAACCTTTGTAAAGGGGACTCGGTGGCGCAATAGTAGCGCCTCTGACTCCAGATCAGAAGGCTGCGTGTTGGAATCACGTTCGGGTCAAAGAAATAATAAAAATCAGTTTTTAAGTTGTTTTTAGAATTCTACCAATTAAAGCTTCGTAAAGGGGACTCGGTGGCGCAATGGTAGCGCGTCTGACTCCAGATCAGAATTCTACGTGTTCAAACAAATAATAAAAATCAGTTTTTAAGTTGTTTTTAGAATTCTACCAATTAAAGCTTCGTAAAGGGGGCTCGGTGGCGCAATGGTAGCGCGTCTGACTCCAGAACAGAAGGCTGCGTGTTCGAATCACGTCCGGGTCAAACAAATAATAAAAATAAGTTTTTAAGTTGTTTTTAGAATTCTACCAATTAAAGCTTCGTAAAGGGGGCTCGGTGGCGCAATGGTAGCGCGTCTGACTCCAGAATAGAAGGCTGCGTGTTCGAATCACGTTCGGGTCAAACAAATAATAAAAATAAGTTTTTAAGTTGTTTTTAGAATTCTACCAATTAAAGCTTCGTAAAGGGGACTCGGTGCCGCAATGGTAGCGCGTGTGACTCCAGATAAGAAGGCTGCGTGTTCGAATCACGTCCGGGTCAAACAAATAATAAAATTTAGTTTTTACGTTGTTTATAGAAATTCTACCAATTAAACCTTCGTAAAGGGGACTCGGTGGCGCAATGGTAGCGCGTCCGATTCCAGATCAGAAGGCTGCGTGTTCGAATCACGTCCGGGTCAAACAAATAATAAAGGTTAGTTTTTACGTTGTTTATAGAAATTCTACCAATTAAACCGTCAGGGGGCTCGGTGGCGCAATGGTAGCGCGTCTGACACCAGATCAGAAGGCTGCGTGTTCGAATCACGTCTGGGTCAAAGAAATAATTAAAACTTAGTTTTTAAGTTGTTTATAGAATTCTACCAATTAAACCTCGTAAAGGGGGCTCGGTGGCGCAATGGTAGCGCGTCTGACTCCAGATAAGAAGGCTGCGTGTTCGAATCACGTCCGGGTCAAACAAATAATAAAGGTTAGTTTTTACATTGTTTATAGAAATTCTACCAATTAAACCGTCAGGGGGCTCGGTGGCGCAATTGTAGCGCGTCTGACACCAGATCAGAAGGCTGCGTGTTCGAATCACGTCCAGGTCAAACAAATAATAAAATTTAGTTTTTACGTTGTTTATAGAAATTCTACCAATTTAACCTTCGTAAAGGGGACTCGGTGGCGCAATGGTAGCGCTTCTGAAACCAGAGCAGAAGGCTGCGTGTTCGAATCACGTTCGGGTCAAAGAAATAATAAAAATCAGTTTTTAAGTTGTTTTTAAAATTCTACCATTTAAACCTTCGTAAAGAGGGCTCGGTGGCGCAATGGTAGCGTGTCTGACTCCAGAACAGAAGGCTGCGTGTTCGAATCACGTCCGGGTCAAACAAATAATAAATATAACTTTTTAAGTTGTTTTTAGAATTCTACCAATTAAAGCTTCGTAAAGGGGACTCGGTGGCGCAATGGTAGCGCGTCTGACTCCAGATCAGAAGGCTGCGTGTTCGAATCACGTCCGGGTCAAACAAATAATAAAATTTAGTTTTTACGTTGTTTATAGAAATTCTACCAATTAAATCTTCGTAAAGGGGACTCGGTGGCGCAATGGTAGCGCGTCTGACTCCAGATCAGAAGGCTTTGTGTTGGAATCACGTCCGGGTCAAATAAATAATAAAAATCAGTTTTTAAGTGTTTTTTAAAATTCTACCAATTAAACCTTCATAAAGGGGGCTTGGTGGCGCAATGGTAGCACGTCTGACTCCAGATCAGAAGGCTGCGTGTTCGAATCACGTCCGGGTCAAACAAATAACAAATTTAGTTTTTACGTTGTTTATAGAAATTCTACCAATTTAACTTTCGTAAAGGGGACTCGGTGGCGCAATGGTAGCGCGTCTGACTCCAGATCAGAAGGCTGCTTGTTCGAAAAACGTCCGGGTCAAACAAATAATAAAATTTAGTTTTTACGTTGTTTATAGAAATTCTACCAATTAAACCTTCGTAAAGGGGACTCGGTGGCGCAATGGTAGCGCGTCTGACCCCAGATCGGAAGGCTGCGTGTTCGAATTACGTCCGGGTCAAACAAATAATAAAATTTAGTTTTTACGTTGTTTATAGTAATTCTACCAATTAAACCTTCGTAACGGGGACTCGGCGGCGCAATGGTAGCGCGTCTGACTCCAGATCAGAAGGCTGCGTGTTCGAATCACGTCCGGGTCAAACAAATAATAAAATTTAGTTCTTACGTGGTTTATAGGAATTCTACCAATTTAACCTTCGTTCAGGGGGCTCGGTGGCGCAATGTTAGCGCGTCTGATTCCAGATCAGAAGGCTGCGTGTTCGAATCACGTCCGGGTCAAACAAATAATAAAATTTAGTTTCTACCTTGTTTATAAAAATTCTACCAATTTAACCTTCGTTCAGGGGGCTCGGTGGCGCAATGGTAGCGCTTCTGAAACCAGATCAGAAGGCTGCGTGTTCGAATCACGTCCGGGTCAAAGAAAGAATAAAAGTCAGTTTTTAAGTTGTTTTTAGAATTCTACCAATTAAAGGTTCGTAAAGGGGCCTCGGTGGCGCAATTGTAGCGCGTCTGACACCAGATCAGAAGGCTGCGTGTTCGAATCACGTCCGGGTCAAACAAGTAATAAAGGTTAGTTTTTACATTGTTTATAGAAATTCTACCAATTAAACCGTCAGGGGGCTCGGTGGCGCAATGGTAGCGCTTCTGAAACCAGATCAGAAGGCTGCGTGTTCGAATCACGTCCGGGTCAAAGAAAGAATAAAAGTCAGTTTTTAAGTTGTTTTTAGAATTCTACCAATTAAACCTTTGTAAAGGGGACTCGGTGGCGCAATAGTAGCGCGTCTGACTCCAGATCAGAAGGCTGCGTGTTGGAATCACGTTCGGGTCAAAGAAATAATAAAAATCAGTTTTTAAGTTGTTTTTAGAATTCTACCAATTAAAGCTTCGTAAAGGGGACTCGGTGGCGCAATGGTAGCGCGTCTGACTCCAGATCAGAATTCTACGTGTTCAAACAAATAATAAAAATCAGTTTTTAAGTTGTTTTTAGAATTCTACCAATTAAAGCTTCGTAAAGGGGGCTCGGTGGCGCAATGGTAGCGCGTCTGACTCCAGAACAGAAGGCTGCGTGTTCGAATCACGTCCGGGTCAAACAAATAATAAAAATAAGTTTTTAAGTTGTTTTTAGAATTCTACCAATTAAAGCTTCGTAAAGGGGGCTCGGTGGCGCAATGGTAGCGCGTCTGACTCCAGAATAGAAGGCTGCGTGTTCGAATCACGTTCGGGTCAAACAAATAATAAAAATAAGTTTTTAAGTTGTTTTTAGAATTCTACCAATTAAAGCTTCGTAAAGGGGACTCGGTGCCGCAATGGTAGCGCGTGTGACTCCAGATAAGAAGGCTGCGTGTTCGAATCACGTCCGGGTCAAACAAATAATAAAATTTAGTTTTTACGTTGTTTATAGAAATTCTACCAATTAAACCTTCGTAAAGGGGACTCGGTGGCGCAATGGTAGCGCGTCCGATTCCAGATCAGAAGGCTGCGTGTTCGAATCACGTCCGGGTCAAACAAATAATAAAGGTTAGTTTTTACGTTGTTTATAGAAATTCTACCAATTAAACCGTCAGGGGGCTCGGTGGCGCAATGGTAGCGCGTCTGACACCAGATCAGAAGGCTGCGTGTTCGAATCACGTCTGGGTCAAAGAAATAATTAAAACTTAGTTTTTAAGTTGTTTATAGAATTCTACCAATTAAACCTCGTAAAGGGGGCTCGGTGGCGCAATGGTAGCGCGTCTGACTCCAGATAAGAAGGCTGCGTGTTCGAATCACGTCCGGGTCAAACAAATAATAAAGGTTAGTTTTTACATTGTTTATAGAAATTCTACCAATTAAACCGTCAGGGGGCTCGGTGGCGCAATTGTAGCGCGTCTGACACCAGATCAGAAGGCTGCGTGTTCGAATCACGTCCAGGTCAAACAAATAATAAAATTTAGTTTTTACGTTGTTTATAGAAATTCTACCAATTTAACCTTCGTAAAGGGGACTCGGTGGCGCAATGGTAGCGCTTCTGAAACCAGAGCAGAAGGCTGCGTGTTCGAATCACGTTCGGGTCAAAGAAATAATAAAAATCAGTTTTTAAGTTGTTTTTAAAATTCTACCAATTAAACCTTCGTAAAGAGGGCTCGGTGGCGCAATGGTAGCGTGTCTGACTCCAGAACAGAAGGCTGCGTGTTCGAATCACGTCCGGGTCAAACAAATAATAAATATAACTTTTTAAGTTGTTTTTAGAATTCTACCAATTAAAGCTTCGTAAAGGGGACTCGGTGGCGCAATGGTAGCGCGTCTGACTCCAGATCAGAAGGCTGCGTGTTCGAATCACGTCCGGGTCAAACAAATAATAAAATTTAGTTTTTACGTTGTTTATAGAAATTCTACCAATTAAATCTTCGTAAAGGGGACTCGGTGGCGCAATGGTAGCGCGTCTGACTCCAGATCAGAAGGCTTTGTGTTGGAATCACGTCCGGGTCAAATAAATAATAAAAATCAGTTTTTAAGTGTTTTTTAAAATTCTACCAATTAAACCTTCATAAAGGGGGCTTGGTGGCGCAATGGTAGCACGTCTGACTCCAGATCAGAAGGCTGCGTGTTCGAATCACGTCCGGGTCAAACAAATAACAAATTTAGTTTTTACGTTGTTTATAGAAATTCTACCAATTTAACTTTCGTAAAGGGGACTCGGTGGCGCAATGGTAGCGCGTCTGACTCCAGATCAGAAGGCTGCTTGTTCGAAAAACGTCCGGGTCAAACAAATAATAAAATTTAGTTTTTACGTTGTTTATAGAAATTCTACCAATTAAACCTTCGTAAAGGGGACTCGGTGGCACAATGGTAGCGCGTCTGACCCCAGATCGGAAGGCTGCGTGTTCGAATTACGTCCGGGTCAAACAAATAATAAAATTTAGTTTTTACGTTGTTTATAGTAATTCTACCAATTAAACCTTCGTAACGGGGACTCGGCGGCGCAATGGTAGCGCGTCTGACTCCAGATCAGAAGGCTGCGTGTTCGAATCACGTCCGGGTCAAACAAATAATAAAATTTAGTTCTTACGTGGTTTATAGGAATTCTACCAATTTAACCTTCGTTCAGGGGGCTCGGTGGCGCAATGTTAGCGCGTCTGATTCCAGATCAGAAGGCTGCGTGTTCGAATCACGTCCGGGTCAAACAAATAATAAAATTTAGTTTCTACCTTGTTTATAAAAATTCTACCAATTTAACCTTCGTTCAGGGGGCTCGGTGGCGCAATGGTAGCGCTTCTGAAACCAGATCAGAAGGCTGCGTGTTCGAATCACGTCCGGGTCAAAGAAAGAATAAAAGTCAGTTTTTAAGTTGTTTTTAGAATTCTACCAATTAAAGGTTCGTAAAGGGGCCTCGGTGGCGCAATTGTAGCGCGTCTGACACCAGATCAGAAGGCTGCGTGTTCGAATCACGTCCGGGTCAAACAAGTAATAAAGGTTAGTTTTTACATTGTTTATAGAAATTCTACCAATTAAACCGTCAGGGGGCTCGGTGGCGCAATGGTAGCGCTTCTGAAACCAGATCAGAAGGCTGCGTGTTCGAATCACGTCCGGGTCAAAGAAAGAATAAAAGTCAGTTTTTAAGTTGTTTTTAGAATTCTACCAATTAAACCTTTGTAAAGGGGACTCGGTGGCGCAATAGTAGCGCGTCTGACTCGAGATCAGAAGGCTGCGTGTTGGAATCACGTTCGGGTCAAAGAAATAATAAAAATCAGTTTTTAAGTGTTTTTTAAAATTCTACCAATTAAACCTTCGTAAAGGGGACTCGGTGGCGCAATGGTAGCGCGTCCGATTCCAGATCAGAAGGCTGCGTGTTCGAATCACGTCCGGGTCAAACAAATAATAAAGGTTAGTTTTTACATTGTTTATAGAAATTCTACCAATTAAACCGTCAGGGAGCGCGGTGGCGCAATTGTAGCGCGTCTGACACCAGATCAGAAGGCTGCGTGTTCGAATCACGTCTGGGTCAAAGAAATAATTAAAACTTAGTTTTTAAGTTGTTTATAGAATTCTACCAATTAAACCTCGTAAAGGGGACTCGGTGGCGCAATGGTAGCGCGTCTGACTCCAGATCAGAAGGCTGCTTGTTCGAAAAACGTCCGGGTCAAACAAATAATAAAATTTAGTTTTTACGTTGTTTATAGAAATTCTACCAATTAAACCTTCGTAAAGGGGACTCGGTGGCGCAATGGTAGCGCGTCTGACCCCAGATCGGAAGGCTGCGTGTTCGAATTACGTCCGGGTCAAACAAATAATAAAATTTAGTTTTTACGTTGTTTATAGTAATTCTACCAATTAAACCTTCGTAACGGGGACTCGGTGGCGCAATGGTAGCGCGTCTGACTCCAGATCAGAAGGCTGCGTGTTCGAATCACGTCCGGGTCAAACAAATAATAAAATTTAGTTCTTACGTGGTTTATAGGAATTCTACCAATTTAACCTTCGTTCAGGGGGCTCGGTGGCGCAATGTTAGCGCGTCTGATTCCAGATCAGAAGGCTGCGTGTTCGAATCACGTCCGGGTCAAACAAATAATAAAATTTAGTTTCTACCTTGTTTATAAAAATTCTACCAATTTAACCTTCGTTCAGGGGGCTCGGTGGCGCAATGGTAGCGCTTCTGAAACCAGATCAGAAGGCTGCGTGTTCGAATCACGTCCGGGTCAAAGAAAGAATAAAAGTCAGTTTTTAAGTTGTTTTTAGAATTCTACCAATTAAAGCTTCGTAAAGGGGACTCGGTGGCGCAATGGTAGCGCGTGTGACTCCAGATAAGAAGGCTGCGTGTTCGAATCACGTCCGGGTCAAACAAATAATAAAGGTTAGTTTTTACGTTGTTTATAGAAATTCTACCAATTAAACCGTCAGGGGGCTCGGTGGCGCAATGGTAGCGCGTCTGACACCAGATCAGAAGGCTGCGTGTTCGAATCACGTCTGGGTCAAAGAAATAATTAAAACTTAGTTTTTAAGTTGTTTATAGAATTCTACCAATTAAACCTCGTAAAGGGGGCTCGGTGGCGCAATAGTAGCGCGTCTGACTCCAGATAAGAAGGCTGCGTGTTCGAATCACGTCCGGGTCAAACAAATAATAAAGGTTAGTTTTTACATTGTTTATAGAAATTCTACCAATTAAACCGTCAGGGGGCGCGGTGGCGCAATTGTAGCGCGTCTGACACCAGATCAGAAGGCTGCGTGTTCGAATCACGTCTGGGTCAAAGAAATAATTAAAACTTAGTTTTTAAGTTGTTTATAGAATTCTACCAATTAAACCTCGTAAAGGGGGCTCGGTGGCGCAATGGTAGCGCGTCTGACTCCAGATAAGAAGGCTGCGTGTTCGAATCACGTCCGGGTCAAACAAATAATAAAGGTTAGTTTTTACATTGTTTATAGAAATTCTACCAATTAAACCGTCAGGGGGCTCGGTGGCGCAATTGTAGCGCGTCTGACACCAGATCAGAAGGCTGCGTGTTCGAATCACGTCCAGGTCAAACAAATAATAAAATTTAGTTTTTACGTTGTTTATAGAAATTCTACCAATTTAACCTTCGTAAAGGGGACTCGGTGGCGCAATGGTAGCGCTTCTGAAACCAGAGCAGAAGGCTGCGTGTTCGAATCACGTTCGGGTCAAAGAAATAATAAAAATCAGTTTTTAAGTTGTTTTTAAAATTCTACCAATTAAACCTTCGTAAAGAGGGCTCGGTGGCGCAATGGTAGCGTGTCTGACTCCAGAACAGAAGGCTGCGTGTTCGAATCACGTCCGGGTCAAACAAATAATAAATATAACTTTTTAAGTTGTTTTTAGAATTCTACCAATTAAAGCTTCGTAAAGGGGACTCGGTGGCGCAATGGTAGCGCGTCTGACTCCAGATCAGAAGGCTGCGTGTTCGAATCACGTCCGGGTCAAACAAATAATAAAATTTAGTTTTTACGTTGTTTATAGAAATTCTACCAATTAAATCTTCGTAAAGGGGACTCGGTGGCGCAATGGTAGCGCGTCTGACTCCAGATCAGAAGGCTTTGTGTTGGAATCACGTCCGGGTCAAATAAATAATAAAAATCAGTTTTTAAGTGTTTTTTAAAATTCTACCAATTAAACCTTCATAAAGGGGGCTTGGTGGCGCAATGGTAGCACGTCTGACTCCAGATCAGAAGGCTGCGTGTTCGAATCACGTCCGGGTCAAACAAATAACAAATTTAGTTTTTACGTTGTTTATAGAAATTCTACCAATTTAACTTTCGTAAAGGGGACTCGGTGGCGCAATGGTAGCGCGTCTGACTCCAGATCAGAAGGCTGCTTGTTCGAAAAACGTCCGGGTCAAACAAATAATAAAATTTAGTTTTTACGTTGTTTATAGAAATTCTACCAATTAAACCTTCGTAAAGGGGACTCGGTGGCGCAATGGTAGCGCGTCTGACCCCAGATCGGAAGGCTGCGTGTTCGAATTACGTCCGGGTCAAACAAATAATAAAATTTAGTTTTTACGTTGTTTATAGTAATTCTACCAATTAAACCTTCGTAACGGGGACTCGGTGGCGCAATGGTAGCGCGTCTGACTCCAGATCAGAAGGCTGCGTGTTCGAATCACGTCCGGGTCAAACAAATAATAAAATTTAGTTCTTACGTGGTTTATAGGAATTCTACCAATTTAACCTTCGTTCAGGGGGCTCGGTGGCGCAATGTTAGCGCGTCTGATTCCAGATCAGAAGGCTGCGTGTTCGAATCACGTCCGGGTCAAACAAATAATAAAATTTAGTTTCTACCTTGTTTATAAAAATTCTACCAATTTAACCTTCGTTCAGGGGGCTCGGTGGTGCAATGGTAGCGCTTCTGAAACCAGATCAGAAGGCTGCGTGTTCGAATCACGTCCGGGTCAAAGAAAGAATAAAAGTCAGTTTTTAAGTTGTTTTTAGAATTCTACCAATTAAAGGTTCGTAAAGGGGCCTCGGTGGCGCAATTGTAGCGCGTCTGACACCAGATCAGAAGGCTGCGTGTTCGAATCACGTCCGGGTCAAACAAGTAATAAAGGTTAGTTTTTACATTGTTTATAGAAATTCTACCAATTAAACCGTCAGGGGGCTCGGTGGCGCAATGGTAGCGCTTCTGAAACCAGATCAGAAGGCTGCGTGTTCGAATCACGTCCGGGTCAAAGAAAGAATAAAAGTCAGTTTTTAAGTTGTTTTTAGAATTCTACCAATTAAACCTTTGTAAAGGGGACTCGGTGGCGCAATAGTAGCGCGTCTGACTCCAGATCAGAAGGCTGCGTGTTGGAATCACGTTCGGGTCAAAGAAATAATAAAAATCAGTTTTTAAGTGTTTTTTAAAATTCTACCAATTAAACCTTCGTAAAGGGGACTCGGTGGCGCAATGGTAGCGCGTCCGATTCCAGATCAGAAGGCTGCGTGTTCGAATCACGTCCGGGTCAAACAAATAATAAAGGTTAGTTTTTACATTGTTTATAGAAATTCTACCAATTAAACCGTCAGGGAGCGCGGTGGCGCAATTGTAGCGCGTCTGACACCAGATCAGAAGGCTGCGTGTTCGAATCACGTCTGGGTCAAAGAAATAATTAAAACTTAGTTTTTAAGTTGTTTATAGAATTCTACCAATTAAACCTCGTAAAGGGGACTCGGTGGCGCAATGGTAGCGCGTCTGACTCCAGATCAGAAGGCTGCTTGTTCGAAAAACGTCCGGGTCAAACAAATAATAAAATTTAGTTTTTACGTTGTTTATAGAAATTCTACCAATTAAACCTTCGTAAAGGGGACTCGGTGGCGCAATGGTAGCGCGTCTGACCCCAGATCGGAAGGCTGCGTGTTCGAATCACGTCTGGGTCAAAGAAATAATTAAAAATAAGTTTTTAAGTTGTTTTTAGAATTCTACCAATTAAAGCTTCGTAAAGGGGACTCGGTGCCGCAATGGTAGCGCGTGTGACTCCAGATAAGAAGGCTGCGTGTTCGAATCACGTCCGGGTCAAACAAATAATAAAATTTAGTTTTTACGTTGTTTATAGAAATTCTACCAATTAAACCTTCGTAAAGGGGACTCGGTGGCGCAATGGTAGCGCGTCCGATTCCAGATCAGAAGGCTGCGTGTTCGAATCACGTCCGGGTCAAACAAATAATAAAGGTTAGTTTTTACGTTGTTTATAGAAATTCTACCAATTAAACCGTCAGGGGGCTCGGTGGCGCAATGGTAGCGCGTCTGACACCAGATCAGAAGGCTGCGTGTTCGAATCACGTCTGGGTCAAAGAAATAATTAAAACTTAGTTTTTAAGTTGTTTATAGAATTCTACCAATTAAACCTCGTAAAGGGGGCTCGGTGGCGCAATGGTAGCGCGTCTGACTCCAGATAAGAAGGCTGCGTGTTCGAATCACGTCCGGGTCAAACAAATAATAAAGGTTAGTTTTTACATTGTTTATAGAAATTCTACCAATTAAACCGTCAGGGGGCTCGGTGGCGCAATTGTAGCGCGTCTGACACCAGATCAGAAGGCTGCGTGTTCGAATCACGTCCAGGTCAAACAAATAATAAAATTTAGTTTTTACGTTGTTTATAGAAATTCTACCAATTTAACCTTCGTAAAGGGGACTCGGTGGCGCAATGGTAGCGCTTCTGAAACCAGAGCAGAAGGCTGCGTGTTCGAATCACGTTCGGGTCAAAGAAATAATAAAAATCAGTTTTTAAGTTGTTTTTAAAATTCTACCAATTAAACCTTCGTAAAGAGGGCTCGGTGGCGCAATGGTAGCGTGTCTGACTCCAGAACAGAAGGCTGCGTGTTCGAATCACGTCCGGGTCAAACAAATAATAAATATAACTTTTTAAGTTGTTTTTAGAATTCTACCAATTAAAGCTTCGTAAAGGGGACTCGGTGGCGCAATGGTAGCGCGTCTGACTCCAGATCAGAAGGCTGCGTGTTCGAATCACGTCCGGGTCAAACAAATAATAAAATTTAGTTTTTACGTTGTTTATAGAAATTCTACCAATTAAATCTTCGTAAAGGGGACTCGGTGGCGCAATGGTAGCGCGTCTGACTCCAGATCAGAAGGCTTTGTGTTGGAATCACGTCCGGGTCAAATAAATAATAAAAATCAGTTTTTAAGTGTTTTTTAAAATTCTACCAATTAAACCTTCATAAAGGGGGCTTGGTGGCGCAATGGTAGCACGTCTGACTCCAGATCAGAAGGCTGCGTGTTCGAATCACGTCCGGGTCAAACAAATAACAAATTTAGTTTTTACGTTGTTTATAGAAATTCTACCAATTTAACTTTCGTAAAGGGGACTCGGTGGCGCAATGGTAGCGCGTCTGACTCCAGATCAGAAGGCTGCTTGTTCGAAAAACGTCCGGGTCAAACAAATAATAAAATTTAGTTTTTACGTTGTTTATAGAAATTCTACCAATTAAACCTTCGTAAAGGGGACTCGGTGGCACAATGGTAGCGCGTCTGACCCCAGATCGGAAGGCTGCGTGTTCGAATTACGTCCGGGTCAAACAAATAATAAAATTTAGTTTTTACGTTGTTTATAGTAATTCTACCAATTAAACCTTCGTAACGGGGACTCGGCGGCGCAATGGTAGCGCGTCTGACTCCAGATCAGAAGGCTGCGTGTTCGAATCACGTCCGGGTCAAACAAATAATAAAATTTAGTTCTTACGTGGTTTATAGGAATTCTACCAATTTAACCTTCGTTCAGGGGGCTCGGTGGCGCAATGTTAGCGCGTCTGATTCCAGATCAGAAGGCTGCGTGTTCGAATCACGTCCGGGTCAAACAAATAATAAAATTTAGTTTCTACCTTGTTTATAAAAATTCTACCAATTTAACCTTCGTTCAGGGGGCTCGGTGGCGCAATGGTAGCGCTTCTGAAACCAGATCAGAAGGCTGCGTGTTCGAATCACGTCCGGGTCAAAGAAAGAATAAAAGTCAGTTTTTAAGTTGTTTTTAGAATTCTACCAATTAAAGGTTCGTAAAGGGGCCTCGGTGGCGCAATTGTAGCGCGTCTGACACCAGATCAGAAGGCTGCGTGTTCGAATCACGTCCGGGTCAAACAAGTAATAAAGGTTAGTTTTTACATTGTTTATAGAAATTCTACCAATTAAACCGTCAGGGGGCTCGGTGGCGCAATGGTAGCGCTTCTGAAACCAGATCAGAAGGCTGCGTGTTCGAATCACGTCCGGGTCAAAGAAAGAATAAAAGTCAGTTTTTAAGTTGTTTTTAGAATTCTACCAATTAAACCTTTGTAAAGGGGACTCGGTGGCGCAATAGTAGCGCGTCTGACTCGAGATCAGAAGGCTGCGTGTTGGAATCACGTTCGGGTCAAAGAAATAATAAAAATCAGTTTTTAAGTGTTTTTTAAAATTCTACCAATTAAACCTTCGTAAAGGGGACTCGGTGGCGCAATGGTAGCGCGTCCGATTCCAGATCAGAAGGCTGCGTGTTCGAATCACGTCCGGGTCAAACAAATAATAAAGGTTAGTTTTTACATTGTTTATAGAAATTCTACCAATTAAACCGTCAGGGAGCGCGGTGGCGCAATTGTAGCGCGTCTGACACCAGATCAGAAGGCTGCGTGTTCGAATCACGTCTGGGTCAAAGAAATAATTAAAACTTAGTTTTTAAGTTGTTTATAGAATTCTACCAATTAAACCTCGTAAAGGGGACTCGGTGGCGCAATGGTAGCGCGTCTGACTCCAGATCAGAAGGCTGCTTGTTCGAAAAACGTCCGGGTCAAACAAATAATAAAATTTAGTTTTTACGTTGTTTATAGAAATTCTACCAATTAAACCTTCGTAAAGGGGACTCGGTGGCGCAATGGTAGCGCGTCTGACCCCAGATCGGAAGGCTGCGTGTTCGAATTACGTCCGGGTCAAACAAATAATAAAATTTAGTTTTTACGTTGTTTATAGTAATTCTACCAATTAAACCTTCGTAACGGGGACTCGGTGGCGCAATGGTAGCGCGTCTGACTCCAGATCAGAAGGCTGCGTGTTCGAATCACGTCCGGGTCAAACAAATAATAAAATTTAGTTCTTACGTGGTTTATAGGAATTCTACCAATTTAACCTTCGTTCAGGGGGCTCGGTGGCGCAATGTTAGCGCGTCTGATTCCAGATCAGAAGGCTGCGTGTTCGAATCACGTCCGGGTCAAACAAATAATAAAATTTAGTTTCTACCTTGTTTATAAAAATTCTACCAATTTAACCTTCGTTCAGGGGGCTCGGTGGCGCAATGGTAGCGCTTCTGAAACCAGATCAGAAGGCTGCGTGTTCGAATCACGTCCGGGTCAAAGAAAGAATAAAAGTCAGTTTTTAAGTTGTTTTTAGAATTCTACCAATTAAAGCTTCGTAAAGGGGACTCGGTGGCGCAATGGTAGCGCGTGTGACTCCAGATAAGAAGGCTGCGTGTTCGAATCACGTCCGGGTCAAACAAATAATAAAGGTTAGTTTTTACGTTGTTTATAGAAATTCTACCAATTAAACCGTCAGGGGGCTCGGTGGCGCAATGGTAGCGCGTCTGACACCAGATCAGAAGGCTGCGTGTTCGAATCACGTCTGGGTCAAAGAAATAATTAAAACTTAGTTTTTAAGTTGTTTATAGAATTCTACCAATTAAACCTCGTAAAGGGGGCTCGGTGGCGCAATAGTAGCGCGTCTGACTCCAGATAAGAAGGCTGCGTGTTCGAATCACGTCCGGGTCAAACAAATAATAAAGGTTAGTTTTTACATTGTTTATAGAAATTCTACCAATTAAACCGTCAGGGGGCGCGGTGGCGCAATTGTAGCGCGTCTGACACCAGATCAGAAGGCTGCGTGTTCGAATCACGTCTGGGTCAAAGAAATAATTAAAACTTAGTTTTTAAGTTGTTTATAGAATTCTACCAATTAAACCTCGTAAAGGGGGCTCGGTGGCGCAATGGTAGCGCGTCTGACTCCAGATAAGAAGGCTGCGTGTTCGAATCACGTCCGGGTCAAACAAATAATAAAGGTTAGTTTTTACATTGTTTATAGAAATTCTACCAATTAAACCGTCAGGGGGCTCGGTGGCGCAATTGTAGCGCGTCTGACACCAGATCAGAAGGCTGCGTGTTCGAATCACGTCCAGGTCAAACAAATAATAAAATTTAGTTTTTACGTTGTTTATAGAAATTCTACCAATTTAACCTTCGTAAAGGGGACTCGGTGGCGCAATGGTAGCGCTTCTGAAACCAGAGCAGAAGGCTGCGTGTTCGAATCACGTTCGGGTCAAAGAAATAATAAAAATCAGTTTTTAAGTTGTTTTTAAAATTCTACCAATTAAACCTTCGTAAAGAGGGCTCGGTGGCGCAATGGTAGCGTGTCTGACTCCAGAACAGAAGGCTGCGTGTTCGAATCACGTCCGGGTCAAACAAATAATAAATATAACTTTTTAAGTTGTTTTTAGAATTCTACCAATTAAAGCTTCGTAAAGGGGACTCGGTGGCGCAATGGTAGCGCGTCTGACTCCAGATCAGAAGGCTGCGTGTTCGAATCACGTCCGGGTCAAACAAATAATAAAATTTAGTTTTTACGTTGTTTATAGAAATTCTACCAATTAAATCTTCGTAAAGGGGACTCGGTGGCGCAATGGTAGCGCGTCTGACTCCAGATCAGAAGGCTTTGTGTTGGAATCACGTCCGGGTCAAATAAATAATAAAAATCAGTTTTTAAGTGTTTTTTAAAATTCTACCAATTAAACCTTCATAAAGGGGGCTTGGTGGCGCAATGGTAGCACGTCTGACTCCAGATCAGAAGGCTGCGTGTTCGAATCACGTCCGGGTCAAACAAATAACAAATTTAGTTTTTACGTTGTTTATAGAAATTCTACCAATTTAACTTTCGTAAAGGGGACTCGGTGGCGCAATGGTAGCGCGTCTGACTCCAGATCAGAAGGCTGCTTGTTCGAAAAACGTCCGGGTCAAACAAATAATAAAATTTAGTTTTTACGTTGTTTATAGAAATTCTACCAATTAAACCTTCGTAAAGGGGACTCGGTGGCGCAATGGTAGCGCGTCTGACCCCAGATCGGAAGGCTGCGTGTTCGAATTACGTCCGGGTCAAACAAATAATAAAATTTAGTTTTTACGTTGTTTATAGTAATTCTACCAATTAAACCTTCGTAACGGGGACTCGGTGGCGCAATGGTAGCGCGTCTGACTCCAGATCAGAAGGCTGCGTGTTCGAATCACGTCCGGGTCAAACAAATAATAAAATTTAGTTCTTACGTGGTTTATAGGAATTCTACCAATTTAACCTTCGTTCAGGGGGCTCGGTGGCGCAATGTTAGCGCGTCTGATTCCAGATCAGAAGGCTGCGTGTTCGAATCACGTCCGGGTCAAACAAATAATAAAATTTAGTTTCTACCTTGTTTATAAAAATTCTACCAATTTAACCTTCGTTCAGGGGGCTCGGTGGTGCAATGGTAGCGCTTCTGAAACCAGATCAGAAGGCTGCGTGTTCGAATCACGTCCGGGTCAAAGAAAGAATAAAAGTCAGTTTTTAAGTTGTTTTTAGAATTCTACCAATTAAAGGTTCGTAAAGGGGCCTCGGTGGCGCAATTGTAGCGCGTCTGACACCAGATCAGAAGGCTGCGTGTTCGAATCACGTCCGGGTCAAACAAGTAATAAAGGTTAGTTTTTACATTGTTTATAGAAATTCTACCAATTAAACCGTCAGGGGGCTCGGTGGCGCAATGGTAGCGCTTCTGAAACCAGATCAGAAGGCTGCGTGTTCGAATCACGTCCGGGTCAAAGAAAGAATAAAAGTCAGTTTTTAAGTTGTTTTTAGAATTCTACCAATTAAACCTTTGTAAAGGGGACTCGGTGGCGCAATAGTAGCGCGTCTGACTCCAGATCAGAAGGCTGCGTGTTGGAATCACGTTCGGGTCAAAGAAATAATAAAAATCAGTTTTTAAGTGTTTTTTAAAATTCTACCAATTAAACCTTCGTAAAGGGGACTCGGTGGCGCAATGGTAGCGCGTCCGATTCCAGATCAGAAGGCTGCGTGTTCGAATCACGTCCGGGTCAAACAAATAATAAAGGTTAGTTTTTACATTGTTTATAGAAATTCTACCAATTAAACCGTCAGGGAGCGCGGTGGCGCAATTGTAGCGCGTCTGACACCAGATCAGAAGGCTGCGTGTTCGAATCACGTCTGGGTCAAAGAAATAATTAAAACTTAGTTTTTAAGTTGTTTATAGAATTCTACCAATTAAACCTCGTAAAGGGGACTCGGTGGCGCAATGGTAGCGCGTCTGACTCCAGATCAGAAGGCTGCTTGTTCGAAAAACGTCCGGGTCAAACAAATAATAAAATTTAGTTTTTACGTTGTTTATAGAAATTCTACCAATTAAACCTTCGTAAAGGGGACTCGGTGGCGCAATGGTAGCGCGTCTGACCCCAGATCGGAAGGCTGCGTGTTCGAATTACGTCCGGGTCAAACAAATAATAAAATTTAGTTTTTACGTTGTTTATAGTAATTCTACCAATTAAACCTTCGTAACGGGGACTCGGTGGCGCAATGGTAGCGCGTCTGACTCCAGATCAGAAGGCTGCGTGTTCGAATCACGTCCGGGTCAAACAAATAATAAAATTTAGTTCTTACGTGGTTTATAGGAATTCTACCAATTTAACCTTCGTTCAGGGGGCTCGGTGGCGCAATGTTAGCGCGTCTGATTCCAGATCAGAAGGCTGCGTGTTCGAATCACGTCCGGGTCAAACAAATAATAAAATTTAGTTTCTACCTTGTTTATAAAAATTCTACCAATTTAACCTTCGTTCAGGGGGCTCGGTGGCGCAATGGTAGCGCTTCTGAAACCAGATCAGAAGGCTGCGTGTTCGAATCACGTCCGGGTCAAAGAAAGAATAAAAGTCAGTTTTTAAGTTGTTTTTAGAATTCTACCAATTAAAGGTTCGTAAAGGGGCCTCGGTGGCGCAATTGTAGCGCGTCTGACACCAGATCAGAAGGCTGCGTGTTCGAATCACGTCCGGGTCAAACAAGTAATAAAGGTTAGTTTTTACATTGTTTATAGAAATTCTACCAATTAAACCGTCAGGGGGCTCGGTGGCGCAATGGTAGCGCTTCTGAAACCAGATCAGAAGGCTGCGTGTTCGAATCACGTCCGGGTCAAAGAAAGAATAAAAGTCAGTTTTTAAGTTGTTTTTAGAATTCTACCAATTAAACCTTTGTAAAGGGGACTCGGTGGCGCAATAGTAGCGCGTCTGACTCCAGATCAGAAGGCTGCGTGTTGGAATCACGTTCGGGTCAAAGAAATAATAAAAATCAGTTTTTAAGTGTTTTTTAAAATTCTACCAATTAAACCTTCGTAAAGGGGACTCGGTGGCGCAATGGTAGCGCGTCCGATTCCAGATCAGAAGGCTGCGTGTTCGAATCACGTCCGGGTCAAACAAATAATAAAGGTTAGTTTTTACATTGTTTATAGAAATTCTACCAATTAAACCGTCAGGGAGCGCGGTGGCGCAATTGTAGCGCGTCTGACACCAGATCAGAAGGCTGCGTGTTCGAATCACGTCTGGGTCAAAGAAATAATTAAAACTTAGTTTTTAAGTTGTTTATAGAATTCTACCAATTAAACCTCGTAAAGGGGGCTCGGTGGCGCAATGGTAGCGCGTCTGACTCCAGATAAGAAGGCTGCGTGTTCGAATCACGTCCGGGTCAAACAAATAATAAAGGTTAGTTTTTACATTGTTTATAGAAATTCTACCAATTAAACCGTCAGGGGGCTCGGTGGCGCAATTGTAGCGCGTCTGACACCAGATCAGAAGGCTGCGTGTTCGAATCACGTCCGGGTCAAAGAAAGAATAAAAGTCAGTTTTTAAGTTGTTTTTAGAATTCTACCAATTAAACCTTTGTAAAGGGGACTCGGTGGCGCAATAGTAGCGCGTCTGACTCCAGATCAGAAGGCTGCGTGTTGGAATCACGTTCGGGTCAAAGAAATAATAAAAATCAGTTTTTAAGTTGTTTTTAGAATTCTACCAATTAAAGCTTCGTAAAGGGGACTCGGTGGCGCAATGGTAGCGCGTCTGACTCCAGATCAGAAGGCTACGTGTTCAAACAAATAATAAAAATCAGTTTTTAAGTTGTTTTTAGAATTCTACCAATTAAAGCTTCGTAAAGGGGGCTCGGTGGCGCAATGGTAGCGCGTCTGACTCCAGATCAGAAGGCGGCGTGTTCGAATCACGTCCGGGTCAAACAAATAATAAAATTTAGTTTTTACGTTGTTTATAGAAATTCTACCAATTAAACCTTCGTAAAGGGGACTCGGTGGCGCAATGGTAGCGCGTCCGATTCCAGATCAGAAGGCTGCGTGTTCGAATCACGTCCGGGTCAAACAAATAATAAAGGTTAGTTTTTACGTTGTTTATAGAAATTCTACCAATTAAACCGTCAGGGTGCTCGGTGGCGCAATGGTAGCGCGTCTGACACCAGATCAGAAGGCTGCGTGTTCGAATCACGTCTGGGTCAAAGAAATAATTAAAACTTAGTTTTTAAGTTGTTTATAGAATTCTACCAATTAAACCTCGTAAAGGGGGCTCGGTGGCGCAATAGTAGCGCGTCTGACTCCAGATCAGAAGGCTGGGTGTTGGAATCACGTCCGGGTCAAAGAAATAATAAAAATCAGTTAAGTTGTTTTTAAAATTTTACCAATTAAACCTTCGTAAAGGGGGCTCGGTGGCGCAATGGTAGCGCGTGTGACTCCAGATCAGAAGGCTGCGTGTTCGAATCACGTCAGGTTCAAACAAATAATAAAATTTAGTTTTTACGTTGTTTATAGGAATTCTACCAATTTATCCTTCGTTCAGGGGGCTCGGTGGCGCAATGTCAGCGCGTCTAATTCCAGATCAGAAGGCTGCGTGTTCGAATCACGTCCGGGTCAAACAAATAATAAAAATCAGTTTTTAAGTTGTTTTTAGAATTCTACCAATTAAAGCTTCGTAAAGGGGACTCGGTGGCGCAATGGTAGCGCGTCTGACTCCAGATCAGAATTCTACGTGTTCAAACAAATAATAAAAATCAGTTTTTAAGTTGTTTTTAGAATTCTACCAATTAAAGCTTCGTAAAGGGGGCTCGGTGGCGCAATGGTAGCGCGTCTGACTCCAGAACAGAAGGCTGCGTGTTCGAATCACGTCCGGGTCAAAGAAATAATAAAAATCAGTTTTTAAGTTGTTTTTAAAATTTTACCAATTAAACCTTCGTAAAGGGGGCTCGGTGGCGCAATGGTAGCGCGTGTGACTCCAGATCAGAAGGCTACGTGTTCGAATCACGTCCGGGTCAAACAAATAATAAAATTTAGTTTTTACGTTGTTTATAGAAATTCTACCAATTAAACCTTCTTAAAAAGGACTCGGTGGCGCAATGGTAGCGCGTCTGACTCCAGATCAGAAGGCTTTGTGTTGGAATCACGTCCGGGTCAAATAAATAATAAAAATCAGTTTTTAAGTGTTTTTTAAAATTCTACCAATTAAACTTTCGTAAAGGGGGCTTGGTGGCGCAATGGTAGCACGTCTGACTCCAGATCAGAAGGCTGCGTGTTCGAATCACGTCCGGTTCAAACAAATAATAAAATTTAGTTTTTACGTTGTTTATAGGAATTCTACCAATTTATCCTTCGTTCAGGGGGCTCGGTGGCGCAATGTCAGCGCGTCTAATTCCAGATCAGAAGGCTGCGTGTTCGAATCACGTCCGGGTCAAACAAATAATAAAAATCAGTTTTTAAGTTGTTTTTAGAATTCTACCAATTAAAGCTTCGTAAAGGGGACTCGGTGGCGCAATGGTAGCGCGTCTGACTCCAGAACAGAAGGCTGCGTGTTCGAATCACGTTCGGGTCAAACAAATAATAAAAATAAGTTTTTAAGTTGTTTTTAGAATTCTACCAATTAAAGCTTCGTAAAGGGGGCTCGGTGGCGCAATGGTAGCGCGTCTGACTCCAGAACAGAAGGCTGCGTGTTCGAATCACGTTCGGGTCAAACAAATAATAAAAATACGTTTTTAAGTTGTTTTTAGAATTCTACCAATTAAAGCTTCGTAAAGGGGACTCGGTGGCGCAATGGTAGCGCGTGTGACTCCAGATAAGAAGGCTGCGTGTTCGAATCACGTCCGGGTCAAACAAATCTCACCAAAAACATCTCTGTAAAAATATGCCAAGTTGTTTGGCCGTAAAAAGAAGTGAGATCTAAAATACGGCCAAGTTATTATCTCCAGGTGAACCAACATTTTATTCGACTTAAGTTAAAACTTCTCAAGAATGTTTTTCTGACTTGGCCATTTGCATATCAAGGATTCGTTTAATTCCAGATATGGATCGAAATTAAAATATTAAATCAAATTGGTTAAATATTCTTGATAAGCCTTTGTGGTTAAACTTGTAATTTCCGTTATTAACCTTCACGGGTGCAAAGAAGAAGGATGCAAGTTTGGAATGCTAATGGCCAAGTCAGAAAAATATTCTTGAGAAGTTTTAACTTAAGTCGAATAAAATGTTGGTTCACCTGGAGATAATAACTTGGCCGTATTTTAGATCTCACTTCTTTTTACGGCCAAACAACTTGGCATATTTTTACAGAGATGTTTTTGGTGAGATTTCACTCCTTTTTGTACGTGCATGTTCTTGTAGATTTATAGAAGTAGGATTATGAAGTGAAATAAAAATTTGTACTTTTAGATTTTTATTTGTTCTTTCCAAGAGTTTTACTTGGCTTTGCCTTTTTCAACTTTTTTGCATTCAACTTTCTTTTTTTTTTCTCAGGCTGTGATAATTGTTAACCGTATTTCTATTCGAAGAACACAATATTGTGGCAAGTAACACTTTTAATCAACAGAATAGATTTAAGAAAAACTAAATGAATCAAAACACGCTTAGAACCATTTCAGACGAAATGAAAAGGAAATGAGTAAAAAATTTAATTACTAAAACATTACGCAAAAAATATAAATTTTGCAATAATACGAAAGAATCATATTAGTAAAAAATATTAATATTAAGAGACGAAAAAATTAAATTATAATGTCCTATTACGAGGGGATATAAATTATAAAACCCCCATTTCAGGGGCTAACAGGGGAAAATTCCCGCTTTTGGGACTTTTTCCTTTCTTTGTATGCTAAGTCCTACTTGTATGCCAAATTTTATCATTCCCGCAACTTCGTAAGTGCCCTAGAGGTTTAGATGATGACTCTAATTCTAAACCCCCATTTCAGGGGCTAAAAGGAGAAAACTCCCGCTTTTGGGACTTTTCCCTTTCTTTGTATGCTAAGTCCTACTTGTATGCCAAATTTTATCATTCCCGCAACACCGGAAGTGCCCTAGAGGTTTAGATGATGACTCTAATTTTAAACCCCCATTTCAGGGGCTAAAAGGCGGAAACTCCCGCTTTTGGGACTTTTCCCTTTGCTTGTATGCTTAGTGGTACAAGTATGCCAAATTTCATCATTCTAGCACCACCGGAAATGCCCTAGAGGTTTAGATGATGACTCTAATTTTAAACCCCCATTTCAGGGGCTAAAAGGGGGAAACTCCCGCTTTTGGGACTTTTCCCTTTGCTTGTATGCTTAGTGGTACAAGTATGCCAAATTTCATCATTCTAGCACCACCGAAAATGCCCTAGAGGTTTAGATGATGACTCTAATTTTAAACCCCCATTTCAGGGGCTAAAAGGGGGAAACTCCCGCTTTTGGGACTTTTCCCTTTGCTTGTATGCTTAGTGGTATAAGTATGCCAAATTTCATCATTCTAGCACCACCGGAAATGCCCTAGAGGTTTTGATGATGTGTCAGTCAGTCAGTCAGTCAGTCAGTCTCATAATGCGTCATTTTCACATAGGATTATCACAGAAACGAAATGAGTTAGAAAGCTGGAAGTTGGAGGACTTCCTAGGATTAACACTGTGCCCTTGAGGTGCAAATATGAGTGGTGTACTATTCCCCAGTACCGAGTTAAGAGGGGGTCAAAATGAGGCTGAAATGTTTCGGGTAAAGGATTGCTGGTAGTGCACGACAACTTGGCGGGTGCACTGCCGTGCACCCAGATAATAAAATTTAGTTTTTACGTTGTTTATAGAAATTCTACCAATTAAACCTTCGTAAAGGGGACTCGGTGGCGCAATGGTAGCGCGTCTGACACCAGATCAGAAGGCTGCGTGTTCGAATCACGTCTGGGTCAAAGAAATAATTAAAACTTAGTTTTTAAGTTGTTTTAAGAATTTTACCAATTAAACCTCGTAAAGGGGGCTCGGTGGCGCAATAGTAGCGCGTCTGACTCCAGATCAGAAGGCTGGGTGTTGGAATCACGTCCGGGTCAAAGAAATAATAAAAATCAGTTTTTAAGTTGTTTTTAAAATTTTACCAATTAAACCTTCGTAAAGGGGGCTCGGTGGCGCAATGGTAGCGCGTGTGACTCCAGATCAGAAGGCTACGTGTTCGAATCACGTCCGGGTCAAACAAATAATAAAATTTAGTTTTTACGTTTTTTATAGAAATTCTACCAATTAAACCTTCTTAAAAAGGACTCGGTGGCGCAATGGTAGCGCGTCTGACTCCAGATCAGAAGGCTTTGTGTTGGAATCACGTCCGGGTCAAATAAATAATAAAAATCAGTTTTTAAGTGTTTTTTAAAATTCTACCAATTAAACTTTCGTAAAGGGGGCTTGGTGGCGCAATGGTAGCACGTCTGACTCCAGATCAGAAGGCTGCGTGTTCGAATCACGTCCGGGTCAAACAAATAATAAAAATCAGTTTTTAAGTTGTTTTTAGAATTCTACCAATTAAAGCTTCGTAAAGGGGACTCGGTGGCGCAATGGTAGCGCGTCTGACTCCAGCTCAGAATTCTACGTGTTCAAACAAATAATAAAAATCAGTTTTTAAGTTGTTTTTAGAATTCTACCAATTAAAGCTTCGTAAAGGGGGCTCGGTGGCGCAATGGTAGCGCGTCTGACTCCAGAACAGAAGGCTGCGTGTTCGAATCACGTCCGGGTCAAAGAAATAATAAAAATCAGTTTTTAAGTTGTTTTTAAAATTTTACCAATTAAACCTTCGTAAAGGGGGCTCGGTGGCGCAATGGTAGCGCGTGTGACTCCAGATCAGAAGGCTACGTGTTCGAATCACGTCCGGGTCAAACAAATAATAAAATTTAGTTTTTACGTGGTTTATAGAAATTCTACCAATTAAACCTTCTTAAAAAGGACTCGGTGGCGCAATGGTAGCGCGTCTGACTCCAGATCAGAAGGCTTTGTGTTGGAATCACGTCCGGGTCAAATAAATAATAAAAATCAGTTTTTAAGTGTTTTTTAAAATTCTACCAATTAAACTTTCGTAAAGGGGGCTTGGTGGCGCAATGGTAGCACGTCTGACTCCAGATCAGAAGGCTGCGTGTTCGAATCACGTCCGGTTCAAACAAATAATAAAATTTAGTTTTTACGTTGTTTATAGGAATTCTACCAATTTATCCTTCGTTCAGGGGGCTCGGTGGCGCAATGTCAGCGCGTCTAATTCCAGATCAGAAGGCTGCGTGTTCGAATCACGTCCGGGTCAAACAAATAATAAAAATCAGTTTTTAAGTTGTTTTTAGAATTCTACCAATTAAAGCTTCGTAAAGGGGACTCGGTGGCGCAATGGTAGCGCGTCTGACTCCAGATCAGAATTCTACGTGTTCAAACAAATAATAAAAATCATTTTTTAAGTTGTTTTTAGAATTCTACCAAGTAAAGCTTCGTAAAGGGGGCTCGGTGGCGCAATGGTAGCGCGTCTGACTCCAGATCAGAAGGCTGCGTGTTCGAATCACGTCCGGTTCAAACAAATAATAAAATTTAGTTTTTACGTTGTTTATAGGAATTCTACCAATTTATCCTTCGTTCAGGGGGCTCGGTGGCGCAATGTCAGCGCGTCTGACTCCAGATCAGAATTCTACGTGTTCAAACAAATAATAAAAATCAGTTTTTAAGTTGTTTTTAGAATTCTACCAATTAAAGCTTCGTAAAGGGGGCTCGGTGGCGCAATGGTAGCGCGTCTGACTCCAGAACAGAAGGCTGCGTGTTCGAATCACGTCCGGGTCAAAGAAATAATAAAAATCAGTTTTTAAGTTGTTTTTAAAATTTTACCAATTAAACCTCGTAAAGGGGGCTCGGTGGCGCAATAGTAGCGCGTCTGACTCCAGATCAGAAGGCTGGGTGTTGGAATCACGTCCGGGTCAAAGAAATAATAAAAATCAGTTTTTAAGTTGTTTTTAAAATTTTACCAATTAAACCTTCGTAAAGGGGGCTCGGTGGCGCAATGGTAGCGCGTGTGACTCCAGATCAGAAGGCTACGTGTTCGAATCACGTCCGGGTCAAACAAATAATAAAATTTAGTTTTTACGTTGTTTATAGAAATTCTACCAATTAAACCTTCTTAAAAAGGACTCGGTGGCGCAATGGTAGCGCGTCTGACTCCAGATCAGAAGGCTTTGTGTTGGAATCACGTCCGGGTCAAATAAATAATAAAAATCAGTTTTTAAGTGTTTTTTAAAATTCTACCAATTAAACTTTCGTAAAGGGGGCTTGGTGGCGCAATGGTAGCACGTCTGACTCCAGATCAGAAGGCTGCGTGTTCGAATCACGTCCGGTTCAAACAAATAATAAAATTTAGTTTTTACGTTGTTTATAGGAATTCTACCAATTTATCCTTCGTTCAGGGGGCTCGGTGGCGCAATGTCAGCGCGTCTAATTCCAGATCAGAAGGCTGCGTGTTCGAATCACGTCCGGGTCAAACAAATAATAAAATTTAGTTTTTACCTTGTTTATAAAAATTCTACCAATTTAACCTTCGTTCAGGGGGCTCGGTGGCGCAATGGTAGCGCTTCTGAAACCAGATCAGAAGGCTGCGTGTTCGAATCACGTCCGGGTCAAAGAAAGAATAAAAGTCAGTTTTTAAGTTGTTTTTAGAATTCTACCAATTAAACCTTTGTAAAGGGGACTCGGTGGCGCAATAGTAGCGCGTCTGACTCCAGATCAGAAGGCTGCGTGTTGGAATCACGTTCGGGTCAAAGAAATAATAAAAATCAGTTTTTAAGTTGTTTTTAAAATTTTACCAATTAAACCTTCGTAAAGGAGGCTCGGTGGCGCAATGGTAGCGCGTCTGACTCCAGATCAGAAGGCTTTGTGTTGGAATCACGTCCGGGTCAAAGAAATAGTAAAAATCAGTTTTTAAGTGTTTTTTAAAATTCTACCAATTAAACCTTCGTAAAGGGGGCTTGGTGGCGCAATGGTAGCACGTCTGACTCCAGATCAGAAGGCTGCGTGTTCGAATCACGTCCGGGTCAAACAAATAATAAAATTTAGTTTTTACGTTGTTTATAGGAATTCTACCAATTTAACCTTCCTTCAGAGGGCTCGGTGGCGCAATGTCAGCGCGTCTGATTCCAGATCAGAAGGCTGCGTGTTCGAATCACGTCCGGGTCAAACAAATAATAAAATTTCGTTTTTACGTTGTTTATAGAAATTCTACCAATTAAACCGTCAGGGGGCTCGGTGGCGCAATGGTAGCGCGTCTGGCACCAGATCAGAAGGCTGCGTGTTCGAATCACGTCTGGGTCAAAGAAATAATTAAAACTTAGTTTTTAAGTTGTTTATAGAATTCTACCAATTAAACCTCGTAAAGGGGGCTCGGTGGCGCAATGGTAGCGCGTCTGAAACCAGATCAGAAGGCTTCGTGTTCGAATCACGTCCGGGTCAGAGAAAGAATAAAAGTCAGTTTTTAACTTGTTTTTAGAATTCTGCCAATTAAACCTTTGTAAAGGGGACTCGGTGGCGCAATGGTAGCGCGTCTGACTCCAGATCAGAAGGCTTTGTGTTGGAATCACGTCCGGGTCAAATAAATAATAAAAATCAGTTTTTAAGTGTTTTTTAAAATTCTACCAATTAAACTTTCGTAAAGGGGGCTTGGTGGCGCAATGGTAGCACGTCTGACTCCAGATCAGAAGGCTGCGTGTTCGAATCACGTCCGGTTCAAACAAATAATAAAATTTAGTTTTTACGTTGTTTATAGGAATTCTACCAATTTATCCTTCGTTCAGGGGGCTCGGTGGCGCAATGTCAGCGCGTCTAATTCCAGATCAGAAGGCTGCGTGTTCGAATCACGTCCGGGTCAAACAAATAATAAAATTTAGTTTTTACCTTGTTTATAAAAATTCTACCAATTTAACCTTCGTTCAGGGGGCTCGGTGGCGCAATGGTAGCGCTTCTGAAACCAGATCAGAAGGCTGCGTGTTCGAATCACGTCCGGGTCAAAGAAAGAATAAAAGTCAGTTTTTAAGTTGTTTTTAGAATTCTACCAATTAAACCTTTGTAAAGGGGACTCGGTGGCGCAATAGTAGCGCGTCTGACTCCAGATCAGAAGGCTGCGTGTTGGAATCACGTTCGGGTCAAAGAAATAATAAAAATCAGTTTTTAAGTTGTTTTTAAAATTTTACCAATTAAACCTTCGTAAAGGAGGCTCGGTGGCGCAATGGTAGCGCGTCTGACTCCAGATCAGAAGGCTTTGTGTTGGAATCACGTCCGGGTCAAAGAAATAGTAAAAATCAGTTTTTAAGTGTTTTTTAAAATTCTACCAATTAAACCTTCGTAAAGGGGGCTTGGTGGCGCAATGGTAGCACGTCTGACTCCAGATCAGAAGGCTGCGTGTTCGAATCACGTCCGGGTCAAACAAATAATAAAATTTAGTTTTTACGTTGTTTATAGGAATTCTACCAATTTAACCTTCCTTCAGAGGGCTCGGTGGCGCAATGTCAGCGCGTCTGATTCCAGATCAGAAGGCTGCGTGTTCGAATCACGTCCGGGTCAAACAAATAATAAAATTTCGTTTTTACGTTGTTTATAGAAATTCTACCAATTAAACCGTCAGGGGGCTCGGTGGCGCAATGGTAGCGCGTCTGGCACCAGATCAGAAGGCTGCGTGTTCGAATCACGTCTGGGTCAAAGAAATAATTAAAACTTAGTTTTTAAGTTGTTTATAGAATTCTACCAATTAAACCTCGTAAAGGGGGCTCGGTGGCGCAATGGTAGCGCGTCTGAAACCAGATCAGAAGGCTTCGTGTTCGAATCACGTCCGGGTCAGAGAAAGAATAAAAGTCAGTTTTTAACTTGTTTTTAGAATTCTGCCAATTAAACCTTTGTAAAGGGGACTCGGTGGCGCAATAGTAGCGCGTCTGACTCCAGATCAGAAGGCTGCGTGTTGGAATCACGTTCGGGTCAAAGAAATAATAAAAATCAGTTTTTAAGTTGTTTTTAAAATTCTACCAATTAAACCTTCGTAAAGGGGGCTTGGTGGCGCAATGGTAGCACGTCTGACTCCAGATCAGAAGGCTGCGTGTTCGAATCACGTCCGGGTCAAACAAATAATAAAATTTAGTTTTTACGTTGTTTATAGGAATTCTACCAATTTAACCTTCGTTCAGGGGGCTCGGTGGCGCAATGTCAGCGCGTCTGATTCCAGATCAGAAGGCTGCGTGTTCGAATCACGTCCGGGTCAAACAAATAATAAAATTTAGTTTTTACGTTGTTTATAGAAATTCTACCAATTAAACCGTCAGGGGGCTCGGTGGCGCAATGGTAGCGTGTCTGGCACCAGATCAGAAGGCTGCGTGTTCGAATCACGTCTGGGTCAAAGAAATAATCAAAACTTAGTTTTTAAGTTGTTTATAGAATTCTACCAATTAAACCTCGTAAAGGGGGCTCGGTGGCGCAATGGTAGCGCGTCTGACTCCAGATAAGAAGGCTGCGTGTTCGAATCACGTCCGGGTCAAACAAATAATAAAGGTTAGTTTTTACATTGTTTATAGAAATTCTACCAATTAAACCGTCAGGGGGCTCGGTGGCGCAATTGTAGCGCGTCTGACACCAGATCAGAAGGCTGCGTGTTCGAATCACGTCTGGGTCAAAGAAATAATTAAAACTTAGTTTTTAAGTTGTTTATAGAATTCTACCAATTAAACCTCGTAAAGGGGGCTCGGTGGCGCAATGGTAGCGCGTCTGACTCCAGATAAGAAGGCTGCGTGTTCGAATCACGTCCGGGTCAAACAAATAATAAAGGTTAGTTTTTACATTGTTTATAGAAATTCTACCAATTAAACCGTCAGGGGGCTCGGTGGCGCAATTGTAGCGCGTCTGACACCAGATCAGAAGGCTGCGTGTTCGAATCACGTCCGGGTCAAACAAATAATAAAATTTAGTTTTTACGTTGTTTATAGAAATTCTACCAATTTAACCTTCGTAATGGGGACTCGGTGGCGCAATGGTAGCGCTTCTGAAACCAGAGCAGAAGGCTGCGTGTTCGAGTCACGTTCGGGTCAAAGAAATAATAAAAATCAGTTTTTAAGTTGTTTTTAAAATTCTACCAATTAAACCTTCGTAAAGGGGGCTCGGTGGCGCAATGGTAGCGTGTCTGACTCCAGAACAGAAGGCTGCGTGTTCGAATCACGTCCGGGTCAAACAAATAATAAATATAAGTTTTTAAGTTGTTTTTAGAATTCTACCAATTAAAGCTTCGTAAAGGGGACTCGGTGGCGCAATGGTAGCGCGTCTGACTCCAGATCAGAAGTCTGCGTGTTCGAATCACGTCCGGGTCAAACAAATAATAAAATTTAGTTTTTACGTTGTTTATAGAAATTCTACCAATTAAATCTTCGTAAAGGGGACTCGGTGGCGCAATGGTAGCTCGTCTGACTCCAGATCAGAAGGCTGCGTGTTCGAATCACATCCGGGTCAAACAAATAATAAAGGTTAGTTTTTACGTTGTTTATAGAAATTCTACCAATTAAACCTTCGTAAAGGGGGCTAGGTGGCGCAATGGTAGCGCGTCTGACACCAGATCAGAAGGCTGCGTGTTCGAATCACGTCTGGGTTAAAGAAATAATTAAAACTTAGTTTTTAAGTTGTTTATAGAATTCTACCAATTAAACCTCGTAAGGGGGGCTCGGTGGCGCAATAGTAGCGCGTCTGACTCCAGATCAGAAGGCTGGGTGTTGGAATCACGTCCGGGTCAAAGAAAGAATAAAAATCAGTTTTTAAGTTGTTTTTAAAATTTTACCAATTAAACCTTCGTAAAGGGGGCTCGGTGGCGCAATGGTAGCGCGTCTGACTCCAGATCAGAAGGCTTTGTGTTGGAATCACGTCCGGGTCAAAGAAATAATAAAAATCAGTTTTTAAGTGTTTTTTAAAATTCTACCAATTAAACCTTCGTAAAGGGGGCTTGGTGGCGCAATGTCAGCGCGTCTGATTCCAGATCAGAAGGCTGCGTGTTCGAATCACGTCCGGGTCAAACAAATAATAAAATTTAGTTTTTACCTTGTTTATAGAAATTCTACCAATTAAACTGTCAGGGGGCTCGGTGGCGCAATGGTAGCGTGTCTGGCACCAGATCAGAAGGCTGCGTGTTCGAATCACGTCTGGGTCAAAGAAATAATCAAAACTTAGTTTTTAAGTTGTTTATAGAATTCTACCAATTAAACCTCGTAAAGGGGGCTCGGTGGCGCAATGGTAGCGCGTCTGACTCCAGATAAGAAGGCTGCGTGTTCGAATCACGTCCGGGTCAAACAAATAATAAAGGTTAGTTTTTACATTGTTTATAGAAATTCTACCAATTAAACCGTCAGGGGGCTCGGTGGCGCAATTGTAGCGCGTCTGACACCAGATCAGAAGGCTGCGTGTTCGAATCACGTCCGGGTCAAACAAATAATAAAATTTAGTTTTTACGTTGTTTATAGAAATTCTACCAATTTAACCTTCGTAATGGGGACTCGGTGGCGCAATGGTAGCGCTTCTGAAACCAGAGCAGAAGGCTGCGTGTTCGAATCACGTTCGGGTCAAAGAAATAATAAAAATCAGTTTTTAAGTTGTTTTTAAAATTCTACCAATTAAACCTTCGTAAAGGGGGCTCGGTGGCGCAATGGTAGCGTGTCTGACTCCAGAACAGAAGGCTGCGTGTTCGAATCACGTCCGGGTCAAACAAATAATAAATATAAGTTTTTAAGTTGTTTTTAGAATTCTACCAATTAAAGCTTCGTAAAGGGGACTCGGTGGCGCAATGGTAGCGCGTCTGACTCCAGATAAGAAGGCTGCGTGTTCGAATCACGTCCGGGTCAAACAAATAATAAAGGTTAGTTTTTACATTGTTTATAGAAATTCTACCAATTAAACCGTCAGGGGGCTCGGTGGCGCAATTGTAGCGCGTCTGACACCAGATCAGAAGGCTGCGTGTTCGAATCACGTCCGGGTCAAACAAATAATAAAATTTAGTTTTTACGTTGTTTATAGAAATTCTACCAATTTAACCTTCGTAATGGGGACTCGGTGGCGCAATGGTAGCGCTTCTGAAACCAGAGCAGAAGGCTGCGTGTTCGAGTCACGTCCGGGTCAAACAAATAATAAAGGTTAGTTTTTACATTGTTTATAGAAATTCTACCAATTAAACCGTCAGGGGGCTCGGTGGCGCAATTGTAGCGCGTCTGACACCAGATCAGAAGGCTGCGTGTTCGAATCACGTCTGGGTCAAAGAAATAATTAAAACTTAGTTTTTAAGTTGTTTATAGAATTCTACCAATTAAACCTCGTAAAGGGGGCTCGGTGGCGCAATGGTAGCGCGTCTGACTCCAGATAAGAAGGCTGCGTGTTTGAATCACGTCCGGGTCAAACAAATAATAAAGGTTAGTTTTTACATTGTTTATAGAAATTCTACCAATTAAACCGTCAGGGGGCTCGGTGGCGCAATTGTAGCGCGTCTGACACCAGATCAGAAGGCTGCGTGTTCGAATCACGTCCGGGTCAAACAAATAATAAAATTTAGTTTTTACGTTGTTTATAGAAATTCTACCAATTTAACCTTCGTAATGGGGACTCGGTGGCGCAATGGTAGCGCTTCTGAAACCAGAGCAGAAGGCTGCGTGTTCGAGTCACGTTCGGGTCAAAGAAATAATAAAAATCAGTTTTTAAGTTGTTTTTAAAATTCTACCAATTAAACCTTCGTAAAGGGGGCTCGGTGGCGCAATGGTAGCGTGTCTGACTCCAGAACAGAAGGCTGCGTGTTCGAATCACTTCCGGGTCAAACAAATAATAAATATAAGTTTTTAAGTTGTTTTTAGAATTCTACCAATTAAAGCTTCGTAAAGGGGACTCGGTGGCGCAATGGTAGCTCGTCTGACTCCAGATCAGAAGGCTGCGTGTTCGAATCACATCCGGGACAAACAAATAATAAAGGTTAGTTTTTACGTTGTTTATAGAAATTCTACCAATTAAACCTTCGTAAAGGGGGCTAGGTGGCGCAATGGTAGCGCGTCTGACACCAGATCAGAAGGCTGCGTGTTCGAATCACGTCTGGGTTAAAGAAATAATTAAAACTTAGTTTTTAAGTTGTTTATAGAATTCTACCAATTAAACCTCGTAAGGGGGGCTCGGTGGCGCAATAGTAGCGCGTCTGACTCCAGATCAGAAGGCTGGGTGTTGGAATCACGTCCGGGTCAAAGAAAGAATAAAAATCAGTTTTTAAGTTGTTTTTAAAATTTTACCAATTAAACCTTCGTAAAGGGGGCTCGGTGGCGCAATGGTAGCGCGTCTGACTCCAGATCAGAAGGCTTTGTGTTGGAATCACGTCCGGGTCAAAGAAATAATAAAAATCAGTTTTTAAGTGTTTTTTAAAATTCTACCAATTAGACCTTCGTAAAGGGGGCTTGGTGGCGCAATGTCAGCGCGTCTGATTCCAGATCAGAAGGCTGCGTGTTCGAATCACGTCCGGGTCAAACAAATAATAAAATTTAGTTTTTACCTTGTTTATAGAAATTCTACCAATTAAACTGTCAGGGGGCTCGGTGGCGCAATGGTAGCGTGTCTGGCACCAGATCAGAAGGCTGCGTGTTCGAATCACGTCTGGGTCAAAGAAATAATCAAAACTTAGTTTTTAAGTTGTTTATAGAATTCTACCAATTAAACCTCGTAAAGGGGGCTCGGTGGCGCAATGGTAGCGCGTCTGACTCCAGATAAGAAGGCTGCGTGTTCGAATCACGTCCGGGTCAAACAAATAATAAAGGTTAGTTTTTACATTGTTTATAGAAATTCTACCAATTAAACCGTCAGGGGGCTCGGTGGCGCAATTGTAGCGCGTCTGACACCAGATCAGAAGGCTGCGTGTTCGAATCACGTCCGGGTCAAACAAATAATAAAATTTAGTTTTTACGTTGTTTATAGAAATTCTACCAATTTAACCTTCGTAATGGGGACTCGGTGGCGCAATGGTAGCGCTTCTGAAACCAGAGCAGAAGGCTGCGTGTTCGAATCACGTTCGGGTCAAAGAAATAATAAAAATCAGTTTTTAAGTTGTTTTTAAAATTCTACCAATTAAACCTTCGTAAAGGGGGCTCGGTGGCGCAATGGTAGCGTGTCTGACTCCAGAACAGAAGGCTGCGTGTTCGAATCACGTCCGGGTCAAACAAATAATAAATATAAGTTTTTAAGTTGTTTTTAGAATTCTACCAATTAAAGCTTCGTAAAGGGGACTCGGTGGCGCAATGGTAGCGCGTCTGACTCCAGATAAGAAGGCTGCGTGTTCGAATCACGTCCGGGTCAAACAAATAATAAAGGTTAGTTTTTACATTGTTTATAGAAATTCTACCAATTAAACCGTCAGGGGGCTCGGTGGCGCAATTGTAGCGCGTCTGACACCAGATCAGAAGGCTGCGTGTTCGAATCACGTCCGGGTCAAACAAATAATAAAATTTAGTTTTTACGTTGTTTATAGAAATTCTACCAATTTAACCTTCGTAATGGGGACTCGGTGGCGCAATGGTAGCGCTTCTGAAACCAGAGCAGAAGGCTGCGTGTTCGAGTCACGTCCGGGTCAAACAAATAATAAAGGTTAGTTTTTGCATTGTTTATAGAAATTCTACCAATTAAACCGTCAGGGGGCTCGGTGGCGCAATTGTAGCGCGTCTGACACCAGATCAGAAGGCTGCGTGTTCGAATCACGTCTGGGTCAAAGAAATAATTAAAACTTAGTTTTTAAGTTGTTTATAGAATTCTACCAATTAAACCTCGTAAAGGGGGCTCGGTGGCGCAATGGTAGCGCGTCTGACTCCAGATAAGAAGGCTGCGTGTTTGAATCACGTCCGGGTCAAACAAATAATAAAGGTTAGTTTTTACATTGTTTATAGAAATTCTACCAATTAAACCGTCAGGGGGCTCGGTGGCGCAATTGTAGCGCGTCTGACACCAGATCAGAAGGCTGCGTGTTCGAATCACGTCCGGGTCAAACAAATAATAAAATTTAGTTTTTACGTTGTTTATAGAAATTCTACCAATTTAACCTTCGTAATGGGGACTCGGTGGCGCAATGGTAGCGCTTCTGAAACCAGAGCAGAAGGCTGCGTGTTCGAGTCACGTTCGGGTCAAAGAAATAATAAAAATCAGTTTTTAAGTTGTTTTTAAAATTCTACCAATTAAACCTTCGTAAAGGGGGCTCGGTGGCGCAATGGTAGCGTGTCTGACTCCAGAACAGAAGGCTGCGTGTTCGAATCACTTCCGGGTCAAACAAATAATAAATATAAGTTTTTAAGTTGTTTTTAGAATTCTACCAATTAAAGCTTCGTAAAGGGGACTCGGTGGCGCAATGGTAGCGCGTCTGACTCCAGATCAGAAGGCTGCGTGTTCGAATCACGTCCGGGTCAAACAAATAATAAAATTTAGTTTTTACGTTGTTTATAGAAATTCTACCAATTAAATATTCGTAAAGGGGACTCGGTGGCGCAATGGTAGCTCGTCTGACTCCAGATCAGAAGGCTGCGTGTTCGAATCACGTCCGGGTCAAACAAATAATAAAGGTTAGTTTTTAAGTTGTTTTTAAAATTCTACCAATTAAACCTTCGTAAAGGGGGCTCGGTGGCGCAATGGTAGCGTGTCTGACTCCAGAACAGAAGGCTGCGTGTTCGAATCACGTCCGGGTCAAACAAATAATAAATATAAGTTTTTAAGTTGTTTTTAGAATTCTACCAATTAAAGCTTCGTAAAGGGGACTCGGTGGCGCAATGGTAGCGCGTCTGACTCCAGATAAGAAGGCTGCGTGTTCGAATCACGTCCGGGTCAAACAAATAATAAAGGTTAGTTTTTACATTGTTTATAGAAATTCTACCAATTAAACCGTCAGGGGGCTCGGTGGCGCAATTGTAGCGCGTCTGACACCAGATCAGAAGGCTGCGTGTTCGAATCACGTCCGGGTCAAACAAATAATAAAATTTAGTTTTTACGTTGTTTATAGAAATTCTACCAATTTAACCTTCGTAATGGGGACTCGGTGGCGCAATGGTAGCGCTTCTGAAACCAGAGCAGAAGGCTGCGTGTTCGAGTCACGTCCGGGTCAAACAAATAATAAAGGTTAGTTTTACATTGTTTATAGAAATTCTACCAATTAAACCGTCAGGGGGCTCGGTGGCGCAATTGTAGCGCGTCTGACACCAGATCAGAAGGCTGCGTGTTCGAATCACGTCTGGGTCAAAGAAATAATTAAAACTTAGTTTTTAAGTTGTTTATAGAATTCTACCAATTAAACCTCGTAAAGGGGGCTCGGTGGCGCAATGGTAGCGCGTCTGACTCCAGATAAGAAGGCTGCGTGTTTGAATCACGTCCGGGTCAAACAAATAATAAAGGTTAGTTTTTACATTGTTTATAGAAATTCTACCAATTAAACCGTCAGGGGGCTCGGTGGCGCAATTGTAGCGCGTCTGACACCAGATCAGAAGGCTGCGTGTTCGAATCACGTCCGGGTCAAACAAATAATAAAATTTAGTTTTTACGTTGTTTATAGAAATTCTACCAATTTAACCTTCGTAATGGGGACTCGGTGGCGCAATGGTAGCGCTTCTGAAACCAGAGCAGAAGGCTGCGTGTTCGAGTCACGTTCGGGTCAAAGAAATAATAAAAATCAGTTTTTAAGTTGTTTTTAAAATTCTACCAATTAAACCTTCGTAAAGGGGGCTCGGTGGCGCAATGGTAGCGTGTCTGACTCCAGAACAGAAGGCTGCGTGTTCGAATCACTTCCGGGTCAAACAAATAATAAATATAAGTTTTTAAGTTGTTTTTAGAATTCTACCAATTAAAGCTTCGTAAAGGGGACTCGGTGGCGCAATGGTAGCGCGTCTGACTCCAGATCAGAAGGCTGCGTGTTCGAATCACGTCCGGGTCAAACAAATAATAAAATTTAGTTTTTACGTTGTTTATAGAAATTCTACCAATTAAATATTCGTAAAGGGGACTCGGTGGCGCAATGGTAGCTCGTCTGACTCCAGATCAGAAGGCTGCGTGTTCGAATCACGTCCGGGTCAAACAAATAATAAAGGTTAGTTTTTACGTTGTTTATAGAAATTCTACCAATTAAACCTTCGTAAAGGGGACTAGGTGGCGCAATGGTAGCGCGTCTGACACCAGATCAGAAGGCTGCGTGTTCGAATCACGTCTGGGTTAAAGAAATAATTAAAACTTAGTTTTTTAGTTGTTTATAGAATTCTACCAATTAAACCTCGTAAGGGGGGCTCGGTGGCGCAATAGTAGCGCGTCTGACTCCAGATCAGAAGGCTGGGTGTTGGAATCACGTCCGGGTCAAAGAAAGAATAAAAATCAGTTTTTAAGTTGTTTTTAAAATTTTACCAATTAAACCTTCGTAAAGGGGGCTCGGTGGCGCAATGGTAGCGCGTCTGACTCCAGATCAGAAGGCTTTGTGTTGGAATCACGTCCAGGTCAAAGAAATAATAAAAATCAGTTTTTAAGTGTTTTTTAAAATTCTACCAATTAAACCTTCGTAAAGGGGGCTTGGTGGCGCAATGTCAGCGCGTCTGATTCCAGATCAGAAGGCTGCGTGTTCGAATCACGTCCGGGTCAAACAAATAATAAAATTTAGTTTTTACCTTGTTTATAGAAATTCTACCAATTAAACTGTCAGGGGGCTCGGTGGCGCAATGGTAGCGCGTCTGACTCCAGAACAGAAGGCTGCGTGTTCGAATCACGTCCGGGTCAAACAAATAATAAAAATAAGTTTTTAAGTTGTTTTTAGAATTCTACCAATTAAAGCTTCGTAAAGGGGACTCGGTGGCGCAATGGTAGCGCGTCTGACTCCAGATCAGAAGGCTGCGTGTTCGAATCACGTCCGGGTCAAACAAATAATAAAATTTAGTTTTTACGTTGTTTATAGAAATTCTACCCTTAAACCTTCGTAAAGGGGACTCGGTGGCGCAATGGTAGCGCGTCTGACTCCAGATCAGAAGGCTGCGTGTTGGAATCACGTCCGGGTCAAAGAAATAATAAAAATCAGTTTTTAAGTTTTTTTTAAAATTCTACCAATTAAACCTTCGTAAAGGGGACTCGGTGGCGCAATAGTAGCGCGTCTGACTCCAGATCAGAAGGCTGCGTGTTCGAATCACGTCCGGGTCAAAGAAATAATAAAAATCAGTTTTTAAGTTGTTTTTAAAATTTTACCAATTAAACCTTCGTAAAGGGGGCTCGGTGGCGCAATGGTAGCACGTCTGACTCCAGATCAGAAGGCTGCGTGTTCGAATCACGTCCGGGTCAAACAAATAATAAAATTTAGTTTTTACGTTGTTTATAGGAATTCTACCAATTTAACCTTCGTTCAGGGGGCTCGGTGGCGCAATGTCAGCGCGTCTGATTCCAGATCAGAAGGCTGCGTGTTCGAATCACGTCCGGGTCAAACAAATAATAAAATTTAGTTTTTACGTTGTTTATAGAAATTCTACCAATTTAACCTTTGTTCAGGGGGCTCGGTGGCGCAATGTCAGCGCGTCTGATTCCAGATCAGAAGGCTGCGTGTTCGAATCACGTCCGGGTCAATCAAATAAAAAAATTTAGTTTTTACCTTGTTTATAAAAATTCTACCAATTTAACCTTGTTTATAAAAATTCTACCAATTTAACCTTCGTTCAGGGGGCTCGGTGGCGCAATGGTAGCGCTTCTGAAACCAGATCAGAAGGCTGCGTGTTCGAATCACGTCCGGGTCAAACAAATAATAAAATTTAGTTTTTACCTTGTTTATAGAAATTCTACCAATTAAACTGTCAGGGGGCTCGGTGGCGCAATGGTAGCGCGTCTGACTCCAGAACAGAAGGCTGCGTGTTCGAATCACGTCCGGGTCAAACAAATAATAAAAATAAGTTTTTAAGTTGTTTTTAGAATTCTACCAATTAAAGCTTCGTAAAGGGGACTCGGTGGCGCAATGGTAGCGCGTCTGACAACAGATCAGAAGCCTGCGTGTTCGAATCACGTCCGGGTCAAACAAATAATAAAATTTAGTTTTTACGTTGTTTATAGAAATTCTACCAATTAAACCTTCGTAAAGGAGACTCGGTGGCGCAATGGTAGCACGTCTGACTCCAGATCAGAAGGCTGCGTGTTGGAATCACGTCCGGGTCAAAGAAATAATAAAAATCAGTTTTTAAGTGTTTTTTAAAATTCTACCAATTAAACCTTCGTAAAGGGGACTCGGTGGCGCAATAGTAGCGCGTCTGACTCCAGATCAGAAGGCTGCGTGTTCGAATCACGTCCGGGTCAAAGAAATAATAAAAATCAGTTTTTAAGTTGTTTTTAAAATTTTACCAATTAAACCTTCGTAAAGGGGGCTCGGTGGCGCAATGGTAGCACGTCTGACTCCAGATCAGAAGGCTGCGTGTTCGAATCACGTCCGGGTCAAACAAATAATAAAATTTAGTTTTTACGTTGTTTATAGGAATTCTACCAATTTAACTTTCGTTCAGGGGGCTCGGTGGCGCAATGTCAGCGCGTCTGATTCCAGATCAGAAGGCTGCGTGTTCGAATCACGTCCGGGTCAAACAAATAATAAAATTTAGTTTTTACGTTGTTTATAGAAATTCTACCAATTTAACCTTTGTTCAGGGGGCTCGGTGGCGCAATGTCAGCGCGTCTGATTCCAGATCAGACGGCTGCGTGTTCGAATCACGTCCGGGTCAATCAAATAAAAAAATTTAGTTTTTACCTTGTTTATAAAAATTCTACCAATTTAACCTTTTTTATAAAAATTCTACCAATTTAACCTTCGTTCAGGGGGCTCGGTGGCGCAATGGTAGCGCTTCTGAAACCAGATCAGAAGGCTGCGTGTTCGAATCACGTCCGGGTCAAAGAAATAATAAAAATAAGTTTTTAAGTTGTTTTTAGAATTCTACCAATTAAAGCTTCGTAAAGGGGACTCGGTGGCGCAATAGTAGCGCGTCTGACTCCAGATCAGAAGGCTGCGTGTTCGAATCACGTCCGGGTCAAACAAATAATAAAAATAAGTTTTTAAGTTGTTTTTAGAATTCTACCAATTAAAGCTTCGTAAAGGGGACTCGGTGGCGCAATGGTAGCGCGTCTGACTCCAGATCAGAAGGCTGCGTGTTCGAATCACGTCCGGGTCAAAAAAATAATAAAGGTTAGTTTTTACGTTGTTTATAGAAATTCTACCAATTAAACCGTCAGGGGGCTCGGTGGCGCAATGGTAGCGCGTCTGACACCAGATCAGAAGGCTGCGTGTTCGAATCACGTCTGGGTCAAAGAAATAATTAAAACTTAGTTTTTAAGTTGTTTATAGAATTCTACCAATTAAACCTCATTAAGGGGGCTTGGTGGCGCAATGGTAGCGCGTCTGACTCCAGATCAGAAGGCTGCGTGTTCGAATCACGTCCGGGTCAAACAAATAATAAAATTTAGTTTTTACGTTGTTTATAGAAATTCTACCAATTAAATCTTCGTAAAGGGGACTCGGTGGCGCAATGGTAGCTCGTCTGACTCCAGATCAGAAGGCTGCGTGTTCGAATCACGTCCGGGTCAAACAAATAATAAAGGTTAGTTTTTACGTTGTTCATAGAAATTCTACCAATTAAACCTTCGTAAAGGGGACTCGGTGGCGCAATGGTAGCGCGTCTGACACCAGATCAGAAGGCTGCGTGTTCGAATCACGTCTGGGTTAAAGAAATAATTAAAACTTGGTTTTTAAGTTGTTTATAGAATTCTACCAATTAAACCTCGTAAAGGGGGCTCGGTGGCGCAATAGTAGCGCGTCTGACTCCAGATCAGAAGGCTGGGTGTTGGAATCACGTCCGGGTCAAAGAAATAATAAAAATCAGTTTTTAAGTTGTTTTTAAAATTTTACCAATTAAACCTTCGTAAAGGGGGCTCGGTGGCGCAATGGTAGCGCGTCTGACTCCAGATCAGAAGGCTTTGTGTTGGAATCACGTCCGGGTCAAAGAAATAATAAAAATCAGTTTTTAAGTGTTTTTTAAAATTCTACCAATTAAACCTTCGTAAAGGGGGCTTGGTGGCGCAATGTCAGCGCGTCTGATTCCAGATCAGAAGGCTGCGTGTTCGAATCACGTCCGGGTCAAACAAATAATAAAATTTAGTTTTTACCTTGTTTATAGAAATTCTACCAATTAAACTGTCAGGGGGCTCGGTGGCGCAATGGTAGCGCGTCTGACTCCAGAACAGAAGGCTGCGTGTTCGAATCACGTCCGGGTCAAACAAATAATAAAAATAAGTTTTTAAGTTGTTTTTAGAATTCTACCAATTAAAGCTTCGTAAAGGGGACTCGGTGGCGCAATGGTAGCGCGTCTGACTCCAGATCAGAAGGCTGCGTGTTCGAATCACGTCCGGGTCAAACAAATAATAAAATTTAGTTTTTACGTTGTTTATAGAAATTCTACCAATTAAACCTTCGTAAAGGGGACTCGGTGGCGCAATGGTAGCGCGTCTGACTCCAGATCAGAAGGCTGCGTGTTCGAATCACGTCCGGGTCAAAGAAATAATAAAAATCAGTTTTTAAGTTGTTTTCAAAATTTTACCAATTAAACCTTCGTAAAGGGGTCTCGGTGGCGCAATGGTAGCGCGTCTGACTCCAGATCAGAAGGCTTTGTGTTGGAATCACGTCCGGGTCAAAGAAATAATAAAAATCAGTTTTTAAGTGTTTTTTAAAATTCTACCAATTAAACCTTCGTAAAGGGGACTCGGTGGCGCAATGGTAGCACGTCTGACTCCAGATCAGAAGGCTGCGTGTTCGAATCACGTCCGGGTCAAACAAATAATAAAATTTAGTTTTTACGTTGTTTATAGGAATTCTACCAATTTAACCTTCGTTCAGGGGGCTCGGTGGCGCAATGTCAGCGCGTCTGATTCCAGATCAGAAGGCTGCGTGTTCGAATCACGTCCGGGTCAAACAAATAAAAAAATTTAGTTTTTACCTTGTTTATAAAAATTCTACCAATTTAACCTTCGTTCAGGGGGCTCGGTGGCGCAATGGTAGCGCTTCTGAAACCAGATCAGAAGGCTGCGTGCTCGAATCACGTCCGGGTCAAAGAAAGAATAAAAATAAGTTTTTAAGTTGTTTTTAGAATTCTACCAATTAAAGCTTCGTAAAGGGAACTCGGTGGCGCAATAGTAGCGCGTCTGACTCCAGATCAGAAGGCTGCGTGTTCGAATCACGTCCGGGTCAAACAAATAATAAAAATAAGTTTTTAAGTTGTTTTTAGAATTCTACCAATTAAACCTTCGTAAAGGGGACTCGGTGGCGCAATGGTAGCGCGTCTGACTCCAGATCAGAAGGCTGCGTGTTCGAATCACGTCCGGGTCAAAGAAATAATAAAAATCAGTTTTTAAGTGTTTTTTAAAATTCTACCAATTAAACCTTCGTAAAGGGGACTCGGTGGCGCAATAGTAGCGCGTCTGACTCCAGATCAGAAGGCTGCGTGTTCGAATCACGTCCGGGTCAAAGAAATAATAAAAATCAGTTTTTAAGTTGTTTTTAAAATTTTACCAATTAAACCTTCGTAAAGGGGGCTCGGTGGCGCAATGGTAGCACGTCTGACTCCAGATCAGAAGGCTGCGTGTTCGAATCACGTCCGGGTCAAACAAATAATAAAATTTAGTTTTTACGTTGTTTATAGGGATTCTACCAATTTAACCTTCGTTCAGGGGGCTCGGTGGCGCAATGTCAGCTCGTCTGATTCCAGATCAGAAGGCTGCGTGTTCGAATCACGTCCGGGTCAAACAAATAAAAAAATTAAGTTTTTACCTTGTTTATAAAAATTCTACCAATTTAACCTTGTTTATAAAAATTCTACCAATTTAACCTTCGTTCAGGGGGCTCGGTGGCGCAATGGTAGCGCTTCTGAAACCAGATCAGAAGGCTGCGTGTTCGAATCACGTCCGGGTCAAAGAAAGAATAAAAATAAGTTTTTAAGTTGTTTTTAGAATTCTACCAATTGAAGCTTCGTAAAGGGGACTCGGTGGCGCAATAGTAGCGCGTCTGACTCCAGATCAGAAGGCTGCGTGTTCGAATCACGTCCGGGTCAAACAAATAATAAAAATAAGTTTTTAAGTTGTTTTTAGAATTCTACCAATTAAAGCTTCGTAAAGGGGACTCGGTGGCGCAATGGTAGCGCGTCTGACTCCAGATCAGAAGGCTGCGTGTTCGAATCACGTCCGGGTCAAACAAATAATAAAATTTAGTTTTTACGTTGTTTATAGAAATTCTATTAATTAAACCTTCGTAAAGGGGACTCGGTGGCGCAATGGTAGCGCGTCTGACTCCAGATCAGAAGGCTGCGTGTTCGAATCACGTCCGGGTCAAACAAATAATAAAGGTTAGTTTTTACGTTGTTTATAGAAATTCTACCAATTAAACCGTCAGGGGGCTCGGTGGCGCAATGGTAGCGCGTCTGACACCAGATCAGAAGGCTGCGTGTTCGAATCACGTCTGGGTCAAAGAAATAATTAAAACTTAGTTTTTAAGTTGTTTATAGAATTCTACCAATTAAACCTCATTAAGGGGCTTGGTGGCGCAATGGTAGCACGTCTGACTCCAGATCAGAAGGCTGCGTGTTCGAATCACGTCTGACTCCAGATCAGAAGGCTGCGTGTTCGAATCACGTCCGGGTCAAACAAATAATAATATTTAGTTTTTACGTTGTTTATAGGAATTCTACCAATTTAACCTTCGTTCAGGGGGCTCGGTGGCGCAATGTCAGCGCGTCTGATTCCAGATCAGAATGTTGCGTGTTCGAATCAAGTCCGGGTCAAACAAATAATAAAATTTAGTTTTTACCTTGTTTATAAAAATTCTACCAATTTAACTTTCGTTCAGGGGGCTCGGTGGCGCAATGGTAGCGCTTCTGAAACCAGATCAGAAAGCTGCGTGTTGGAATCACGTTCGGGTCAAAGAAATAATAAAAATCAGTTTTTAAGTTTTTTTTAAAATTCTACCAATTAAACCTTCGTAAAGGGGGCTTGGTGGCGCAATGGTAGCGCGTCTGACTCCAGAACAGAAGGCTGCGTGTTCGAATCACGTCCGGGTCAAACAAATAATAAAAATAAGTTTTTAAGTTGTTTTTAGAATTCTACCAATTAAGGCTTCGTAAAGGGGACTCGGTGGCGCAATGGTAGCGCGTCTGACTCCAGATCAGAAGGCTGCGTGTTCGAATCACGTCCGGGTCAAAAAAATAATAAAATTTAGATTTTACGTTGTTTATAGAAATTCTACCAATTAAACCTTCGTAAAGGGAACTCGGTGGCGCAATGGTAGCGCGTCTGACTCCAGATCAGAAAGCTGCGTGTTCGAATCACGTCCGGGTCAAACAAATAATAAAGGTTAGTTTTTACGTTGTTTATAGAAATTCTACCACTTAAACCGTCAGGGGGCTCGGTGGCGCAATGGTAGCGCGTCTGACACCAGATCAGAAGGCTGAGTGTTCGAATCACGTCAGGGTCAAACAAATAATAAAGGTTAGTTTTTACGTTGTTTATAGAAATTCTACCAATTAAACCGTCAGGGGGTTCGGTGGCGCAATGGTAGCGCGTCTGACTCCAGATCAGAAGGCTGCGTGTTCGAATCACGTCCGGGTCAAACAAATAATAAAATTTAGTTTTTACGTTGTTTATAGAAATTCTACCAATTAAACCTTCGTAAAGGGGACTCGGTGGCGCAATGGTAGCGCGTCTGACTCCAGATCAGAAGGCTGTGTGTTCGAATCACGTCCGGGTGAAACAAATAATAAAATTTAGTTTTTACGTTGTTAATAGAAATTCTACCAATTAAACCTTCGTAAAGGGGACTCGGTGGCGCAATGGTAGCGCGTCTGACTCCAGATCAGCAAGCTGCGTGTTCGAATCACGTCCGGGTCAAACAAATAATAAAGGTTAGTTTTTACGTTGTTTATAGAAATTCTACCAATTAAACCGTCAGGGGGCTCGGTGGCGCAATGGTAGCGCGTCTGACACCAGATCAGAAGGCTGAAGCTACATTCGCAAAGGAGCGGTAATCTCTCAGTAAGCATAAAGACGAAACTGAAAGCTGGTTTTCAATCTCTCGCGCGGGTTTTGGAAAACCAGTTTCCTCCTCAAAACCAGTTTCAACTTTGCGCTAGACCTTTCCCAAAGGAGATGTTTTGATTTGTGATGTAGGGCAACGCCACTAGGGTTCCCTCGAAACTTTATGATATGTAAAATGGCGATGACGGTGGCAAACAAATTGATGATCTTATTGTTATTAAAAAAGAAATTGTTGTTGATGAAGTTAATGCGAAGAAGAAACCAAATAATAACTAGAAAAAGAGCGCGTTGGTGGGTGCACCCGATATGGTTAAAAAGGAAGAAAGAAGGCGATTTTCACACTCTGGTAAGTTTTATAGTTAAGCCTTTGTATTTGGTTTTGATACATTTTGTGGCCTTCATATTAAAATAACTATACTTATTTACAGATGAAGGCGATGAGACTTCACGATCATGCGTACTTTAAAAATTATTCACGTATGTCTCCCAAGCATTTTGATAAACTTCTCGGCTTACTGCATAGTTCATTAAAAAAGTACCCGTTGTCGAGAGAAGCAATATCTCCGGCCCATCGTTTGGCAGTCACGTTGCGGTAAGCATATTAAATAATTACTAATTCCATAAGATTACAAAAGGACCAAAGTTCTATTTAAAAATTATCTAGGTACCTGGCTACGGGAAACAGTTTTATATCCATTGCATACGCTTTCCGGATAGGACTTTCGACAACCCATTATATTGTTCGTGAAACATGCCAAGCCATGTGGGATATTTTAAGGCCCATCTATTTAGAAGTATGCTTACATAGTTGGATCTACATGGTGCGTTGATTCATGTAATGAAAATATACTTATTCAGAGCCCTAGTGAAAAAACATGGAAGGATGCTGCCGCAAAGTATTATGCAACTTGGCAATACCCAAACTGCATTGGTGCTGTAGATGGCAAGCATGTACTAATTCAGCAGCCGAAAAACACTGGATCTATGTTCTATAATTACAAGGCACGTTCAAATTTAAGGGTGTTATTTTTCATTTCTGCATTTAAATTAATGTTTTTATATATTTTAGGGCACAAATTCCATAAATCTGATGGCAGTTGTAGATGCGGACTACAGATTTATAGCCGTTGATATCGGTGCGTACGGTTCGAGTTCTGATGGTGGTGTTTTTAAAGCGTCAGCCATTGGGAGAGCTTTGGAAAATTCCCAATTGAAAATACCACTCCCTGCCATTCTGCCAGGGACTAGTATATTAGCGCCGCATGTCATGGTTGGTGATGATGCTTTCCAGTTGCGAACAGACTTTTTAAAACCGTACAATCGAGGGGACTTGGATGATGAAAAAAGGGTTTTTAATTATCGTCTCAGCCGAGCAAGGTGATAATTTTTATTTAATTAAATTTTAATATTGTAAATATTAATAACTATTATCTTGTTAAAACATGAAGGCGATGCAGTGAAAATGCGTTTGGTATTCTAGGAGCTAGGTGGAGAATATTTCGTAGACCAATAATCCTTTCGCCTGAAAATGTGGATTTGGTGACAAAAGCAACTGTAATTTTGCACAACTTTATCATGACAGAAGAAAAAGCGCTTGAAGGACCGCAAAAAGTGTATTGCCCCCCTGGTTATGCTGAAAATGAACAATGGAGAAACGAACCAGCTAACGCATTCACAAATGTTCCACCAACTCGTGCCAGAAATTTTTTAAGAGATGCAGGTGAAGTGCGAGCTAAATATGCAGAATATTTCTTTTCTGAAAATGGCCAAGTAGCTTGGCAATGGGATATTCCCGGAGTAAAAAGGCCAAATATATTAAAAAGGTTACCATAAATGTAAAAAACTAAAATGTGTTAAATAAATTGTGTCGAATAGTGTCAATTGCTTTATTTTATTAAAAAAGATTATTCAGAATCTGAATCAGAAAGAAAGGAGAATGCTGTTTGAATAAGTTTTAACTCAAATTTAGGTTGTTTTTTAGTTTTCACCCTTCGGAAAATATCCGCAATATACTTTCCGAATCTATCAGCTGCATCATCAGAAGAATGGTTGTTTGCAGATTCAGCCACTTTCATCATAACTCTGGAAACGATTATGTTTAATCGTTTATTTCCTACTTATTTATACCATGATTAAACAAGGTTCATAAAGTTGCATACTTATCAATTTTGTCCATTTCTTCTAAAATGTCATCATTTGTTCCTACAGAGCGTTTAGTTGCTTTTCGTTTCCCTTGAGTATTGGTATTGTTCGCAGCTGATGATGGTCTGGACGATGATGCTGAACTTGTGCATCTTGATGTACTTTGAGTAGATAATTCAGAAGGTTCAGCAACTTCTTCCACGATCTCTTTGTCACCAACAGTTTCTTCAGACATACTTGAGAGAATCTGATAAGATAAAGTTAATTATACTCGAAAGTTAGATGTTTTAAACATCTTTAAAACTCACTTTGTATGCTTCTGCGTCATTACTGTTTTGATGAGACATTTCCTCTACCGTTTCACTCTCATTCATTTCATCTATATTACATGAAGTTCTGCATTATAGCAGTAAGAGAACTTAAGTTAACTACACAAATTGGCAAGTTAATGTATTATTAATACACATACTCTCTTTTGGATATAATATCTTTCAAAAAAAGCATCTGCTTAAAATAGGGCCATTTAATTTTGTCAAAATCCTTTTCTGGATCATATCCTGATCCAGATTTTTTAACGTTCACAACATTGAAATTGGTACGAAATTGATCCCGCAAATACTTCCACTCTCTCTTGGCAAGAGCCTCTATTAATAATATAATTATAATTTTTATACTTCAGGGATAAACGGATAAATTAAAATAATCATCAAAACTTCAATACATACTTGACATTCCTGTTGTTAGCGAAATTATGTTCCATGCTGCGTCTACTGCTCCATTATCCTTATGTTCAGATAAACATTTGTCCCAGATAACTTTGTTCTCGAAAACCGCACTTATTAATTTTTCCCTCCTTTCACAAGTTAATTTTTTCTTTTCAGTAGAAACTTTCTTCAACAACTCCTTCGCGGTAGCCATGTTTAAAATAAACTTAAACACGGCTTCTTCGCGCGTTTTCGATCCCCTTATCGCTCTTTTAATTGGTTCTTCAAATCACGTGGTACGCGGCTGAAGCTGAAAGATCAACTTGAGTTGATCTTGGCTGAAATATGAAATCCACCCGCTTTCAGCGCCTGCTTTCAGAATCAGCCTGGAAAAACCAGTTTCAGCCGAAATGCGAAATGTTTAGCAGAAACTGGTTTTTTAAGCAAGCTTTTCGTTTCGGCTTTCAGCTTCAGCTTTCCGCTCCTTTGCGAATGTAGCTTGAGTGTTCGAATCACGTCAGGGTCAAACAAATAATAAAGGTTAGTTTTTACGTTGTTTATAGAAATTCTACCAATTAAACCGTCAGGGGGTTCGGTGGCGCAATGGTAGCGCGTCTGACTCCAGATCAGAAGGCTGCGTGTTCGAATCACGTCCGGGTCAAACAAATAATAAAATTTAGTTTTTACGTTGTTTATAGAAATTCTACCAATTAAACCTTCGTAAAGGGGACTCGGTGGCGCAATGGTAGCGCGTCTGACTCCAGATCAGAAGGCTGTGTGTTCGAATCACGTCCGGGTCAAACAAATAATAAAATTTAGTTTTTACGTTGTTAATAGAAATTCTACCAATTAAACCTTCGTAAAGGGGACTCGGTGGCGCAATGGTAGCGCGTCTGACTCCAGATCAGCAGGCTGCGTGTTCGAATCACGTCCGGGTCAAACAAATAATAAAGGTTAGTTTTTACGTTGTTTATAGAAATTCTACCAATTAAACCGTCAGGGGGCTCGGTGGCGCAATGGTAGCGCGTCTGACACCAGATCAGAAGGCTACGTGTTCGAATCACGTCTGGGTCAAAGAAATAATTAAAACTTAGTTTTTAAGTTGTTTATAGAATTCTACCAATTAAACCTCGTAAAGGGGGCTCGGTGGCGCAATAGTAGCGCGTCTGACTCCAGATCAGAAGGCTGGGTGTTGGAATCACGTCCGGGTCAAAGAAATAATAAAAATAAGTTTTTAAGTTGTTTTTAAAATTTTACCAATTAAACCTTCGTAAAGGGGGCTCGGTGGCGCAATAATAGCGCGTCTGACTCCAGATCAGAAGGCTTTGTGTTGGAATCACGTCCGGGTCAAAGAAATAATAAAAATCAGTTTTTAAGTGTTTTTTAAAATTCTACCAATTAAACCTTCGTAAAGGGGGCTCGGTGGCGCAATGGTAGCGCGTCTGACTCCAGAACAGAAGGCTGCGTGTTCGAATCACGTCCAGGTCAAACAAATAATAAAATTTAGTTTTTACCTTGTTTATAGAAATTCTACCAATTAAACCGTCAGGGGGCTCGGTGGCACAATGGTAGCGCGTCTGACTCCAGAACAGAAGGCTGCGTGTTCGAATCACGTCCGGGTCAAACAAATAATAAAAATAAGTTTTTAAGTTGTTTTTAGAATTCTACCAATTAAAGCTTCGTAAAGGGGACTCGGTGGCGCAATGGTAGCGCGTCTGACTCCACATCAGAAGGCTGCGTGTTCGAATCACGTCCGGGTCAAACAAATAATAAAATTTAGATTTTACGTTGTTTATAGAAATTCTACCAATTAAACCTTCGTAAAGGGAACTCGGTGGCGCAATGGTAGCGCGTCTGACTCCAGATCAGAAAGCTGCGTGTTCGAATCACGTCCGGGTCAAACAAATAATAAAGGTTAGTTTTTACGTTGTTTATAGAAATTCTACCACTTAAACCGTGAGGGGGCTCGGTGGCGCAATGGTAGCGCGTCTGACACCAGATCAGAAGGCTGAGTGTTCGAATCACGTCAGGGTCAAACAAATAATAAAGGTTAGTTTTTACGTTGTTTATAGAAATTCTACCAATTAAACCGTCAGGGGGTTCGGTGGCGCAATGGTAGCGCGTCTGACTCCAGATCAGAAGGCTGCGTGTTCGAATCACGTCCGGGTCAAACAAATAATAAAATTTAGTTTTTACGTTGTTTATAGAAATTCTACCAATTAAACCTTCGTAAAGGGGACTCGGTGGCGCAATGGTAGCGCGTCTGACTCCAGATCAGAAGGCTGTGTGTTCGAATCACGTCCGGGTGAAACAAATAATAAAATTTAGTTTTTACGTTGTTAATAGAAATTCTACCAATTAAACCTTCGTAAAGGGGACTCGGTGGCGCAATGGTAGCGCGTCTGACTCCAGATCAGCAAGCTGCGTGTTCGAATCACGTCCGGGTCAAACAAATAATAAAGGTTAGTTTTTACGTTGTTTATAGAAATTCTACCAATTAAACCGTCAGGGGGCTCGGTGGCGCAATGGTAGCGCGTCTGACACCAGATCAGAAGGCTGAGTGTTCGAATCACGTCAGGGTCAAACAAATAATAAAGGTTAGTTTTTACGTTGTTTATAGAAATTCTACCAATTAAACCGTCAGGGGGTTCGGTGGGGCAATGGTAGCGCAATGGTAGCGCGTCTGACTCCAGATCAGAAGGCTGCGTGTTCGAATCACGTCCGGGTCAAACAAATAATAAAATTTAGTTTTTACGTTGTTTATAGAAATTCTACCAATTAAACCTTCGTAAAGGGGACTCGGTGGCGCAATGGTAGCGCGTCTGACTCCAGATCAGAAGGCTGTGTGTTCGAATCACGTCCGGGTCAAACAAATAATAAAATTTAGTTTTTACGTTGTTAATAGAAATTCTACCAATTAAACCTTCGTAAAGGGGACTCGGTGGCGCAATGGTAGCGCGTCTGACTCCAGATCAGCAGGCTGCGTGTTCGAATCACGTCCGGGTCAAACAAATAATAAAGGTTAGTTTTTACGTTGTTTATAGAAATTCTACCAATTAAACCGTCAGGGGGCTCGGTGGCGCAATGGTAGCGCGTCTGACACCAGATCAGAAGGCTACGTGTTCGAATCACGTCTGGGTCAAAGAAATAATTAAAACTTAGTTTTTAAGTTGTTTATAGAATTCTACCAATTAAACCTCGTAAAGGGGGCTCGGTGGCGCAATAGTAGCGCGTCTGACTCCAGATCAGAAGGCTGGGTGTTGGAATCACGTCCGGGTCAAAGAAATAATAAAAATAAGTTTTTAAGTTGTTTTTAAAATTTTACCAATTAAACCTTCGTAAAGGGGGCTCGGTGGCGCAATAATAGCGCGTCTGACTCCAGATCAGAAGGCTTTGTGTTGGAATCACGTCCGGGTCAAAGAAATAATAAAAATCAGTTTTTAAGTGTTTTTTAAAATTCTACCAATTAAACCTTCGTAAAGGGGGCTCGGTGGCGCAATGGTAGCGCGTCTGACTCCAGAACAGAAGGCTGCGTGTTCGAATCACGTCCAGGTCAAACAAATAATAAAATTTAGTTTTTACCTTGTTTATAGAAATTCTACCAATTAAACCGTCAGGGGGCTCGGTGGCACAATGGTAGCGCGTCTGACTCCAGAACAGAAGGCTGCGTGTTCGAATAACGTCCGGGTCAAACAAATAATAAAAATAAGTTTTTAAGTTGTTTTTAGAATTCTACCAATTAAAGCTTCGTAAAGGGGACTCGGTGGCGCAATGGTAGCGCGTCTGACTCCACATCAGAAGGCTGCGTGTTCGAATCACGTCCGGGTCAAACAAATAATAAAATTTAGTTTTTACGTTGTTTATAGAAATTCTACCAATTAAACCTTCGTAAAGGGGACTCGGTGGCGCAATGGTAGCGCGTCTGACTCCAGATCAGAAGGCTGCGTGTTCGAATCACGTCCGGGTCAAACAAATAATAAAATTTAGTTTTTACGTTGTTTATAGAAATTCTATTAATTAAACCTTCGTAAAGGGGACTCGGTGGCGCAATGGTAGCGCGTCTGACTCCAGATCAGAAGGCTGCGTGTTCGAATCACGTCCGGGTCAAACAAATAATAAAGGTTAGTTTTTACGTTGTTTATAGAAATTCTACCAATTAAACCGTCAGGGGGCTCGGTGGCGCAATGGTAGCGCGTCTGACACCAGATCAGAAGGCTGCGTGTTCGAATCACGTCTGGGTCAAAGAAATAATTAAAACTTAGTTTTTAAGTTGTTTATAGAATTCTACCAATTAAACCTCATTAAGGGGGCTTGGTGGGGCAATGGTAGCACGTCTGACTCCAGATCAGAAGGCTGCGTGTTCGAATCACGTCTGACTCCAGATCAGAAGGCTGCGTGTTCGAATCACGTCCGGGTCAAACAAATAATAATATTTAGTTTTTACGTTGTTTATAGGAATTCTACCAATTTAACCTTCTTTCAGGGGGCTCGGTGGCGCAATGTCAGCGCGTCTGATTCCAGATCAGAATGTTGCGTGTTCGAATCAAGTCCGGGTCAAACAAATAATAAAAATAAGTTTTTAAGTTGTTTTTAGAATTCTACCAATTAAAGCTTCGTAAAGGGGACTCGGTGGCGCAATGGTAGCGCGTCTGACTCCAGATCAGAAGGCTGTGTGTTCGAATCACGTCCGGGTCAAACAAATAATAAAATTTAGTTTTTACGTTGTTTATAGAAATTCTACCAATTAAACCTTCGTAAAGGGAACTCGGTGGCGCAATGGTAGCGCGTCTGACTCCAGATCAGAAGGCTGCGTGTTCGAATCACGTTCGGGTCAAACAAATAATAAAAATAAGTTTTTAAGTTGTTTTTAGAATTCTACCAATTAAAGCTTCGTAAAGGGGACTCGGTGGCGCAATGGTAGCGCGTCTGACTCCAGATCAGAAGGCTGTGTGTTCGAATCACGTCCGGGTCAAACAAATAATAAAATTTAGTTTTTACGTTGTTTATAGAAATTCTACCAATTAAACCTTCGTAAAGGGAACTCGGTGGCGCAATGGTAGCGCGTCTGACTCCAGATCAGAAGGCTGCGTGTTCGAATCACGTCCGGGTCAAACAAATAATAAAGGTTAGTTTTTACGTTGTTTATAGAAATTCTACCAATTAAACCGTCAGGGGGCTCGGTGGCGCAATGGTAGCGCGTCTGACACCAGATCAGAAGGCTGCGTGTTCGAATCACGTCCGGGTCAAACAAATAATAAAGGTTAGTTTTTACGTTGTTTATAGAAATTCTACCAATTAAACCGTCAGGGGGCTCGGTGGCGCAATGGTAGCGCGTCTGACTCCAGATCAGTAGGCTGCGTGTTCGAATCACGTCCGGGTCAAACAAATAATAAAATTCAGTTTTTACGTTGTTTATAGAAATTCTATTAATTAAACCTTCGTAAAGGGGACTCGGTGGCGCAATGGTAGCGCGTCTGAATCCAGATCAGAAGGCTGCGTGTTCGAATCACGTCCGGGTCAAACAAATAATAAAGGTTAGTTTTTACGTTGTTTATAGAAATTCTACCAATTAAACCGTCAGGGGGCTCGGTGGCGCAATGGTAGCGCGTCTGACACCAGATCAGAAGGCTGCGTGTTCGAATCACGTCTGGGTCAAAGAAATAATTAAAACTTAGTTTTTAAGTTGTTTATAGAATTCTACCAATTAAACCTCATTAAGGGGGCTTGGTGGGGCAATGGTAGCACGTCTGACTCCAGATCAGAAGGCTGCGTGTTCGAATCACGTCTGACTCCAGATCAGAAGGCTGCGTGTTCGAATCACGTCCGGGTCAAACAAATGATAAAATTTAGTTTTTACGTTGTTTATAGAAATTCTACCAATTAAACCTTCGTAAAGGGAACTCGGTGGCGCAATGGTAGCGCGTCTGACTCCAGATCAGAAGGCTGCGTGTTCGAATCACGTCCGGGTCAAACAAATAATAAAGGTTAGTTTTTACGTTGTTTATAGAAATTCTACCAATTAAACCGTCAGGGGGCTCGGTGGCGCAATGGTAGCGCGTCTGACACCAGATCAGAAGGCTGCGTGTTCGAATCACGTCCGGGTCAAACAAATAATAAAGGTTAGTTTTTACGTTGTTTATAGAAATTCTACCAATTAAACCGTCAGGGGGCTCGGTGGCGCAATGGTAGCGCGTCTGACTCCAGATCAGTAGGCTGCGTGTTCGAATCACGTCCGGGTCAAACAAATAATAAAATTCAGTTTTTACGTTGTTTATAGAAATTCTATTAATTAAACCTTCGTAAAGGGGACTCGGTGGCGCAATGGTAGCGCGTCTGAATCCAGATCAGAAGGCTGCGTGTTCGAATCACGTCCGGGTCAAACAAATAATAAAGGTTAGTTTTTACGTTGTTTATAGAAATTCTACCAATTAAACCGTCAGGGGGCTCGGTGGCGCAATGGTAGCGCGTCTGACACCAGATCAGAAGGCTGCGTGTTCGAATCACGTCTGGGTCAAAGAAATAATTAAAACTTAGTTTTTAAGTTGTTTATAGAATTCTACCAATTAAACCTCATTAAGGGGGCTTGGTGGGGCAATGGTAGCACGTCTGACTCCAGATCAGAAGGCTGCGTGTTCGAATCACGTCTGACTCCAGATCAGAAGGCTGCGTGTTCGAATCACGTCCGGGTCAAACAAATGATAAAATTTAGTTTTTACGTTGTTTATAGAAATTCTACCAATTAAACCTTCGTAAAGGGAACTCGGTGGCGCAATGGTAGCGCGTCTGACTCCAGATCAGAAGGCTGCGTGTTCGAATCACGTCCGGGTCAAACAAATAATAAAGGTTAGTTTTTACGTTGTTTATAGAAATTCTACCAATTAAACCGTCAGGGGGCTCGGTGGCGCAATGGTAGCGCGTCTGACACCAGATCAGAAGGCTGCGTGTTCGAATCACGTCCGGGTCAAACAAATAATAAAGGTTAGTTTTTACGTTGTTTATAGAAATTCTACCAATTAAACCGTCAGGGGGCTCGGTGGCGCAATGGTAGCGCGTCTGACTCCAGATCAGTAGGCTGCGTGTTCGAATCACGTCCGGGTCAAACAAATAATAAAATTCAGTTTTTACGTTGTTTATAGAAATTCTATTAATTAAACCTTCGTAAAGGGGACTCGGTGGCGCAATGGTAGCGCGTCTGACTCCAGATCAGAAGGCTGCGTGTTCGAATCACGTCCGGGTCAAACAAATAATAAAGGTTAGTTTTTACGTTGTTTATAGAAATTCTACCAATTAAACCGTCAGGGGGCTCGGTGGCGCAATGGTAGCGCGTCTGACACCAGATCAGAAGGCTGCGTGTTCGAATCACGTCTGGGTCAAAGAAATAATTAAAACTTAGTTTTTAAGTTGTTTATAGAATTCTACCAATTAAACCTCATTAAGGGGGCTTGGTGGGGCAATGGTAGCACGTCTGACTCCAGATCAGAAGGCTGCGTGTTCGAATCACGTCTGACTCCAGATCAGAAGGCTGCGTGTTCGAATCACGTCCGGGTCAAACAAATAATAATATTTAGTTTTTACGTTGTTTATAGGAATTCTACCAATTTAACCTTCTTTCAGGGGGCTCGGTGGCGCAATGTCAGCGCGTCTGATTCCAGATCAGAATGTTGCGTGTTCGAATCAAGTCCGGGTCAAACAAATAATAAAATTTAGTTTTTACCTTGTTTATAAAAATTCTACCAATTTAACTTTCGTTCAGGGGGCTCGGTGGCGCAATGGTAGCGCTTCTGAAACCAGATCAGAAAGCTGCGTGTTGGAATCACGTTCGGGTTAAAGAAATAATAAAAATCAGTTTTTAAGTTTTTTTTTAAATTCTACCAATTAAACCTTCGTAAAGGGGGCTCGGTGGCGCAATGGCAGCGCGTCTGACTCCAGAACAGAAGGCTGCGTGTTCGAATCACGTCCGGGTCAAACAAATAATAAAAATAAGTTTTTAAGTTGTTTTTAGAATTCTACCAATTAAAGCTTCGTAAAGGGGACTCGGTGGCGCAATGGTAGCGCGTCTGACTCCAGATCAGAAGGCTGCGTGTTCGAATCACGTCCGGGTCAAACAAATAATAAAATTTAGTTTTTACGTTGTTTATAGAAATTCTACCAATTAAACCTTCGTAAAGGGAACTCGGTGGCGCAATGGTAGCGCGTCTGACTCCAGATCAGAAGGCTGCGTGTTCGAATCACGTCCGGGTCAAACAAATAATAAAGGTTAGTTTTTACGTTGTTTATAGAAATTCTACCAATTAAACCGTCAGGGGGTCGGTGGCGCAATGGTAGCGCGTCTGACACCAGATCAGAAGGCTGCGTGTTCGAATCACGTCCGGGTCAAACAAATAATAAAGGTTAGTTTTTACGTTGTTTATAGAAATTCTACCAATTAAACCGTCAGGGGGCTCGGTGGCGCAATGGTAGCGCGTCTGACTCCAGATCAGTAGGCTGCGTGTTCGAATCACGTCCGGGTCAAACAAATAATAAAATTCAGTTTTTACGTTGTTTATAGAAATTCTATTAATTAAACCTTCGTAAAGGGGACTCGGTGGCGCAATGGTAGCGCGTCTGAATCCAGATCAGAAGGCTGCGTGTTCGAATCACGTCCGGGTCAAACAAATAATAAAGGTTAGTTTTTACGTTGTTTATAGAAATTCTACCAATTAAACCGTCAGGGGGCTCGGTGGCGCAATGGTAGCGCGTCTGACACCAGATCAGAAGGCTGCGTGTTCGAATCACGTCTGGGTCAAAGAAATAATTAAAACTTAGTTTTTAAGTTGTTTATAGAATTCTACCAATTAAACCTCATTAAGGGGGCTTGGTGGGGCAATGGTAGCACGTCTGACTCCAGATCAGAAGGCTGCGTGTTCGAATCACGTCTGACTCCAGATCAGAAGGCTGCGTGTTCGAATCACGTCCGGGTCAAACAAATGATAAAATTTAGTTTTTACGTTGTTTATAGAAATTCTACCAATTAAACCTTCGTAAAGGGAACTCGGTGGCGCAATGGTAGCGCGTCTGACTCCAGATCAGAAGGCTGCGTGTTCGAATCACGTCCGGGTCAAACAAATAATAAAGGTTAGTTTTTACGTTGTTTATAGAAATTCTACCAATTAAACCGTCAGGGGGCTCGGTGGCGCAATGGTAGCGCGTCTGACACCAGATCAGAAGGCTGCGTGTTCGAATCACGTCCGGGTCAAACAAATAATAAAGGTTAGTTTTTACGTTGTTTATAGAAATTCTACCAATTAAACCGTCAGGGGGCTCGGTGGCGCAATGGTAGCGCGTCTGACTCCAGATCAGTAGGCTGCGTGTTCGAATCACGTCCGGGTCAAACAAATAATAAAATTCAGTTTTTACGTTGTTTATAGAAATTCTATTAATTAAACCTTCGTAAAGGGGACTCGGTGGCGCAATGGTAGCGCGTCTGAATCCAGATCAGAAGGCTGCGTGTTCGAATCACGTCCGGGTCAAACAAATAATAAAGGTTAGTTTTTACGTTGTTTATAGAAATTCTACCAATTAAACCGTCAGGGGGCTCGGTGGCGCAATGGTAGCGCGTCTGACACCAGATCAGAAGGCTGCGTGTTCGAATCACGTCTGGGTCAAAGAAATAATTAAAACTTAGTTTTTAAGTTGTTTATAGAATTCTACCAATTAAACCTCATTAAGGGGGCTTGGTGGGGCAATGGTAGCACGTCTGACTCCAGATCAGAAGGCTGCGTGTTCGAATCACGTCTGACTCCAGATCAGAAGGCTGCGTGTTCGAATCACGTCCGGGTCAAACAAATGATAAAATTTAGTTTTTACGTTGTTTATAGAAATTCTACCAATTAAACCTTCGTAAAGGGAACTCGGTGGCGCAATGGTAGCGCGTCTGACTCCAGATCAGAAGGCTGCGTGTTCGAATCACGTCCGGGTCAAACAAATAATAAAGGTTAGTTTTTACGTTGTTTATAGAAATTCTACCAATTAAACCGTCAGGGGGCTCGGTGGCGCAATGGTAGCGCGTCTGACACCAGATCAGAAGGCTGCGTGTTCGAATCACGTCCGGGTCAAACAAATAATAAAGGTTAGTTTTTACGTTGTTTATAGAAATTCTACCAATTAAACCGTCAGGGGGCTCGGTGGCGCAATGGTAGCGCGTCTGACTCCAGATCAGTAGGCTGCGTGTTCGAATCACGTCCGGGTCAAACAAATAATAAAATTCAGTTTTTACGTTGTTTATAGAAATTCTATTAATTAAACCTTCGTAAAGGGGACTCGGTGGCGCAATGGTAGCGCGTCTGACTCCAGATCAGAAGGCTGCGTGTTCGAATCACGTCCGGGTCAAACAAATAATAAAGGTTAGTTTTTACGTTGTTTATAGAAATTCTACCAATTAAACCGTCAGGGGGCTCGGTGGCGCAATGGTAGCGCGTCTGACACCAGATCAGAAGGCTGCGTGTTCGAATCACGTCTGGGTCAAAGAAATAATTAAAACTTAGTTTTTAAGTTGTTTATAGAATTCTACCAATTAAACCTCATTAAGGGGGCTTGGTGGGGCAATGGTAGCACGTCTGACTCCAGATCAGAAGGCTGCGTGTTCGAATCACGTCTGACTCCAGATCAGAAGGCTGCGTGTTCGAATCACGTCCGGGTCAAACAAATAATAATATTTAGTTTTTACGTTGTTTATAGGAATTCTACCAATTTAACCTTCTTTCAGGGGGCTCGGTGGCGCAATGTCAGCGCGTCTGATTCCAGATCAGAATGTTGCGTGTTCGAATCAAGTCCGGGTCAAACAAATAATAAAATTTAGTTTTTACCTTGTTTATAAAAATTCTACCAATTTAACTTTCGTTCAGGGGGCTCGGTGGCGCAATGGTAGCGCTTCTGAAACCAGATCAGAAAGCTGCGTGTTGGAATCACGTTCGGGTTAAAGAAATAATAAAAATCAGTTTTTAAGTTTTTTTTTAAATTCTACCAATTAAACCTTCGTAAAGGGGGCTCGGTGGCGCAATGGCAGCGCGTCTGACTCCAGAACAGAAGGCTGCGTGTTCGAATCACGTCCGGGTCAAACAAATAATAAAAATAAGTTTTTAAGTTGTTTTTAGAATTCTACCAATTAAAGCTTCGTAAAGGGGACTCGGTGGCGCAATGGTAGCGCGTCTGACTCCAGATCAGAAGGCTGCGTGTTCGAATCACGTCCGGGTCAAACAAATAATAAAATTTAGTTTTTACGTTGTTTATAGAAATTCTACCAATTAAACCTTCGTAAAGGGAACTCGGTGGCGCAATGGTAGCGCGTCTGACTCCAGATCAGAAGGCTGCGTGTTCGAATCACGTCCGGGTCAAACAAATAATAAAGGTTAGTTTTTACGTTGTTTATAGAAATTCTACCAATTAAACCGTCAGGGGGTCGGTGGCGCAATGGTAGCGCGTCTGACACCAGATCAGAAGGCTGCGTGTTCGAATCACGTCCGGGTCAAACAAATAATAAAGGTTAGTTTTTACGTTGTTTATAGAAATTCTACCAATTAAACCGTCAGGGGGCTCGGTGGCGCAATGGTAGCGCGTCTGACTCCAGATCAGTAGGCTGCGTGTTCGAATCACGTCCGGGTCAAACAAATAATAAAATTCAGTTTTTACGTTGTTTATAGAAATTCTATTAATTAAACCTTCGTAAAGGGGACTCGGTGGCGCAATGGTAGCGCGTCTGACTCCAGATCAGAAGGCTGCGTGTTCGAATCACGTCCGGGTCAAACAAATAATAAAAATAAGTTTTTAAGTTGTTTTTAGAATTCTACCAATTAAAGCTTCATAAAGGGGACTCGGTGGCGCAATGGTAGCGCGTCTGACTCCAGATCAGAAGGCTGCGTGTTCGAATCACGTCCGGGTCAAACAAATAATAAAATTTAGTTTTTACGTTGTTTATAGAAATTCTACCAATTAAACCGTCAGGGGGCTCGGTGGCGCAATGGTAGCGCGTCTGACACCAGATCAGAAGGCTGCGTGTTCGAATCACGTCCGGGTCAAACAAATAATAAAGGTTAGTTTTTACGTTGTTTATAGAAATTCTACCAATTAAACCTCATTCAGGGGGCTTGGTGGCGCAATGGTAGCACGTCTGACTCCAGATCAGAAGGCTGCGTGTTCGAATCACGTCTGACTCCAGATCAGAAGGCTGCGTGTTCGAATCACGTCCGGGTCAAACAAATAATAATATTTAGTTTTTACGTTGTTTATAGGAATTCTACCAATTTAACCTTCTTTCAGGGGGCTCGGTGGCGCAATGTCAGCGCGTCTGATTCCAGATCAGAATGTTGCGTGTTCGAATCAAGTCCGGGTCAAACAAATAATAAAATTTAGTTTTTACCTTGTTTATAAAAATTCTACCAATTTAACTTTCGTTCAGGGGGCTCGGTGGCGCAATGGTAGCGCTTCTGAAACCAGATCAGAAAGCTGCGTGTTGGAATCACGTTCGGGTCAAAGAAATAAAAAAAATCAGTTTTTAAGTTTTTTTTAAAATTCTACCAATTAAACCTTCGTAAAGGGGGCTCGGTGGCGCAATGGCAGCGCGTCTGACTCCAGAACAGAAGGCTGCGTGTTCGAATCACGTCCGGGTCAAACAAATAATAAAAATAAGTTTTTAAGTTGTTTTTAGAATTCTACCAATTAAAGCTTCGTAAAGGGGACTCGGTGGCGCAATGGTAGCGCGTCTGACTCCAGATCAGAAGGCTGCGTGTTCGAATCACGTCCGGGTCAAACAAATAATAAAATTTAGTTTTTACGTTGTTTATAGAAATTCTACCAATTAAACCTTCGTAAAGGGAACTCGGTGGCGCAATGGTAGCGCGTCTGACTCCAGATCAGAAGGCTGCGTGTTCGAATCACGTCCGGGTCAAACAAATAATAAAGGTTAGTTTTTACGTTGTTTATAGAAATTCTACCAATTAAACCGTCAGGGGGCTCGGTGGCGCAATGGTAGCGCGTCTGACACCAGATCAGAAGGCTGCGTGTTCGAATCACGTCCGGGTCAAACAAATAATAAAGGTTAGTTTTTACGTTGTTTATAGAAATTCTACCAATTAAACCGTCAGGGGGCTCGGTGGCGCAATGGTAGCGCGTCTGACTCCAGATCAGTAGGCTGCGTGTTCGAATCACGTCCGGGTCAAACAAATAATAAAATTCAGTTTTTACGTTGTTTATAGAAATTCTATTAATTAAACCTTCGTAAAGGGGACTCGGTGGCGCAATGGTAGCGCGTCTGACTCCAGATCAGAAGGCTGCGTGTTCGAATCACGTCCGGGTCAAACAAATAATAAAAATAAGTTTTTAAGTTGTTTTTAGAATTCTACCAATTAAAGCTTCATAAAGGGGACTCGGTGGCGCAATGGTAGCGCGTCTGACTCCAGATCAGAAGGCTGCGTGTTCGAATCACGTCCGGGTCAAACAAATAATAAAATTTAGTTTTTACGTTGTTTATAGAAATTCTACCAATTAAACCGTCAGGGGGCTCGGTGGCGCAATGGTAGCGCGTCTGACACCAGATCAGAAGGCTGCGTGTTCGAATCACGTCCGGGTCAAACAAATAATAAAGGTTAGTTTTTACGTTGTTTATAGAAATTCTACCAATTAAACCGTCAGGGGGCTCGGTGGCGCAATGGTAGCGCGTCTGACACCAGATCAGAAGGCTGCGTGTTATAATCACGTCTGGGTCAAAGAAATAATTATAACTTAGTTTTTAAGTTGTTTATAGAATTCTACCAATTAAACCTCATTCAGGGGGCTTGGTGGCGCAATGGTAGCACGTCTGACTCCAGATCAGAAGGCTGCGTGTTCGAATCACGTCTGACTCCAGATCAGAAGGCTGCGTGTTCGAATCACGTCCGGGTCAAACAAATAATAATATTTAGTTTTTACGTTGTTTATAGGAATTCTACCAATTTAACCTTCGTTCAGGGGGCTCGGTGGCGCAATGTCAGCGCGTCTGATTCCAGATCAGAATGTTGCGTGTTCGAATCCAGTCCGGGTCAAACAAATAATAAAATTTAGTTTTTACCTTGTTTATAAAAATTCTACCAATTTAACTTTCGTACAGGGGGCTCGGTGGCGCAATGGTAGCGCTTCTGAAACCAGATCAGAAAGCTGCGTGTTTTAATCACGTTCGGGTCAAAGAAATAATAAAAATCAGTTTTTAAGTTTTTTTTAAAATTCTACCAATTAAACCTTCGTAAAGGGGGCTCGGTGGCGCAATGGTAGCGCGTCTGTCTCCAGATCAGAAGGCTGCGTGTTCGAATCACGTCCGGGTCAAACAAATAATAAAGGTTAGTTTTTACGTTGTTTATAGAAATTCTACCAATTAAACCTTCGTAAAGGGATTTCGGTGGCGCAATGGCAGCGCGTCTGACTCCAGAACAGAAGGCTGCGTGTTCGAATCACGTCCGGGTCAAACAAATAATAAAGGTTAGTTTTTACGTTGTTTATAGAAATTCTACCAATTAAACCGTCAGGGGGCTCGGTGGCGCAATGGTAGCGCGTCTGACACCAGATCAGAAGGCTGCGTGTTCGAATCACGTCCGGGTCAAACAAATAATAAAGGTTAGTTTTTACGTTGTTTATAGAAATTCTACCAATTAAACCGTCAGGGGGCTCGGTGGCGCAATGGTAGCGCGTCTGACTCCAGATCAGTAGGCTGCGTGTTCGAATCACGTCCGGGTCAAACAAATAATAAAAATCAGTTTTTAAGTTTTTTTTAAAATTCTACCAATTAAACCTTCGTAAAGGGGACTCGGTGGCGCAATGGTAGCGCGTCTGACTCCAGATCAGAAGGCTGCGTGTTCGAATCACGTCCGGGTCAAACAAATAATAAAGGTTAGTTTTTACGTTGTTTATAGAAATTCTACCAATTAAACCTTCGTAAAGGGATTTCGGTGGCGCAATGGTAGCGCGTCTGACTCCAGATCAGAAGGCTGCGTGTTCGAATCACGTCCGGGTCAAACAAATAATAAAATTTAGTTTTTACGTTGTTTATAGAAATTCTACCAATTAAACCGTCAGGGGGCTCGGTGGCGCAATGGTAGCGCGTCTGACACCAGATCAGAAGGCTGCGTGTTCGAATCACGTCCGGGTCAAACAAATAATAAAGGTTAGTTTTTACGTTGTTTATAGAAATTCTACCAATTAAACCGTCAGGGGGCTCGGTGGCGCAATGGTAGCGCGTCTGACACCAGATCAGAAGGCTGCGTGTTATAATCACGTCTGGGTCAAAGAAATAATTATAACTTAGTTTTTAAGTTGTTTATAGAATTCTACCAATTAAACCTCATTCAGGGGGCTTGGTGGCGCAATGGTAGCACGTCTGACTCCAGATCAGAAGGCTGCGTGTTCGAATCACGTCTGACTCCAGATCAGAAGGCTGCGTGTTCGAATCACGTCCGGGTCAAACAAATAATAATATTTAGTTTTTACGTTGTTTATAGGAATTCTACCAATTTAACCTTCGTTCAGGGGGCTCGGTGGCGCAATGTCAGCGCGTCTGATTCCAGATCAGAATGTTGCGTGTTCGAATCCAGTCCGGGTCAAACAAATAATAAAATTTAGTTTTTACCTTGTTTATAAAAATTCTACCAATTTAACTTTCGTACAGGGGGCTCGGTGGCGCAATGGTAGCGCTTCTGAAACCAGATCAGAAAGCTGCGTGTTTTAATCACGTTCGGGTCAAAGAAATAATAAAAATCAGTTTTTAAGTTTTTTTTAAAATTCTACCAATTAAACCTTCGTAAAGGGGGCTCGGTGGCGCAATGGTAGCGCGTCTGTCTCCAGATCAGAAGGCTGCGTGTTCGAATCACGTCCGGGTCAAACAAATAATAAAGGTTAGTTTTTACGTTGTTTATAGAAATTCTACCAATTAAACCTTCGTAAAGGGATTTCGGTGGCGCAATGGTAGCGCGTCTGACTCCAGATCAGAAGGCTGCGTGTTCGAATCACGTCCGGGTCAAACAAATAATAAAGGTTAGTTTTTACGTTGTTAATAGAAATTCTACCATTTAAACCGTCAGGGGGCTCGGTGGCGCAATGGTAGCGCGTCTGACACCAGATCAGAAGGCTGCGTGTTCGAATCACGTCCGGGTCAAACAAATAATAAAGGTTAGTTTTTACGTTGTTTATAGAAATTCTACCAATTAAACCGTCAGTGGGCTCGGTGGCGCAATGGTAGCGCGTCTGACTCCAGATCAGTAGGCTGCGTGTTCGAATCACGTCCGGGTCAAACAAATAATAAAATTTAGTTTTTACGTTGTTTATAGAAATTCTCTTAATTAAACCTTCGTAAAGGGGACTCGGTGGCGCAATGGTAGCGCGTCTGACTCCAGATCAGAAGGCTGCGTGTTCGAATCACGTCCGGGTCAAACAAATAATAAAGGTTAGTTTTTACGTTGTTTATAGAAATTCTACCAATTAAACCGTCAGGGGGCTCGGTGGCGCACTGGTAGCGCGTCTAACACCAGATCAGAAGGCTGCGTGTTCGAATCACGTCTGGGTCAAAGAAATAATCAAAACTTAGTTTTTAAGTTGTTTATAGAATTCAACCAATTAAACCGTCAGGGGGCTCGGTGGCGCAATGGTAGCGCGTCTGACACCAGATCAGAAGGCTGCGTGTTCGAATCACGTCTGGGTCAAAGAAATAATTAAAACTTAGTTTTTAAGTTGTTTATAGAATTCTACCAATTAAACCTCATTAAGGGGGCTTGGTGGCGCAATGGTAGCACGTCTGACTCCAGATCAGAAGTCTGCGTGTTCGAATCACGTCTGACTCCAGATCAGAAGGCTGCGTGTTCGAATCACGTCCGGGTCAAACAAATAATAATATTTAGTTTTTACGTTGTTTATAGGAATTCTACCAATTTAACCTTTTTTCAGGGGGCTCGGTGGCGCAATGTCAGCGCGTCTGATTCCAGATCAGAATGTTGCGTGTTCGAATCAAGTCCGGGTCAAACAAATAATAAAATTTAGTTTTTACCTTGTTTATAAAAATTCTACCAATTTAACTTTCGTTCAGGGGGCTCGGTGGCGCAATGGTAGCGCTTCTGAAACCAGATCAGAAAGCTGCGTGTTGGAATCACGTTCGGGTCAAAGAAATAATAAAAATCAGTTTTTAAGTTTTTTTTAAAATTCTACCAATTAAACCTTCGTAAAGGGGGCTCGGTGGCGCAATGGTAGCGCGTCTGACTCCAGAACAGAAGGCTGCGTGTTCGAATCACGTCCGGGTCAAACAAATAATAAAAATAAGTTTTTAAGTTGTTTTTAGAATTCTACCAATTAAAGCTTCATAAAGGGGACTCGGTGGCGCAATGGTAGCGCGTCTGACTCCAGATCAGAAGGCTGCGTGTTCGAATCACGTCCGGGTCAAACAAATAATAAAATTTAGTTTTTACGTTGTTTATAGAAATTCTACCAATTAAACCGTCAGGGGGCTCGGTGGCGCAATGGTAGCGCGTCTGACACCAGATCAGAAGGCTGCGTGTTCGAATCACGTCCGGGTCAAACAAATAATAAAGGTTAGTTTTTACGTTGTTTATAGAAATTCTACCAATTAAACCTCATTCAGGGGGCTTGGTGGCGCAATGGTAGCACGTCTGACTCCAGATCAGAAGGCTGCGTGTTCGAATCACGTCTGACTCCAGATCAGAAGGCTGCGTGTTCGAATCACGTCCGGGTCAAACAAATAATAATATTTAGTTTTTACGTTGTTTATAGGAATTCTACCAATTTAACCTTCTTTCAGGGGGCTCGGTGGCGCAATGTCAGCGCGTCTGATTCCAGATCAGAATGTTGCGTGTTCGAATCAAGTCCGGGTCAAACAAATAATAAAATTTAGTTTTTACCTTGTTTATAAAAATTCTACCAATTTAACTTTCGTTCAGGGGGCTCGGTGGCGCAATGGTAGCGCTTCTGAAACCAGATCAGAAAGCTGCGTGTTGGAATCACGTTCGGGTCAAAGAAATAAAAAAAATCAGTTTTTAAGTTTTTTTTAAAATTCTACCAATTAAACCTTCGTAAAGGGGGCTCGGTGGCGCAATGGCAGCGCGTCTGACTCCAGAACAGAAGGCTGCGTGTTCGAATCACGTCCGGGTCAAACAAATAATAAAAATAAGTTTTTAAGTTGTTTTTAGAATTCTACCAATTAAAGCTTCGTAAAGGGGACTCGGTGGCGCAATGGTAGCGCGTCTGACTCCAGATCAGAAGGCTGCGTGTTCGAATCACGTCCGGGTCAAACAAATAATAAAATTTAGTTTTTACGTTGTTTATAGAAATTCTACCAATTAAACCTTCGTAAAGGGAACTCGGTGGCGCAATGGTAGCGCGTCTGACTCCAGATCAGAAGGCTGCGTGTTCGAATCACGTCCGGGTCAAACAAATAATAAAGGTTAGTTTTTACGTTGTTTATAGAAATTCTACCAATTAAACCGTCAGGGGGCTCGGTGGCGCAATGGTAGCGCGTCTGACACCAGATCAGAAGGCTGCGTGTTCGAATCACGTCCGGGTCAAACAAATAATAAAGGTTAGTTTTTACGTTGTTTATAGAAATTCTACCAATTAAACCGTCAGGGGGCTCGGTGGCGCAATGGTAGCGCGTCTGACTCCAGATCAGTAGGCTGCGTGTTCGAATCACGTCCGGGTCAAACAAATAATAAAATTCAGTTTTTACGTTGTTTATAGAAATTCTATTAATTAAACCTTCGTAAAGGGGACTCGGTGGCGCAATGGTAGCGCGTCTGACTCCAGATCAGAAGGCTGCGTGTTCGAATCACGTCCGGGTCAAACAAATAATAAAAATAAGTTTTTAAGTTGTTTTTAGAATTCTACCAATTAAAGCTTCATAAAGGGGACTCGGTGGCGCAATGGTAGCGCGTCTGACTCCAGATCAGAAGGCTGCGTGTTCGAATCACGTCCGGGTCAAACAAATAATAAAATTTAGTTTTTACGTTGTTTATAGAAATTCTACCAATTAAACCGTCAGGGGGCTCGGTGGCGCAATGGTAGCGCGTCTGACACCAGATCAGAAGGCTGCGTGTTCGAATCACGTCCGGGTCAAACAAATAATAAAGGTTAGTTTTTACGTTGTTTATAGAAATTCTACCAATTAAACCGTCAGGGGGCTCGGTGGCGCAATGGTAGCGCGTCTGACACCAGATCAGAAGGCTGCGTGTTATAATCACGTCTGGGTCAAAGAAATAATTATAACTTAGTTTTTAAGTTGTTTATAGAATTCTACCAATTAAACCTCATTCAGGGGGCTTGGTGGCGCAATGGTAGCACGTCTGACTCCAGATCAGAAGGCTGCGTGTTCGAATCACGTCTGACTCCAGATCAGAAGGCTGCGTGTTCGAATCACGTCCGGGTCAAACAAATAATAATATTTAGTTTTTACGTTGTTTATAGGAATTCTACCAATTTAACCTTCGTTCAGGGGGCTCGGTGGCGCAATGTCAGCGCGTCTGATTCCAGATCAGAATGTTGCGTGTTCGAATCCAGTCCGGGTCAAACAAATAATAAAATTTAGTTTTTACCTTGTTTATAAAAATTCTACCAATTTAACTTTCGTACAGGGGGCTCGGTGGCGCAATGGTAGCGCTTCTGAAACCAGATCAGAAAGCTGCGTGTTTTAATCACGTTCGGGTCAAAGAAATAATAAAAATCAGTTTTTAAGTTTTTTTTAAAATTCTACCAATTAAACCTTCGTAAAGGGGGCTCGGTGGCGCAATGGTAGCGCGTCTGTCTCCAGATCAGAAGGCTGCGTGTTCGAATCACGTCCGGGTCAAACAAATAATAAAGGTTAGTTTTTACGTTGTTTATAGAAATTCTACCAATTAAACCTTCGTAAAGGGATTTCGGTGGCGCAATGGTAGCGCGTCTGACTCCAGATCAGAAGGCTGCGTGTTCGAATCACGTCCGGGTCAAACAAATAATAAAGGTTAGTTTTTACGTTGTTAATAGAAATTCTACCATTTAAACCGTCAGGGGGCTCGGTGGCGCAATGGTAGCGCGTCTGACACCAGATCAGAAGGCTGCGTGTTCGAATCACGTCCGGGTCAAACAAATAATAAAGGTTAGTTTTTACGTTGTTTATAGAAATTCTACCAATTAAACCGTCAGTGGGCTCGGTGGCGCAATGGTAGCGCGTCTGACTCCAGATCAGTAGGCTGCGTGTTCGAATCACGTCCGGGTCAAACAAATAATAAAATTTAGTTTTTACGTTGTTTATAGAAATTCTCTTAATTAAACCTTCGTAAAGGGGACTCGGTGGCGCAATGGTAGCGCGTCTGACTCCAGATCAGAAGGCTGCGTGTTCGAATCACGTCCGGGTCAAACAAATAATAAAGGTTAGTTTTTACGTTGTTTATAGAAATTCTACCAATTAAACCGTCAGGGGGCTCGGTGGCGCACTGGTAGCGCGTCTAACACCAGATCAGAAGGCTGCGTGTTCGAATCACGTCTGGGTCAAAGAAATAATCAAAACTTAGTTTTTAAGTTGTTTATAGAATTCAACCAATTAAACCGTCAGGGGGCTCGGTGGCGCAATGGTAGCGCGTCTGACACCAGATCAGAAGGCTGCGTGTTCGAATCACGTCTGGGTCAAAGAAATAATTAAAACTTAGTTTTTAAGTTGTTTATAGAATTCTACCAATTAAACCTCATTAAGGGGGCTTGGTGGCGCAATGGTAGCAAGTCTGACTCCAGATCAGAAGTCTGCGTGTTCGAATCACGTCTGACTCCAGATCAGAAGGCTGCGTGTTCGAATCACGTCCGGGTCAAACAAATAATAATATTTAGTTTTTACGTTGTTTATAGGAATTCTACCAATTTAACCTTTTTTCAGGGGGCTCGGTGGCGCAATGTCAGCGCGTCTGATTCCAGATCAGAATGTTGCGTGTTCGAATCAAGTCCGGGTCAAACAAATAATAAAATTTAGTTTTTACCTTGTTTATAAAAATTCTACCAATTTAACTTTCGTTCAGGGGGCTCGGTGGCGCAATGGTAGCGCTTCTGAAACCAGATCAGAAAGCTGCGTGTTGGAATCACGTTCGGGTCAAAGAAATAATAAAAATCAGTTTTTAAGTTTTTTTTAAAATTCTACCAATTAAACCTTCGTAAAGGGGGCTCGGTGGCGCAATGGTAGCGCGTCTGACTCCAGAACAGAAGGCTGCGTGTTCGAATCACGTCCGGGTCAAACAAATAATAAAAATAAGTTTTTAAGTTGTTTTTAGAATTCTACCAATTAAAGCTTCGTAAAGGGGACTCGGTGGCGCAATGGTAGCGCGTCTGACTCCAGATCAGAAGGCTGCGTGTTCGAATCACGTCCGGGTCAAACAAATAATAAAATTTAGTTTTTACGTTGTTTATAGAAATTCTACCAATTAAACCTTCGTAAAGGGAACTCGGTGGCGCAATGGTAGCGCGTCTGACTCCAGATCAGAAGGCTGCGTGTTCGAATCACGTCCGGGTCAAACAAATAATAAAGGTTAGTTTTTACGTTGTTTATAGAAATTCTACCAATTAAACCGTAAGGGGCTCGGTGGCGCAATGGTAGCGCGTCTGACATCAGATCAGAAGGCTGCGTGTTCGAATCACGTCCGGGTCAAACAAATAATAAAGGTTAGTTTTTACGTTGTTTATAGAAATTCTACCAATTAAACCCTCAGGGGGCTCGGTGGCGCAATGGTAGCGCGTCTGTCACCAGATCCGAAGGCTGCGTGTTCGAATCACGTCTGGGTCAAAGAAATAATTAAAACTTAGTTTTTAAGTTGTTTATAGAATTCTACCAATTAAACCTCATTCAGGGGGCTTGGTGGCGCAATGGTAGCACGTCTGACTCCAGATCAGAAGGCTGCGTGTTCGAATCACGTCTGACTCCAGATCAGAAGGCTGCGTGTTCGAATCACGTCCGGGTCAAACAAATAATAATATTTAGTTTTTACGTTGTTTATAGGAATTCTACCAATTTAACCTTAGTTCAGGGGGCTCGGTGGCGCAATGTCAGCGCGTCTGATTCCAGATCAGAATGTTGCGTGTTCGAATCAAGTCCGGGTCAAACAAATAATAAAATTTAGTTTTTACCTTGTTTATAAAAATTCTACCAATTTAACTTTCGTACAGGGGGCTCGGTGGCGCAATGGTAGCGCTTCTGAAACCAGATCAGAAAGCTGCGTGTTTTAATCACGTTCGGGTCAAAGAAATAATAAAAATCAGTTTTTAAGTTTTTTTTTAAAATTCTACCAATTAAACCTTCGTAAAGGGGGCTCGGTGGCGCAATGGTAGCGCGTCTGACTCCAGATCAGAAGGCTGCGTGTTCGAATCACGTCCGGGTCAAACAAATAATAAAGGTTAGTTTTTACGTTGTTTATAGAAATTCTACCAATTAAACCTTCGTAAAGGGATTTCGGTGGCGCAATGGTAGCGCGTCTGACTCCAGATCAGAAGGCTGCGTGTTCGAATCACGTCCGGGTCAAACAAATAATAAAGGTTAGTTTTTACGTTGTTTATAGAAATTCTACCAATTAAACCGTCAGGGGGCTCGGTGGCGCAATGGTAGCGCGTCTGACTCCAGATCAGTAGGCTGCGTGTTCGAATCACGTCCGGGTCAAACAAATAATAAAATTTAGTTTTTACGTTGTTTATAGAAATTCTCTTAATTAAACCTTCGTAAAGGGGACTCGGTGGCGCAATGGTAGCGCGTCTGACTCCAGATCAGAAGGCTGCGTGTTCGAATCACGTCCGGGTCAAACAAATAATAAAGGTTAGTTTTTACGTTGTTTATAGAAATTCTACCAATTAAACCGTCAGGGGGCTCGGTGGCGCAATGGTAGCGCGTCTGACACCAGATCAGAAGGCTGCGTGTTCGAATCACGTCTGGGTCAAAGAAATAATTAAAACTTAGTTTTTAAGTTGTTTATAGAATTCTACCAATTAAACCTCATTCAGGGGGCTTGGTGGCGCAATGGTAGCACGTCTGACTCCAGATCAGAAGGCTGCGTGTTCGAATCACGTCTGACTCCAGATCAGAAGGCTGCGTGTTCGAATCACGTCCGGGTCAAACAAATAATAATATTTAGTTTTTACGTTGTTTATAGGAATTCTACCAATTTAACCTTCGTTCAGGGGGCTCGGTGGCGCAATGTCAGCGCGTCTGATTCCAGATCAGAATGTTGCGTGTTCGAATCAAGTCCGGGTCAAACAAATAATAAAATTTAGTTTTTACCTTGTTTATAAAAATTCTACCAATTTAACTTTCGTACAGGGGGCTCGGTGGCGCAATGGTAGCGCTTCTGAAACCAGATCAGAAAGCTGCGTGTTGGAATCACGTTCGGGTCAAAGAAATAATAAAAATCAGTTTTTAAGTTGTTTTTAGAATTCTACCAATTAAAGCTTCGTAAAGGGGACTCGGTGGCGCAATGGTAGCGCGTCTGACTCCAGATCAGAAGGCTGCGTGTTCGAATCACGTCCGGGTCAAACAAATAATAAAATTTAGTTTTTACGTTGTTTATAGAAATTCTACCAATTAAACCTTCGTAAAGGGAACTCGGTGGCGCAATGGTAGCGCGTCTGACTCCAGATCAGAAGGCTGCGTGTTCGAATCACGTCCGGGTCTAACAAATAATGAAGGTTAGTTTTTACGTTGTTTATAGAAATTCTACCAATTAAACCGTCAGGGGGCTCGGTGGCGCAATGGTAGCGCGTCTGACACCAGATCAGAAGGCTGCGTGTTCGAATCACGTCCGGGTCAAACAAATAATAAAGGTTAGTTTTTACGTTGTTTATAGAAATTCTACCAATTAAACCGTCAGGGGGCTCGGTGGCGCAATGGTAGCGCGTCTGACTCCAGATCAGTAGGCTGCGTGTTCGAATCACGTCCGGGTCAAACAAATAATAAAATTTAGTTTTTACGTTGTTTATAGAAATTCTACCAATTAAACCTTCGTAAAGGGGACTCGGTGGCGCAATGGTAGCGCGTCTGACTCCAGATCAGAAGGCTGCGTGTTCGAATCACGTCCGAGTCAAACAAATAATAAAATTTAGTTTTTACGTTGTTAATAGAAATTCTACCAATTAAACCGTCAGGGGGCTCGGTGGCGCAATGGTAGCGCGTCTGACACCAGATCAGAAGGCTGCGTGTTCGAATCACGTCCGGGTCAAACAAATAATAAAGGTTAGTTTTTACGTTGTTTATAGAAATTCTACCAATTAAACCGTCAGGGGGCTCGGTGGCGCAATGGTAGCGCGTCTGACTCCAGATCAGTAGGCTGCGTGTTCGAATCACGTCCGGGTCAAACAAATAATAAAATTTAGTTTTTACGTTGTTTATAGAAATTCTACCAATTAAACCTTTGAAAGGGGACTCGGTGGCGCAATGGTAGCGCGTCTGACTCCAGATCAGAAGGCTGCGTGTTCGAATCACGTCCGGGTCAAACAAATAATATAGGTTAGTTTTTACGTTGTTTATAGAAATTCTACCAATTAAACCGTCAGGGGGCTCGGTGGCGCAATGGTAGCGGGTCTGACACCAGATAAGAAGGCTACGTGTTCGAATCACGTCTGGGTCAAAGAAATAATTTAAACTTAGTTTTTAAGTTGTTTATAGAATTCTACCAATTAAACCTCGTAAAGGGGGCTCGGTGGCGCAATAGTAGCGCGTCTGACTCCAGATCAGAAGGCTGGATGTTGGAATCACGTCCGGGTCAAAGAAATAATAAAAATCAGTTTTTAAGTTGTTTTTAAAATTTTACCAATTAAACCTTCGTAAAGGGGGCTTGGTGGCGCAATGGTAGCACGTCTGACTCCAGATCAGAAGGCTGCGTGTTCGAATCACGTCTGACTCCAGATCAGAAGGCTGCGTGTTCGAATCACGTCCGGGTCAAACAAATAATAATATTTAGTTTTTACGTTGTTTATAGGAATTCTACCAATTTAACCTTCGTTCAGGGGGCTCGGTGGCGCAATGTCAGCGCGTCTGATTCCAGATCAGAATGTTGCGTGTTCGAATCAAGTCCGGGTCAAACAAATAATAAAATTTAGTTTTTACCTTGTTTATAAAAATTCTACCAATTTAACTTTCGTTCAGGGGGCTCGGTGGCGCAATGGTAGCGCTTCTGAAACCAGATCAGAAAGCTGCGTGTTGGAATCACGTTCGGGTCAAAGAAATAATAAAAATCAGTTTTTAAGTTTTTTTTAAAATTCTACCAATTAAACCTTCGTAAAGGGGGCTCGGTGGCGCAATGGTAGCGCGTCTGACTCCAGATCAGAAGGCTGCGTGTTCGAATCACGTCCGGGTCAAACAAATAATAAAATTTAGTTTTTACGTTGTTTATAGAAATTCTAGTAATTAAACCTTCGTAAAGGGGACTCGGTGGCGCAATGGTAGCGCGTCTGACTCCAGATCAGAAGGCTGCGTGTTCGAATCACGTCCGGGTCAAACAAATAATAAAGGTTAGTTTTTACGTTGTTTATAGAAATTCTACCAATTAAACCGTCAGGGGGCTCGGTGGCGCAATGGTAGCGCGTCTGACACCAGATCAGAAGGCTGCGTGTTCGAATCACGTCTGGGTCAAAGAAATAATTAAAACTTAGTTTTTAAGTTGTTTATAGAATTCTACCAATTAAACCTCATTAAGGGGGCTTGGTGGCGCAATGGTAGCACGTCTGACTATAGATCAGAAGGCTGCGTGTTCGAATCACGTCTGACTCCAGATCAGAAGGCTGCGTGTTCGAATCACGTCCGGGTCAAACAAATAATAATATTTAGTTTTTACGTTGTTTATAGGAATTCTACCAATTTAACCTTCGTTCAGGGGGCTCGGTGGCGCAATGTCAGCGCGTCTGATTCCAGATCAGAATGTTGCGTGTTCGAATCAAGTCCGGGTCAAACAAATAATAAAATTTAGTTTTTACCTTGTTTATAAAAATTCTACCAATTTAACTTTCGTTCAGGGGGCTCGGTGGCGCAATGGTAGCGCTTCTGAAACCAGATCAGAAAGCTGCGTGTTGGAATCACGTTCGGGTCAAAGAAATAATAAAAATCAGTTTTTAAGTTTTTTTTTAAAATTCTACCAATTAAACCTTCGTAAAGGGGGCTCGGTGGCGCAATGGTAGCGCGTCTGACTCCAGAACAGAAGGCTGCGTGTTCGAATCACGTCCGGGTCAAACAAATAATAAAAATAAGTTTTTAAGTTGTTTTTAGAATTCTACCAATTAAAGCTTCGTAAAGGGGACTCGGTGGCGCAATGGTAGCGCGTCTGACTCCAGATCAGAAAGCTGCGTGTTCGAATCACGTCCGGGTCAAACAAATAATAAAATTTAGTTTTTACGTTGTTTATAGAAATTCTACCAATTAAACCTTCGTAAACGGAACTCGGTGGCGCAATGGTAGCGCGTCTGACTCCAGATCAGAAGGCTGCGTGTTCGAATCACGTCCGGGTCTAACAAATAATGAAGGTTAGTTTTTACGTTGTTTATAGAAATTCTACCAATTAAACCGTCAGGGGGCTCGGTGGCGCAATGGTAGCGCGTCTGACACCAGATCAGAAGGCTGCGTGTTCGAATCACGTCCGGGTCAAACAAATAATAAAGGTTAGTTTTTACGTTGTTTATAGAAATTCTACCAATTAAACCGTCAGGGGGCTCGGTGGCGCAATGGTAGCGCGTCTGACTCCAGATCAGTAGGCTGCGTGTTCGAATCACGTCCGGGTCAAACAAATAATAAAATTTAGTTTTTACGTTGTTTATAGAAATTCTACCAATTAAACCTTCGTAAAGGGGACTCGGTGGCGCAATGGTAGCGCGTCTGACTCCAGATCAGAAGGCTGCGTGTTCGAATCACGTCCGGGTCAAACAAATAATAAAATTTAGTTTTTACGTTGTTTATAGAAATTCTATTAATTAAACCTTCGTAAAGGGGACTCGGTGGCGCAATGGTAGCGCGTCTGACTCCAGATCAGAAGGCTGCGTGTTCGTATCACGTCCGGGTCAAACAAATAATAAAGGTTAGTTTTTACGTGGTTTATAGAAATTCTACCAATTAAACCGTCAGGGGGCTCGGTGGCGCAATGGTAGCGCGTCTGACACCAGATCAGAAGGCTGCGTGTTCGAATCACGTCTGGGTCAAAGAAATAATTAAAACTAAGTTTTAAAGTTGTTTATAGAATTCTACCAATTAAACCTCATTAAGGGGCTTGGTGGCGCAATGGTAGCACGTCTGACTCCAGATCAGAAGGCTGCGTGTTCGAATCACGTCTGAGTCCAGATCAGAAGGCTGCTTGTTCGAATCACGTCCGGGTCAAACAAATAATAATATTTAGTTTTTACGTTGTTTATAGGAATTCTACCAATTTAACCTTCGTTCAGGGGGCTCGGTGGCGCAATGTCAGCGCGTCTGATTCCAGATCAGAATGTTGCGTGTTCGAATCAAGTCCGGGTCAAACAAATAATAAAATTTAGTTTTTACCTTGTTTATAAAAATTCTACCAATTTAACTTTCGTTCAGGGGGCTCGGTGGCGCAATGGTAGCGCTTCTGAAACCAGATCAGAAAGCTGCGTGTTGGAATCACGTTCGGGTCAAAGAAATAATAAAAATCAGTTTTTAAGTTTTTTTTTAAAATTCTACCAATTAAACCTTCGTAAAGGGGGCTCGGTGGCGCAATGGTAGCGCGTCTGACTCCAGAACAGAAGGCTGCGTGTTCGAATCACGTCCGGGTCAAACAAATAATAAAAATAAGTTTTTAAGTTGTTTTTAGAATTCTACCAATTAAACCTTCGTAAAGGGGACTCGGTGGCGCAATGGTAGCGCGTCTGACTCCAGATCAGAAAGCTGCGTGTTCGAATCACGTCCGGGTCAAACAAATAATAAAATTTAGTTTTTACGTTGTTTATAGAAATTCTACCAATTAAACCTTCGTAAGGGGAACTCGGTGGCGCAATGGTAGCGCGTCTGACTCCAGATCAGAAGGCTGCGTGTTCGAATCACGTCCGGGTCTAACAAATAATGAAGGTTAGTTTTTACGTTGTTTATAGAAATTCTACCAATTAAACCGTCAGGGGGCTCGGTGGCGCAATGGTAGCGCGTCTGAAACCAGATCAGAAGGCTGCGTGTTCGAATCACGTCCGGGTCAAACAAATAATAAAGGTTAGTTTTTACGTTGTTTATAGAAATTCTACCAATTAAACCGTCAGGGGGCTCGGTGGCGCAATGGTAGCGCGTCTGACTCCAGATCAGTAGGCTGCGTGTTCGAATCACGTCCGGGTCAAACAAATAATAAAATTTAGTTTTTACGTTGTTTATAGAAATTCTACCAATTAAACCTTCGTAAAGGGGACTCGGTGGCGCAATGGTAGCGCGTCTGACTCCAGATCAGAAGGCTGCGTGTTCGAATCACGTCCGAGTCAAACAAATAATAAAATTTAGTTTTTACGTTGTTAATAGAAATTCTACCAATTAAACCTTCGTAAAGGGGACTCGGTGGCGCAATGGTAGCGCGTCTGACTCCAGATCAGAAGGCTGCGTGTTCGAATCACGTCCGGGTCAAACAAATAATAAAGGTTAGTTTTTACGTTGTTTATAGAAATTCTACCAATTAAACCGTCAGGGGGCTCGGTGGCGCAATGGTAGCGCGTCTGACACCAGATCAGAAGGCTACGTGTTCGAATCACGTCTGGGTCAAAGAAATAATTAAAACTTAGTTTTTAAGTTGTTTATAGAATTCTACCAATTAAACCTCGTAAAGGGGGCTCGGTGGCGCAATGGTAGCGCGTCTGACTCCAGATCAGAAGGCTTTGTGTTGGAATCACGTCCGGGTCAAAGAAATAATAAAAAACAGTTTTTAAGTGTTTTTTAAAGTTCTACCAATTAAACCTTCGTAAAGGGGGCTTGGTGGCGCAATGGTAGCACGTCTGACTCCAGATCAGAAGGCTGCGTGTTCGAATCACGTCTGACTCCAGATCAGAAGGATGCGTGTTCGAATCACGTCCGGGTCAAACAAATAATAATATTTAGTTTTTACGTTGTTTATAGGAATTCTACCAATTTAACCTTCGTTCAGGGGGCTCGGTGGCGCAATGTCAGCGCGTCTGATTCCAGATCAGAATGTTGCGTGTTCGAATCAAGTCCGGGTCAAACAAATAATAAAATTTAGTTTTTACCTTGTTTATAAAAATTCTACCAATTTAACTTTCGTTCAGGGGGCTCGGTGGCGCAATGGTAGCGCTTCTGAAACCAGATCAGAAAGCTGCGTGTTGGAATCACGTTCGGGTCAAAGAAATAATAAAAATCAGTTTTTAAGTTTTTTTTAAAATTCTACCAATTAAACCTTCGTAAAGGGGGCTCGGTGGCGCAATGGTAGCGCGTCTGACTCCAGATCAGAAGGCTGCGTGTTCGAATCACGTCCGGGTCAAACAAATAATAAAATTTAGTTTTTACGTTGTTTATAGAAATTCTAGTAATTAAACCTTCGTAAAGGGGACTCGGTGGCGCAATGGTAGCGCGTCTGACTCCAGATCAGAAGGCTGCGTGTTCGAATCACGTCCGGGTCAAACAAATAATAAAGGTTAGTTTTTACGTTGTTTATAGAAATTCTACCAATTAAACCGTCAGGGGGCTCGGTGGCGCAATGGTAGCGCGTCTGACACCAGATCAGAAGGCTGCGTGTTCGAATCACGTCTGGGTCAAAGAAATAATTAAAACTTAGTTTTTAAGTTGTTTATAGAATTCTACCAATTAAACCTCATTAAGGGGGCTTGGTGGCGCAATGGTAGCACGTCTGACTATAGATCAGAAGGCTGCGTGTTCGAATCACGTCTGACTCCAGATCAGAAGGCTGCGTGTTCGAATCACGTCCGGGTCAAACAAATAATAATATTTAGTTTTTACGTTGTTTATAGGAATTCTACCAATTTAACCTTCGTTCAGGGGGCTCGGTGGCGCAATGTCAGCGCGTCTGATTCCAGATCAGAATGTTGCGTGTTCGAATCAAGTCCGGGTCAAACAAATAATAAAATTTAGTTTTTACCTTGTTTATAAAAATTCTACCAATTTAACTTTCGTTCAGGGGGCTCGGTGGCGCAATGGTAGCGCTTCTGAAACCAGATCAGAAAGCTGCGTGTTGGAATCACGTTCGGGTCAAAGAAATAATAAAAATCAGTTTTTAAGTTTTTTTTTAAAATTCTACCAATTAAACCTTCGTAAAGGGGGCTCGGTGGCGCAATGGTAGCGCGTCTGACTCCAGAACAGAAGGCTGCGTGTTCGAATCACGTCCGGGTCAAACAAATAATAAAAATAAGTTTTTAAGTTGTTTTTAGAATTCTACCAATTAAAGCTTCGTAAAGGGGACTCGGTGGCGCAATGGTAGCGCGTCTGACTCCAGATCAGAAAGCTGCGTGTTCGAATCACGTCCGGGTCAAACAAATAATAAAATTTAGTTTTTACGTTGTTTATAGAAATTCTACCAATTAAACCTTCGTAAACGGAACTCGGTGGCGCAATGGTAGCGCGTCTGACTCCAGATCAGAAGGCTGCGTGTTCGAATCACGTCCGGGTCTAACAAATAATGAAGGTTAGTTTTTACGTTGTTTATAGAAATTCTACCAATTAAACCGTCAGGGGGCTCGGTGGCGCAATGGTAGCGCGTCTGACACCAGATCAGAAGGCTGCGTGTTCGAATCACGTCCGGGTCAAACAAATAATAAAGGTTAGTTTTTACGTTGTTTATAGAAATTCTACCAATTAAACCGTCAGGGGGCTCGGTGGCGCAATGGTAGCGCGTCTGACTCCAGATCAGTAGGCTGCGTGTTCGAATCACGTCCGGGTCAAACAAATAATAAAATTTAGTTTTTACGTTGTTTATAGAAATTCTACCAATTAAACCTTCGTAAAGGGGACTCGGTGGCGCAATGGTAGCGCGTCTGACTCCAGATCAGAAGGCTGCGTGTTCGAATCACGTCCGGGTCAAACAAATAATAAAATTTAGTTTTTACGTTGTTTATAGAAATTCTATTAATTAAACCTTCGTAAAGGGGACTCGGTGGCGCAATGGTAGCGCGTCTGACTCCAGATCAGAAGGCTGCGTGTTCGTATCACGTCCGGGTCAAACAAATAATAAAGGTTAGTTTTTACGTGGTTTATAGAAATTCTACCAATTAAACCGTCAGGGGGCTCGGTGGCGCAATGGTAGCGCGTCTGACACCAGATCAGAAGGCTGCGTGTTCGAATCACGTCTGGGTCAAAGAAATAATTAAAACTAAGTTTTTAAGTTGTTTATAGAATTCTACCAATTAAACCTCATTAAGGGGCTTGGTGGCGCAATGGTAGCACGTCTGACTCCAGATCAGAAGGCTGCGTGTTCGAATCACGTCTGAGTCCAGATCAGAAGGCTGCTTGTTCGAATCACGTCCGGGTCAAACAAATAATAATATTTAGTTTTTACGTTGTTTATAGGAATTCTACCAATTTAACCTTCGTTCAGGGGGCTCGGTGGCGCAATGTCAGCGCGTCTGATTCCAGATCAGAATGTTGCGTGTTCGAATCAAGTCCGGGTCAAACAAATAATAAAATTTAGTTTTTACCTTGTTTATAAAAATTCTACCAATTTAACTTTCGTTCAGGGGGCTCGGTGGCGCAATGGTAGCGCTTCTGAAACCAGATCAGAAAGCTGCGTGTTGGAATCACGTTCGGGTCAAAGAAATAATAAAAATCAGTTTTTAAGTTTTTTTTTAAAATTCTACCAATTAAACCTTCGTAAAGGGGGCTCGGTGGCGCAATGGTAGCGCGTCTGACTCCAGAACAGAAGGCTGCGTGTTCGAATCACGTCCGGGTCAAACAAATAATAAAAATAAGTTTTTAAGTTGTTTTTAGAATTCTACCAATTAAACCTTCGTAAAGGGGACTCGGTGGCGCAATGGTAGCGCGTCTGACTCCAGATCAGAAAGCTGCGTGTTCGAATCACGTCCGGGTCAAACAAATAATAAAATTTAGTTTTTACGTTGTTTATAGAAATTCTACCAATTAAACCTTCGTAAGGGGAACTCGGTGGCGCAATGGTAGCGCGTCTGACTCCAGATCAGAAGGCTGCGTGTTCGAATCACGTCCGGGTCTAACAAATAATGAAGGTTAGTTTTTACGTTGTTTATAGAAATTCTACCAATTAAACCGTCAGGGGGCTCGGTGGCGCAATGGTAGCGCGTCTGAAACCAGATCAGAAGGCTGCGTGTTCGAATCACGTCCGGGTCAAACAAATAATAAAGGTTAGTTTTTACGTTGTTTATAGAAATTCTACCAATTAAACCGTCAGGGGGCTCGGTGGCGCAATGGTAGCGCGTCTGACTCCAGATCAGTAGGCTGCGTGTTCGAATCACGTCCGGGTCAAACAAATAATAAAATTTAGTTTTTACGTTGTTTATAGAAATTCTACCAATTAAACCTTCGTAAAGGGGACTCGGTGGCGCAATGGTAGCGCGTCTGACTCCAGATCAGAAGGCTGCGTGTTCGAATCACGTCCGAGTCAAACAAATAATAAAATTTAGTTTTTACGTTGTTAATAGAAATTCTACCAATTAAACCTTCGTAAAGGGGACTCGGTGGCGCAATGGTAGCGCGTCTGACTCCAGATCAGAAGGCTGCGTGTTCGTATCACGTCCGGGTCAAACAAATAATAAAGGTTAGTTTTTACGTGGTTTATAGAAATTCTACCAATTAAACCGTCAGGGGGCTCGGTGGCGCAATGGTAGCGCGTCTGACACCAGATCAGAAGGCTGCGTGTTCGAATCACGTCTGGGTCAAAGAAATAATTAAAACTAAGTTTTTAAGTTGTTTATAGAATTCTACCAATTAAACCTCATTAAGGGGCTTGGTGGCGCAATGGTAGCACGTCTGACTCCAGATCAGAAGGCTGCGTGTTCGAATCACGTCTGAGTCCAGATCAGAAGGCTGCTTGTTCGAATCACGTCCGGGTCAAACAAATAATAATATTTAGTTTTTACGTTGTTTATAGGAATTCTACCAATTTAACCTTCGTTCAGGGGGCTCGGTGGCGCAATGTCAGCGCGTCTGATTCCAGATCAGAATGTTGCGTGTTCGAATCAAGTCCGGGTCAAACAAATAATAAAATTTAGTTTTTACCTTGTTTATAAAAATTCTACCAATTTAACTTTCGTTCAGGGGGCTCGGTGGCGCAATGGTAGCGCTTCTGAAACCAGATCAGAAAGCTGCGTGTTGGAATCACGTTCGGGTCAAAGAAATAATAAAAATCAGTTTTTAAGTTTTTTTTTAAAATTCTACCAATTAAACCTTCGTAAAGGGGGCTCGGTGGCGCAATGGTAGCGCGTCTGACTCCAGAACAGAAGGCTGCGTGTTCGAATCACGTCCGGGTCAAACAAATAATAAAAATAAGTTTTTAAGTTGTTTTTAGAATTCTACCAATTAAACCTTCGTAAAGGGGACTCGGTGGCGCAATGGTAGCGCGTCTGACTCCAGATCAGAAAGCTGCGTGTTCGAATCACGTCCGGGTCAAACAAATAATAAAATTTAGTTTTTACGTTGTTTATAGAAATTCTACCAATTAAACCTTCGTAAGGGGAACTCGGTGGCGCAATGGTAGCGCGTCTGACTCCAGATCAGAAGGCTGCGTGTTCGAATCACGTCCGGGTCTAACAAATAATGAAGGTTAGTTTTTACGTTGTTTATAGAAATTCTACCAATTAAACCGTCAGGGGGCTCGGTGGCGCAATGGTAGCGCGTCTGAAACCAGATCAGAAGGCTGCGTGTTCGAATCACGTCCGGGTCAAACAAATAATAAAGGTTAGTTTTTACGTTGTTTATAGAAATTCTACCAATTAAACCGTCAGGGGGCTCGGTGGCGCAATGGTAGCGCGTCTGACTCCAGATCAGTAGGCTGCGTGTTCGAATCACGTCCGGGTCAAACAAATAATAAAATTTAGTTTTTACGTTGTTTATAGAAATTCTACCAATTAAACCTTCGTAAAGGGGACTCGGTGGCGCAATGGTAGCGCGTCTGACTCCAGATCAGAAGGCTGCGTGTTCGAATCACGTCCGAGTCAAACAAATAATAAAATTTAGTTTTTACGTTGTTAATAGAAATTCTACCAATTAAACCTTCGTAAAGGGGACTCGGTGGCGCAATGGTAGCGCGTCTGACTCCAGATCAGAAGGCTGCGTGTTCGAATCACGTCCGGGTCAAACAAATAATAAAGGTTAGTTTTTACGTTGTTTATAGAAATTCTACCAATTAAACCGTCAGGGGGCTCGGTGGCGCAATGGTAGCGCGTCTGACACCAGATCAGAAGGCTACGTGTTCGAATCACGTCTGGGTCAAAGAAATAATTAAAACTTAGTTTTTAAGTTGTTTATAGAATTCTACCAATTAAACCTCGTAAAGGGGGCTCGGTGGCGCAATGGTAGCGCGTCTGACTCCAGATCAGAAGGCTTTGTGTTGGAATCACGTCCGGGTCAAAGAAATAATAAAAAACAGTTTTTAAGTGTTTTTTAAAGTTCTACCAATTAAACCTTCGTAAAGGGGGCTTGGTGGCGCAATGGTAGCACGTCTGACTCCAGATCAGAAGGCTGCGTGTTCGAATCACGTCTGACTCCAGATCAGAAGGATGCGTGTTCGAATCACGTCCGGGTCAAACAAATAATAATATTTAGTTTTTACGTTGTTTATAGGAATTCTACCAATTTAACCTTCGTTCAGGGGGCTCGGTGGCGCAATGTCAGCGCGTCTGATTCCAGATCAGAATGTTGCGTGTTCGAATCAAGTCCGGGTCAAACAAATAATAAAATTTAGTTTTTACCTTGTTTATAAAAATTCTACCAATTTAACTTTCGTTCAGGGGGCTCGGTGGCGCAATGGTAGCGCTTCTGAAACCAGATCAGAAAGCTGCGTGTTGGAATCACGTTCGGGTCAAAGAAATAATAAAAATCAGTTTTTAAGTTTTTTTTAAAATTCTACCAATTAAACCTTCGTAAAGGGGGCTCGGTGGCGCAATGGTAGCGCGTCTGACTCCAGAACAGAAGGCTGCGTGTTCGAATCACGTCCGGGTCAAACAAATAATAAAAATAAGTTTTTAAGTTGTTTTTAGAATTCTACCAATTAAAGCTTCGTAAAGGGGACTCGGTGGCGCAATGGTAGCGCGTCTGACTCCAGATCAGAAGGCTGCATGTTCGAATCACGTCCGGGTCAAACAAATAATAAAATTTAGTTTTTACGTTGTTTATAGAAATTCTACCAATTAAACCTTCGTAAAGGGAACTCGGTGGCGCAATGGTAGCGCGTCTGACTCCAGATCAGAAGGCTGTGTGTTCGAATCACGTCCGGGTCTAACAAATAATGAAGGTTAGTTTTTACGTTGTTTATAGAAATTCTACCAATTAAACCGTCAGGGGCTCGGTGGCGCAATGGTAGCGCGTCTGACACCAGATCAGAAGGCTGCGTGTTCGAATCACGTCTGGGTCAAAGAAATAATTAAAACTAAGTTTTTAAGTTGTTTATAGAATTCTACCAATTAAACCTCATTAAGGGGCTTGGTGGCGCAATGGTAGCACGTCTGACTCCAGATCAGAAGGCTGCGTGTTCGAATCACGTCTGAGTCCAGATCAGAAGGCTGCTTGTTCGAATCACGTCCGGGTCAAACAAATAATAATATTTAGTTTTTACGTTGTTTATAGGAATTCTACCAATTTAACCTTCGTTCAGGGGGCTCGGTGGCGCAATGTCAGCGCGTCTGATTCCAGATCAGAATGTTGCGTGTTCGAATCAAGTCCGGGTCAAACAAATAATAAAATTTAGTTTTTACCTTGTTTATAAAAATTCTACCAATTTAACTTTCGTTCAGGGGGCTCGGTGGCGCAATGGTAGCGCTTCTGAAACCAGATCAGAAAGCTGCGTGTTGGAATCACGTTCGGGTCAAAGAAATAATAAAAATCAGTTTTTAAGTTTTTTTTTAAAATTCTACCAATTAAACCTTCGTAAAGGGGGCTCGGTGGCGCAATGGTAGCGCGTCTGACTCCAGAACAGAAGGCTGCGTGTTCGAATCACGTCCGGGTCAAACAAATAATAAAAATAAGTTTTTAAGTTGTTTTTAGAATTCTACCAATTAAAGCTTCGTAAAGGGGACTCGGTGGCGCAATGGTAGCGCGTCTGACTCCAGATCAGAAAGCTGCGTGTTCGAATCACGTCCGGGTCAAACAAATAATAAAATTTAGTTTTTACGTTGTTTATAGAAATTCTACCAATTAAACCTTCGTAAAGGGAACTCGGTGGCGCAATGGTAGCGCGTCTGACTCCAGATCAGAAGGCTGCGTGTTCGAATCACGTCCGGGTCTAACAAATAATGAAGGTTAGTTTTTACGTTGTTTATAGAAATTCTACCAATTAAACCGTCAGGGGGCTCGGTGGCGCAATGGTAGCGCGTCTGAAACCAGATCAGAAGGCTGCGTGTTCGAATCACGTCCGGGTCAAACAAATAATAAAGGTTAGTTTTTACGTTGTTTATAGAAATTCTACCAATTAAACCGTCAGGGGGCTCGGTGGCGCAATGGTAGCGCGTCTGACTCCAGATCAGTAGGCTGCGTGTTCGAATCACGTCCGGGTCAAACAAATAATAAAATTTAGTTTTTACGTTGTTTATAGAAATTCTACCAATTAAACCTTCGTAAAGGAGACTCGGTGGCGCAATGGTAGCGCGTCTGACTCCAGATCAGAAGGCTGCGTGTTCGAATCACGTCCGAGTCAAACAAATAATAAAATTTAGTTTTTACGTTGTTAATAGAAATTCTACCAATTAAACCTTCGTAAAGGGGACTCGGTGGCGCAATGGTAGCGCGTCTGACTCCTGATCAGAAGGCTGCGTGTTCGAATCACGTCCGGGTCAAACAAATAATAAAGGTTAGTTTTTACGTTGTTTATAGAAATTCTACCAATTAAACCGTCAGGGGGCTCGGTGGCGCAATGGTAGCGCGTCTGACACCAGATCAGAAGGCTACGTGTTCGAATCACGTCTGGGTCAAAGAAATAATTAAAACTTAGTTTTTAAGTTGTTTATAGAATTCTACCAATTAAACCTCGTAAAGGGGGCTCGGTGGCGCAATGGTAGCGCGTCTGACTCCAGATCAGAAGGCTTTGTGTTGGAATCACGTCCGGGTCAAAGAAATAATAAAAAACAGTTTTTAAGTGTTTTTTAAAGTTCTACCAATTAAACCTTCGTAAAGGGGGCTTGGTGGCGCAATGGTGGCACGTCTGACTCCAGATCAGAAGGCTGCGTGTTCGAATCACGTCTGACTCCAGATCAGAAGGATGCGTGTTCGAATCACGTCCGGGTCAAACAAATAATAATATTTAGTTTTTACGTTGTTTATAGGAATTCTACCAATTTAACCTTCGTTCAGGGGGCTCGGTGGCGCAATGTCAGCGCGTCTGATTCCAGATCAGAATGTTGCGTGTTCGAATCAAGTCCGGGTCAAACAAATAATAAAATTTAGTTTTTACCTTGTTTATAAAAATTCTACCAATTTAACTTTCGTTCAGGGGGCTCGGTGGCGCAATGGTAGCGCTTCTGAAACCAGATCAGAAAGCTGCGTGTTGGAATCACGTTCGGGTCAAAGAAATATTTAAAATCAGTTTTTAAGTTTTTTTTAAAATTCTACCAATTAAACCTTCGTAAAGGGGGCTCGGTGGCGCAATGGTAGCGCGTCTGACTCCAGAACAGAAGGCTGCGTGTTCGAATCACGTCCGGGTCAAACAAATAATAAAAATAAGTTTTTAAGTTGTTTTTAGAATTCTACCAATTAAAGCTTCGTAAAGGGGACTCGGTGGCGCAATGGTAGCGCGTCTGACTCCAGATCAGAAGGCTGCATGTTCGAATCACGTCCGGGTCAAACAAATAATAAAATTTAGTTTTTACGTTGTTTATAGAAATTCTACCAATTAAACCTTCGTAAAGGGAACTCGGTGGCGCAATGGTAGCGCGTCTGACTCCAGATCAGAAGGCTGCGTGTTCGAATCACGTCCGGGTCTAACAAATAATGAAGGTTAGTTTTTACGTTGTTTATAGAAATTCTACCAATTAAACCGTCAGGGGCTCGGTGGCGCAATGGTAGCGCGTCTGACACCAGATCAGAAGGCTGCGTGTTCGAATCACGTCCGGGTCAAACAAATAATAAAGGTTAGTTTTTACGTTGTTTATAGAAATTCTACCAATTAAACCGTCAGGGGGCTCGGTGGCGCAATGGTAGCGCGTCTGACTCCAGATCAGTAGGCTGCGTGTTCGAATCACGTCCGGGTCAAACAAATAATAAAATTTAGTTTTTACGTTGTTTATAGAAATTCTACCAATTAAACCTTCGTAAAGGGGACTCGGTGGCGCAATGGTAGCGCGTCTGACTCCAGATCAGAAGGCTGCGTGTTCGAATCACGTCTGGGTCAAAGAAATAATTAAAACTTAGTTTTTAAGTTGTTTATAGAATTCTACCAATTAAACCTCATTAAGGGGGCTTGGTGGCGCAATGGTAGCACGTCTGACTCCAGATCAGAAGGCTGCGTGTTCGAATCACGTCTGACTCCAGATCAGAAGGCTGCGTGTTCGAATCACGTCCGGGTCAAACAAATAATAATATTTAGTTTTTACGTTGTTTATAGGAATTCTACCAATTTAACCTTCGTTCAGGGGGCTCGGTGGCGCAATGTCAGCGCGTCTGATTCCAGATCAGAATGTTGCGTGTTCGAATCAAGTCCGGGTCAAACAAATAATAAAATTTAGTTTTTACCTTGTTTATAAAAATTCTACCAATTTAACTTTCGTTCAGGGGGCTCGGTGGCGCAATGGTAGCGCTTCTGAAACCAGATCAGAAAGCTGCGTGTTGGAATCACGTTCGGGTCAAAGAAATAATAAAAATCAGTTTTTAAGTTTTTTTTTAAAATTCTACCAATTAAACCTTCGTAAAGGGGGCTCGGTGGCGCAATGGTAGCGCTTCTGAAACCAGATCAGAAAGCTGCGTGTTGGAATCACGTTCGGGTCAAAGAAATAATAAAAATCAGTTTTTAAGTTTTTTTTAAAATTCTACCAATTAAACCTTCGTAAAGGGGGCTCGGTGGCGCAATGGTAGCGCGTCTGACTCCAGAATTGAAGGCTGCGTGTTCGAATCACGTCCGGGTCGAACAAATAATAAAAATAAGTTTTTAAGTTGTTTTTAGAATTCTACCAATTAAAGCTTCGTAAAGGGGACTCGGTGGCGCAATGGTAGCGCGTCTGACTCCAGATCAGAAGGCTGCATGTTCGAATCACGTCCGGGTCAAACAAATAAAAAAATTTAGTTTTTACGTTGTTTATAGAAATTCTACCAATTAAACCTTCGTAAAGGGAACTCGGTGGCGCAATGGTAGCGCGTCTGACTCCAGATCAGAAGGCTGCGTGTTCGAATCACGTCCGGGTCTAATAAATAATGAAGGTTAGTTTTTACGTTGTTTATAGAAATTCTACCAATTAAACCGTCAGGGGCTCGGTGGCGCAATGGTAGCGCGTCTGACACCAGATCAGAAGGCTGCGTGTTCGAATCACGTCCGGGTCAAACAAATAATAAAGGTTAGTTTTTACGTTGTTTATAGAAATTCTACCAATTAAACCGTCAGGGGGCTCGGTGGCGCAATGGTAGCGCGTCTGACTCCAGATCAGTAGGCTGCGTGTTCGAATCACGTCCGGGTCAAACAAATAATAAAATTTAGTTTTTACGTTGTTTATAGAAATTCTACCAATTAAACCTTCGTAAAGGGGACTCGGTGGCGCAATGGTAGCGCGTCTGACTCCAGATCAGAAGGCTGCGTGTTCGAATCACGTCTGGGTCAAAGAAATAATTAAAACTTAGTTTTTAAGTTGTTTATAGAATTCTACCAATTAAACCTCATTAAGGGGGCTTGGTGGCGCAATGGTAGCACGTCTGACTCCAGATCAGAAGGCTGCGTGTTCGAATCACGTCTGACTCCAGATCAGAAGGCTGCGTGTTCGAATCACGTCCGGGTCAAACAAATAATAATATTTAGTTTTTACGTTGTTTATAGGAATTCTACCAATTTAACCTTCGTTCAGGGGGCTCGGTGGCGCAATGTCAGCGCGTCTGATTCCAGATCAGAATGTTGCGTGTTCGAATCAAGTCCGGGTCAAACAAATAATAAAATTTAGTTTTTACCTTGTTTATAAAAATTCTACCAATTTAACTTTCGTTCAGGGGGCTCGGTGGCGCAATGGTAGCGCTTCTGAAACCAGATCAGAAAGCTGCGTGTTGGAATCACGTTCGGGTCAAAGAAATAATAAAAATCAGTTTTTAAGTTTTTTTTTAAAATTCTACCAATTAAACCTTCGTAAAGGGGGCTCGGTGGCGCAATGGTAGCGCTTCTGAAACCAGATCAGAAAGCTGCGTGTTGGAATCACGTTCGGGTCAAAGAAATAATAAAAATCAGTTTTTAAGTTTTTTTTAAAATTCTACCAATTAAACCTTCGTAAAGGGGGCTCGGTGGCGCAATGGTAGCGCGTCTGACTCCAGAATTGAAGGCTGCGTGTTCGAATCACGTCCGGGTCGAACAAATAATAAAAATAAGTTTTTAAGTTGTTTTTAGAATTCTACCAATTAAAGCTTCGTAAAGGGGACTCGGTGGCGCAATGGTAGCGCGTCTGACTCCAGATCAGAAGGCTGCATGTTCGAATCACGTCCGGGTCAAACAAATAAAAAAATTTAGTTTTTACGTTGTTTATAGAAATTCTACCAATTAAACCTTCGTAAAGGGAACTCGGTGGCGCAATGGTAGCGCGTCTGACTCCAGATCAGAAGGCTGCGTGTTCGAATCACGTCCGGGTCTAATAAATAATGAAGGTTAGTTTTTACGTTGTTTATAGAAATTCTACCAATTAAACCGTCAGGGGCTCGGTGGCGCAATGGTAGCGCGTCTGACACCAGATCAGAAGGCTGCGTGTTCGAATCACGTCCGGGTCAAACAAATAATAAAGGTTAGTTTTTACGTTGTTTATAGAAATTCTACCAATTAAACCGTCAGGGGGCTCGGTGGCGCAATGGTAGCGCGTCTGACTCCAGATCAGTAGGCTGCGTGTTCGAATCACGTCCGGGTCAAACAAATAATAAAATTTAGTTTTTACGTTGTTTATAGAAATTCTACCAATTAAACCTTCGTAAAGGGGACTCGGTGGCGCAATGGTAGCGCGTCTGACTCCAGATCAGAAGGCTGCGTGTTCGAATCACGTCTGGGTCAAAGAAATAATTAAAACTTAGTTTTTAAGTTGTTTATAGAATTCTACCAATTAAACCTCATTAAGGGGGCTTGGTGGCGCAATGGTAGCACGTCTGACTCCAGATCAGAAGGCTGCGTGTTCGAATCACGTCTGACTCCAGATCAGAAGGCTGCGTGTTCGAATCACGTCCGGGTCAAACAAATAATAATATTTAGTTTTTACGTTGTTTATAGGAATTCTACCAATTTAACCTTCGTTCAGGGGGCTCGGTGGCGCAATGTCAGCGCGTCTGATTCCAGATCAGAATGTTGCGTGTTCGAATCAAGTCCGGGTCAAACAAATAATAAAATTTAGTTTTTACCTTGTTTATAAAAATTCTACCAATTTAACTTTCGTTCAGGGGCCTCGGTGGCGCAATGGTAGCGCTTCTGAAACCAGATCAGAAAGCTGCGTGTTGGAATCACGTTCGGGTCAAAGAAATAATAAAAATCAGTTTTTAAGTTTTTTTTTAAAATTCTACCAATTAAACCTTCGTAAAGGGGGCTCGGTGGCGCAATGGTAGCGCGTCTGACTCCAGAACAGAAGGCTGCGTGTTCGAATCACGTCCGGGTCAAACAAATAATAAAAATAAGTTTTTAAGTTGTTTTTAGAATTCTACCAATTAAAGCTTCGTAAAGGGGACTCGGTGGCGCAATGGTAGCGCGTCTGACTCCAGATCAGAAGGCTGCGTGTTCGAATCACGTCCGGGTCAAACAAATAATAATATTTAGTTTTTACGTTGTTTATAGGAATTCTACCAATTTAACCTTCGTTCAGGGGGCTCGGTGGCGCAATGTCAGCGCGTCTGATTCCAGATCAGAATGTTGCGTGTTCGAATCAAGTCCGGGTCAAACAAATAATAAAATTTAGTTTTTACCTTGTTTATAAAAATTCTACCAATTTAACTTTCGTTCAGGGGGCTCGGTGGCGCAATGGTAGCGCTTCTGAAACCAGATCAGAAAGCTGCGTGTTGGAATCACGTTCGGGTCAAAGAAATAATAAAAATCAGTTTTTAAGTTTTTTTTTAAAATTCTACCAATTAAACCTTCGTAAAGGGGGCTCGGTGGCGCAATGGTAGCGCGTCTGACTCCAGAACAGAAGGCTGCGTGTTCGAATCACGTCCGGGTCAAACAAATAATAAAAATAAGTTTTTAAGTTGTTTTTAGAATTCTACCAATTAAAGCTTCGTAAAGGGGACTCGGTGGCGCAATGGTAGCGCGTCTGACTCCAGATCAGAAGGCTGCGTGTTCGAATCACGTCCGGGTCAAACAAATAATAATATTTAGTTTTTACGTTGTTTATAGGAATTCTACCAATTTAACCTTCGTTCAGGGGGCTCGGTGGCGCAATGTCAGCGCGTCTGATTCCAGATCAGAATGTTGCGTGTTCGAATCAAGTCCGGGTCAAACAAATAATAAAATTTAGTTTTTACCTTGTTTATAAAAATTCTACCAATTTAACTTTCGTTCAGGGGGCTCGGTGGCGCAATGGTAGCGCTTCTGAAACCAGATCAGAAAGCTGCGTGTTGGAATCACGTTCGGGTCAAAGAAATAATAAAAATCAGTTTTTAAGTTTTTTTTAAAATTCTACCAATTAAACCTTCGTAAAGGGGGCTCGGTGGCGCAATGGTAGCGCGTCTGACTCCAGAATTGAAGGCTGCGTGTTCGAATCACGTCCGGGTCAAACAAATAATAAAAATAAGTTTTTAAGTTGTTTTTAGAATTCTACCAATTAAACCTTCGTAAAGGGAACTCGGTGGCGCAATGGTAGCGCGTCTGACTCCAGATCAGAAGGCTGCGTGTTCGAATCACGTCCGGGTCTAACAAATAATGAAGGTTAGTTTTTACGTTGTTTATAGAAATTCTACCAATTAAACCGTCAGGGGCTCGGTGGCGCAATGGTAGCGCGTCTGACACCAGATCAGAAGGCTGCGTGTTCGAATCACGTCCGGGTCAAACAAATAATAAAGGTTAGTTTTTACGTTGTTTATAGAAATTCTACCAATTAAACCGTCAGGGGACTCGGTGGCGCAATGGTAGCGCGTCTGACTCCAGATCAGAAGGCTGCGTGTTCGAATCACGTCCGGGTCAAACAAATAATAAAATTTAGTTTTTACGTTGTTTATAGAAATTCTACCAATTAAACCTTCGTAAAGGGGACTAGGTGGCGCAATGGTAGCGCGTCTGACTCCAGATCAGTAGGCTGCGTGTTCGAATCACGTCCGGGTCAAACAAATAATAAAATTTAGTTTTTACGTTGTTTATAGAAATTCTACCAATTAAACCTTCGTAAAAGGGACTCGGTGGCGCAATGGTAGCGCGTCTGACTCCAGATCAGAAGGCTTTGGGTTGGAATCACGTCCGGGTCAAAGAAATAATAAAAATCAGTTTTTAAGTGTTTTTTAAAATTCTACCAATTAAACCTTCGTAAAGGGGGCTTGGTGGCGCAATGGTAGCACGTCTGACTCCAGATCAGAAGGCTGCGTGTTCGAAACACGTCTGACTCCAGATCAGAAGGCTGCGTGTTCGAAACACGTCTGACTCCAGATCAGAAGGCTGCGTGTTCGAATCACGTCCGGGTCAAACAAATAATAATATTTAGTTTTTACGTTGTTTATAGGAATTCTACCAATTTAACCTTCGTTCAGGGGGCTCGGTGGCGCAATGTCAGCGCGTCTGATTCCAGATCAGAAGGCTGCGTGTTCGAATCACGTCCGGGTCAAACAAATAATAAAATTTAGTTTTTACGTTGTTTATAGAAATTCTACCAATTAAACCTTCGTAAAGGGGGCTCGGTGGCGCAATAGTAGCGCGTCTGACTCCGGATCAGAAGGCTGCGTGTTGGAATCACGTTCGGGTCAAAGAAATAATAAAAATCAGTTTTTAAGTTGTTTTTAAAATTCTACCAATTAAACCTTCGTAAAGGGTGCTCGGTGGCGCAATGGTAGCGCGTCTGACTCCAGAACAGAAGGCTGCGTGTTCGAATCACGTCCGGGTCAAACAAATAATAAAACTAAGTTTTTATGTTGTTTTTAGAATTCTACCAATTAAAGCTTCGTAAAGGAGACTCGGTGGCGCAATGGTAGCGCGTCTGACTCCAGAACAGAAGGCTGCGTGTTCGAATCACGTCCGGGTCAAACAAATAATAAAAATAAGTTTTTAAGTTGTTTTTAAAATTCTACCAATTAAAGCTTCGTAAAGGGGACTCGGTGGCGCAATGGTAGCGCGTCTGACTCCAGATCAGAAGGCTGCGTGTTCGAATCACGTCCGGGTCAAACAAATAATAAAGGTTAGTTTTTACGTTGTTTATAGAAATTCTACCAATTAAACCGTCAGGGGGCTCGGTGGCGCAATGGTAGCGCGTCTGACACCAGATCAGAAGGCTACGTGTTCGAATCACGTCTGGGTCAAAGAAATAATTAAAACCTAGTTTTTAAGTTGTTTATAGAATTCTACCAATTAAACCTTCGTAAAGGGGACTAGGTGGCGCAATGGTAGCGCGTCTGACTCCAGATCAGAAGGCTGCGTGTTCGAATCACGTCCGGGTCAAACAAATAATAAAATTTAGTTTTTACGTTGTTTATAGAAATTCTACCAATTAAACCTTCGTAAAGGGGACTAGGTGGCGCAATGGTAGCGCGTCTGACTCCAGATCAGAAGGCTGTGTGTTCGAATCACGTCCGGGTCAAACAAATAATAAAAATAAGTTTTTAAGTTGTTTTTAAAATTCTACCAATTAAAGCTTCGTAAAGGGGACTCGGTGGCGCAATGGTAGCGCGTCTGACTCCAGATCAGAAGGCTGCGTGTTCGAATCACGTCCGGGTCAAACAAATAATAAAGGTTAGTTTTTACGTTGTTTATAGAAATTCTACCAATTAAACCGTCAGGGGGCTCGGTGGCGCAATGGTAGCGCGTCTGACATTAGATCACAAGGCTGCGTGTTCGAATCACGTCCGGGTCAAACAAATAATAAAGGTTAGTTTTTACGTTGTTTATAGAAATTCTACCAATTAAACCGTCAGGGGACTCGGTGGCGCAATGGTAGCGCGTCTGACTCCAGATCAGAAGGCTGCGTGTTCGAATCACGTCCGGGTCAAACAAATAATAAAATTTAGTTTTTACGTTGTTTATAGAAATTCTACCAATTAAACCTTCGTAAAGGGGACTAGGTGGCGCAATGGTAGCGCGTCTGACTCCAGATCAGTAGGCTGCGTGTTCGAATCACGTCCGGGTCAAACAAATAATAAAATTTAGTTTTTACGTTGTTTATAGAAATTCTACCAATTAAACCTTCGTAAAAGGGACTCGGTGGCGCAATGGTAGCGCGTCTGACTCCAGATCAGAAGGCTTTGTGTTGGAATCACGTCCGGGTCAAAGAAATAATAAAAATCAGTTTTTAAGTGTTTTTTAAAATTCTACCAATTAAACCTTCGTAAAGGGGGCCAGGTGGCGCAATGGTAGCACGTCTGACTCCAGATCAGAAGGCTGCGTGTTCGAAGCACGTCTGACTCCAGATCAGAAGGCTGCGTGTTCGAAACACGTCTGACTCCAGATCAGAAGGCTGCGTGTTCGAATCACGTCCGGGTCAAACAAATAATAATATTTAGTTTTTACGTTGTTTATAGGAATTCTACCAATTTAACCTTCGTTCAGGGGGCTCGGTGGCGCAATGTCAGCGCGTCTGATTCCAGATCAGAAGGCTGCGTGTTCGAATCACGTCCGGGTCAAACAAATAATAAAATTTAGTTTTTACGTTGTTTATAGAAATTCTACCAATTAAACCTTCGTAAAGGGGGCTCGGTGGCGCAATAGTAGCGCGTCTGACTCCGGATCAGAAGGCTGCGTGTTGGAATCACGTTCGGGTCAAAGAAATAATAAAAATCAGTTTTTAAGTTGTTTTTAAAATTCTACCAATTAAACCTTCGTAAAGGGGGCTCGGTGGCGCAATGGTAGCGCGTCTGACTCCAGAACAGAAGGCTGCGTGTTCGAATCACGTCCGGGTCAAACAAATAATAAAACTAAGTTTTTATGTTGTTTTTAGAATTCTACCAATTAAAGCTTCGTAAAGGAGACTCGGTGGCGCAATGTCAGCGCGTCTGATTCCAGATCAGAATGTTGCGTGTTCGAATCAAGTCCGGGTCAAACAAATAATAAAATTTAGTTTTTACCTTGTTTATAAAAATTCTACCAATTTAACTTTCGTTCAGGGGGCTCGGTGGCGCAATGGTAGCGCTTCTGAAACCAGATCAGAAAGCTGCGTGTTGGAATCACGTTCGGGTCAAAGAAATAATAAAAATCAGTTTTTAAGTTTTTTTTTAAAATTCTACCAATTAAACCTTCGTAAAGGGGGCTCGGTGGCGCAATGGTAGCGCGTCTGACTCCAGAACAGAAGGCTGCGTGTTCGAATCACGTCCGGGTCAAACAAATAATAAAAATAAGTTTTTAAGTTGTTTTTAGAATTCTACCAATTAAAGCTTCGTAAAGGGGACTCGGTGGCGCAATGGTAGCGCGTCTGAATCCAGATCAGAAGGCTGCGTGTTCGAATCACGTCCGGGTCAAACAAATAATAAAATTTAGTTTTTACGTTGTTTATAGAAATTCTACCAATTAAACCTTCGTAAAGGGAACTCGAAGGCGCAATGGTAGCGCGTCTGACTCCAGATCAGAAGGCTGCGTGTTCGAATCACGTCCGGGTCAAACAAATAATAAAATTTAGTTTTTACGTTGTTTATAGAAATTCTACCAATTAAACCTTCGTAAAGGGGACTCGGTGGCGCAATGGTAGCGCGTCTGACTCCAGATCAGAAGGCTGCGTGTTCGAATCACGTCCGAGTCAAACAAATAATAAAATTTAGTTTTTACGTTGTTAATAGAAATTCTACCAATTAAACCTTCGTAAAGGGGACTCGGTGGCGCAATGGTAGCGCGTCTGACTCCAGATCAGAAGGCTGCGTGTTCGAATCACGTCCGGGTCTAACAAATAATGAAGGTTAGTTTTTACGTTGTTTATAGAAATTCTACCAATTAAACCGTCAGGGGCTCGGTGGCGCAATGGTAGCGCGTCTGACACCAGATCAGAAGGCTGCGTGTTCGAATCACGTCCGGGTCAAACAAATAATAAAGGTTAGTTTTTACGTTGTTTATAGAAATTCTACCAACTAAACCGTCAGGGGGCTCGGTGGCGCAATGGTAGCGCGTCTGACTCCAGATCAGTAGGCTGCGTGTTCGAATCACGTCCGGGTCAAACAAATAATAAAATTTAGTTTTTACGTTGTTTATAGAAATTCTACCAATTAAACCTTCGTAAAGGGGACTCGGTGGCGCAATGGTAGCGCGTCTGACTCCAGATCAGAAGGCTGCGTGTTCGAATCACGTCCGAGTCAAACAAATAATAAAATTTAGTTTTTACGTTGTTAATAGAAGTTCTACCAATTAAACCTTCGTAAAGGGGACTCGGTGGCGCAATGGTAGCGCGTCTGACTCCAGATCAGAAGGCTGCGTGTTCGAATCACGTCCGGGTCAAACAAATAATAAAGGTTAGTTTTTACGTTGTTTATAGAAATTCTACCAATTAAACCGTCAGGGGGCTCGGTGGCGCAATGGTAGCGCGTCTGACACCAGATCAGAAGGCTACGTGTTCGAATCACGTCTGGGTCAAAGAAATAATTAAAACTTAGTTTTTAAGTTGTTTATAGAATTCTACCAATTAAACCTCGTAAAGGGGGCTCGGTGGCGCAATAGTAGCGCGTCTGACTCCAGATCAGAAGGCTGGATGTTGGAATCACGTCCGGGTCAAAGAAATAATAAAAATCAGTTTTTAAGTTGTTTTTAAAATTTTACCAATTAAACCTTCGTAAAGGGGGCTCGGTGGCGCAATGGTAGCGCGTGTGACTCCAGATCAGAAGGCTTTGTGTTGGAATCACGTCCGGGTCAAAGAAATAATAAAAATCAGTTTTTAAGTGTTTTTTAAAATTCTACCAATTAAACCTTCGTAAAGGGGGCTTGGTGGCGCAATGGTAGCACGTCTGACTCCAGATCAGAAGGCTGCGTGTTCGAAACACGTCTGACTCCAGATCAGAAGGCTGCGTGTTCGAATCACGTCCGGGTCAAACAAATAATAATATTTAGTTTTTACGTTGTTTATAGGAATTCTACCAATTTAACCTTCGTTCATGGGGCTCGGTGGCGCAATGTCAGCGCGTCTGATTCCAGATCAGAAGGTTGCGTGTTCGAATCACGTCCGGGTCAAACAAATAATAAAATTTAGTTTTTACCTTGTTTATAAAAATTCTACCAATTTAACTTTCGTTCAGGGGGCTCGGTGGCGCAATGGTAGCGCTTCTGAAACCAGATCAGAAAGCTGCGTGTTGGAATCACGTTCGGGTCAAAGAAATAATAAAAATCAGTTTTTAAGTTGTTTTTAAAATTCTACCAATTAAACCTTCGTAAAGGGGGCTCGGTGGCGCAATGGTAGCGCGTCTGACTCCAGAACAGAAGGCTGTGTGTTCGAATCACGTCCGGGTCAAACAAATAATAAAAATAAGTTTTTAAGTGGTTTTTAAAATTCTACCAATTAAAGCTTCGTAAAGGGGACTCGGTGGCGCAATGGTAGCGCGTCTGACTCCAGATCAGAAGGCTGCGTGTTCGAATCACGTCCGGGTCAAACAAATAATAAAGGTTAGTTTTTACGTTGTTTATAGAAATTCTACCAATTAAACCGTCAGGGGGCTCGGTGGCGCAATGGTAGCGCGTCTGACATTAGATCAGAAGGCTGCGTGTTCGAATCACGTCCGGGTCAAACAAATAATAAAGGTTAGTTTTTACGTTGTTTATAGAAATTCTACCAATTAAACCGTCAGGGGACTCGGTGGCGCAATGGTAGCGCGTCTGACTCCAGATCAGAAGGCTGCGTGTTCGAATAACGTCCGGGTCAAACAAATAATAAAATTTAGTTTTTACGTTGTTTATAGAAATTCTACCAATTAAACCTTCGTAAAGGGGACTAGGTGGCGCAATGGTAGCGCGTCTGACTCCAGATCAGTAGGCTGCGTGTTCGAATCACGTCCGGGTCAAACAAATAATAAAATTTAGTTTTTACGTTGTTTATAGAAATTCTACCAATTAAACCTTCGTAAAAGGGACTCGGTGGCGCAATGGTAGCGCGTCTGACTCCAGATCAGAAGGCTTTGTGTTGGAATCACGTCCGGGTCAAAGAAATAATAAAAATCAGTTTTTAAGTGTTTTTTAAAATTCTACCAATTAAACCTTCGTAAAGGGGGCTTGGTGGCGCAATGGTAGCACGTCTGACTCCAGATCAGAAGGCTGCGTGTTCGAAACACGTCTGACTCCAGATCAGAAGGCTGCGTGTTCGAAACACGTCTGACTCCAGATCAGAAGGCTGCGTGTTCGAATCACGTCCGGGTCAAACAAATAATAATATTTAGTTTTTACGTTGTTTATAGGAATTCTACCAATTTAACCTTCGTTCAGGGGGCTCGGTGGCGCAATGTTAGCGCGTCTGATTCCAGATCAGAAGGCTGCGTGTTCGAATCACGTCCGGGTCAAACAAATAATAAAATTTAGTTTTTACGTTGTTTATAGAAATTCTACCAATTTAACCTTCGTTCATGGGGCTCGGTGGCGCAATGTCAGCGCGTCTGATTCCAGATCAGAAGGTTGCGTGTTCGAATCACGTCCGGGTCAAACAAATAATAAAATTTAGTTTTTACCTTGTTTATAAAAATTCTACCAATTTAACTTTCGTTCAGGGGGCTCGGTGGCGCAATGGTAGCGCTTCTGAAACCAGATCAGAAAGCTGCGTGTTGGAATCACGTTCGGGTCAAAGAAATAATAAAAATCAGTTTTTAAGTTGTTTTTAAAATTCTACCAATTAAACCTTCGTAAAGGGGACTCGGTGGCGCAATGGTAGCGCGTCTGACTCCAGATCAGAAGGCTGCGTGTTCGAATCACGTCCGGGTCAAACAAATAATAAAGGTTAGTTTTTACGTTGTTTATAGAAATTCTACCAATTAAACCGTCAGGGGGCTCGGTGGCGCAATGGTAGCGCGTCTGACACCAGATCAGAAGGCTACGTGTTCGAATCACGTCTGGGTCAAAGAAATAATTAAAACTTAGTTTTTAAGTTGTTTATAGAATTCTACCAATTAAACCTCGTAAAGGGGGCTCGGTGGCGCAATAGTAGCGCGTCTGACTCCAGATCAGAAGGCTGGATGTTGGAATCACGTCCGGGTCAAAGAAATAATAAAAATCAGTTTTTAAGTTGTTTTTAAAATTTTACCAATTAAACCTTCGTAAAGGGGGCTCGGTGGCGCAATGGTAGCGCGTGTGACTCCAGATCAGAAGGCTTTGTGTTGGAATCACGTCCGGGTCAAAGAAATAATAAAAATCAGTTTTTAAGTGTTTTTTAAAATTCTACCAATTAAACCTTCGTAAAGGGGGCTTGGTGGCGCAATGGTAGCACGTCTGACTCCAGATCAGAAGGCTGCGTGTTCGAAACACGTCTGACTCCAGATCAGAAGGCTGCGTGTTCGAATCACGTCCGGGTCAAACAAATAATAATATTTAGTTTTTACGTTGTTTATAGGAATTCTACCAATTTAACCTTCGTTCATGGGGCTCGGTGGCGCAATGTCAGCGCGTCTGATTCCAGATCAGAAGGTTGCGTGTTCGAATCACGTCCGGGTCAAACAAATAATAAAATTTAGTTTTTACCTTGTTTATAAAAATTCTACCAATTTTACTTTCGTTCAGGGGGCTCGGTGGCGCAATGGTAGCGCTTCTGAAACCAGATCAGAAAGCTGCGTGTTGGAATCACGTTCGGGTCAAACAAATAATAAAAATAAGTTTTTAAGTTGTTTTTAAAATTCTACCAATTAAAGCTTCGTAAAGGGGACTCGGTGGCGCAATGGTAGCGCGTCTGACTCCAGATCAGAAGGCTGCGTGTTCGAATCACGTCCGGGTCAAACAAATAATAAAGGTTAGTTTTTACGTTGTTTATAGAAATTCTACCAATTAAACCGTCAGGGGGCTCGGTGGCGCAATGGTAGCGCGTCTGACATTAGATCAGAAGGCTGCGTGTTCGAATCACGTCCGGATCAAACAAATAATAAAACTAAGTTTTTATGTTGTTTTTAAAATTCTACCAATTAAACCTTCGTAAAGGGGGCTCGGTGGCGCAATGGTAGCGCGTCTGACTCCAGAACAGAAGGCTGCGTGTTCGAATCACGTCCGGGTCAAACAAATAATAAAACTAAGTTTTTATGTTGTTTTTAAAATTCTACCAATTAAACCTTCGTAAAGGGGGCTCGGTGGCGCAATGGTAGCGCGTCTGACTCCAGAACAGAAGGCTGTGTGTTCGAATCACGTCCGGGTCAAACAAATAATAAAAATAAGTTTTTAAGTTGTTTTTAAAATTCTACCAATTAAAGCTTCGTAAAGGGGACTCGGTGGCGCAATGGTAGCGCGTCTGACTCCAGATCAGAAGGCTGCGTGTTCGAATCACGTCCGGGTCAAACAAATAATAAAGGTTAGTTTTTACGTTGTTTATAGAAATTCTACCAATTAAACCGTCAGGGGGCTCGGTGGCGCAATGGTAGCGCGTCTGACATTAGATCAGAAGGCTGCGTGTTCGAATCACGTCCGGATCAAACAAATAATAAAGGTTAGTTTTTACGTTGTTTATAGAAATTCTACCAATTAAACCGTCAGGGGACTCGGTGGCGCAATGGTAGCGCGTCTGACTCCAGATCAGAAGGCTGCGTGTTCGAATCACGTCCGGGTCAAACAAATAATAAAATTTAGTTTTTACGTTGTTTATAGAAATTCTACCAATTAAACCTTCGTAAAGGGGACTAGGTGGCGCAATGGTAGCGCGTCTGACTCCAGATCAGTAGGCTGCGTGTTCGAATCACGTCCGGGTCAAACAAATAATAAAATTTAGTTTTTACGTTGTTTATAGAAATTCTACCAATTAAACCTTCGTAAAAGGGACTCGGTGGCGCAATGGTAGCGCGTCTGACTCCAGATCAGAAGGCTTTGTGTTGGAATCACGTCCGGGTCAAAGAAATAATAAAAATCAGTTTTTAAGTGTTTTTTAAAATTCTACCAATTAAACCTTCGTAAAGGGGGCTTGGTGGCGCAATGGTAGCACGTCTGACTCCAGATCAGAAGGCTGCGTGTTCGAAACACGTCTGTCTCCAGATCAGAAGGCTGCGTGTTCGAAACACGTCTGACTCCAGATCAGAAGGCTGCGTGTTCGAATCACGTCCGGGTCAAACAAATAATAATATTTAGTTTTTACGTTGTTTATAGGAATTCTACCAATTTAACCTTCGTTCAGGGGGCTCGGTGGCGCAATGTCAGCGCGTCTGATTCCAGATCAGAAGGCTGCGTGTTCGAATCACGTCCGGGTCAAACAAATAATAAAATTTAGTTTTTACGTTGTTTATAGAAATTCTACCAATTAAACCTTCGTAAAGGGGGCTCGGTGGCGCAATAGTAGCGCGTCTGACTCCGGATCAGAAGGCTGCGTGTTGGAATCACGTTCGGGTCAAAGAAATAATAAAAATCAGTTTTTAAGTTGTTTTTAAAATTCTACCAATTAAACCTTCGTAAAGGGGGCTCGGTGGCGCAATGGTAGCGCGTCTGACTCCAGAACAGAAGGCTGCGTGTTCGAATCACGTCCGGGTCAAACAAATAATAAAACTAAGTTTTTATGTTGTTTTTAGAATTCTACCAATTAAAGCTTCGTAAAGGAGACTCGGTGGCGCAATGGTAGCGCGTCTGACTCCAGAACAGAAGGCTGCGTGTTCGAATCACGTCCGGGTCAAACAAATAATAAAAATAAGTTTTTAAGTTGTTTTTAAAATTCTACCAATTAAAGCTTCGTAAAGGGGACTCGGTGGCGCAATGGTAGCGCGTCTGACTCCAGATCAGAAGGCTGCGTGTTCGAATCACGTCCGGGTCAAACAACTAATAAAATTTAGTTTTTACGTTGTTTATAGAAATTCTACCAATTAAACCTTCGTAAAGGGGACTAGGTGGCGCAATGGTAGCGCGTCTGACTCCAGATCAGAAGGCTGCGTGTTCGAATCACGTCCGGGTCAAACAAATAATAAAAATTAGTTTTTACGTTGTTTATAGAAATTCTACCAATTAAACCTTCGTAAAAGGGACTCGGTGGCGCAATGGTAGCGCGTCTGACTCCAGATCAGAAGGCTGCGTGTTCGAATCACGTCCGGATCAAACAAATAATAAAGGTTAGTTTTTACGTTGTTTATAGAAATTCTACCAATTAAACCGTCAGGGGCTCGGTGGCGCAATGGTAGCGCGTCTGACACCAGATCAGAAGGCTGCGTGTTCGAATCACGTCTGGGTCAAAGAAATAATTAAAACTTAGTTTTTAAGTTGTTTATAGAATTCTACCAATTAAATCTCGTAAAGGGGGCTCGGTGGCGCAATAGTAGCGCGTCTGACTCCAGATCAGAAGGCTGGATGTTGGAATCACGTCCGGGTCAAAGAAATAATAAAAATCAGTTTTTAAGTTGTTTTTAAAATTTTACCAATTAAACCTTCGTAAAGGGGGCTCGGTGGCGCAATGGTAGCGCGTCTGACTCCAGATCAGAAGGCTTTGTGTTGGAATCACGTCCGGGTTAAAGAAATAATTAAAATCAGTTTTTAAGTGTTTTTTAAAATTCTACCAATTAGACCTTCGTAAAGGGGGCTTGGTGGCGCAATGGTAGCACGTCTGACTCCAGATCAGAAGGCTGCGTGTTCGAATCACGTCCGGGTCAAACAAATAATAAAATTTAGTTTTTACGTTGTTTATAGGAATTCTACCAATTTAACCTTCGTTCAGGGGGCTTGGTGGCGCAATGTCAGCGCGTCTGATTCCAGATCAGAAGGCTGCGTGTTCGAATCACGTCCGGGTCAAACAAATAATAAAATTTAGTTTTTACGTTGTTTATAGAAATTCTACCAATTAAACCTTCGTAAAGGGGACTAGGTGGCGCAATGGTAGCGCGTCTGACTCCAGATCAGAAGGCTGCGTGTTCGAATCACGTCCGGGTCAAACAAATAATAAAAATTAGTTTTTACGTTGTTTATAGAAATTCTACCAATTAAACCTTCGTAAAAGGGACTCGGTGGCGCAATGGTAGCGCGTCTGACTCCAGATCAGAAGGCTGCGTGTTCGAATCACGTCCGGATCAAACAAATAATAAAGGTTAGTTTTTACGTTGTTTATAGAAATTCTACCAATTAAACCGTCAGGGGCTCGGTGGCGCAATGGTAGCGCAATGGTAGCGCGTCTGACACCAGATCAGAAGGCTGCGTGTTCGAATCACGTCTGGGTCAAAGAAATAATTAAAACTTAGTTTTTAAGTTGTTTATAGAATTCTACCAATTAAATCTCGTAAAGGGGGCTCGGTGGCGCAATAGTAGCGCGTCTGACTCCAGATCAGAAGGCTGGATGTTGGAATCACGTCCGGGTCAAAGAAATAATAAAAATCAGTTTTTAAGTTGTTTTTAAAATTTTACCAATTAAACCTTCGTAAAGGGGGCTCGGTGGCGCAATGGTAGCGCGTCTGACTCCAGATCAGAAGGCTTTGTGTTGGAATCACGTCCGGGTTAAAGAAATAATTAAAATCAGTTTTTAAGTGTTTTTTAAAATTCTACCAATTAGACCTTCGTAAAGGGGGCTTGGTGGCGCAATGGTAGCACGTCTGACTCCAGATCAGAAGGCTGCGTGTTCGAATCACGTCCGGGTCAAACAAATAATAAAATTTAGTTTTTACGTTGTTTATAGGAATTCTACCAATTTAACCTTCGTTCAGGGGGCTTGGTGGCGCAATGTCAGCGCGTCTGATTCCAGATCAGAAGGCTGCCTGTTCGAATCACGTCCGGGTCAAACAAATAATAAAATTTAGTTTTTACGTTGTTTATAGGAATTCTACCAATTTAACCTTCGTAAAGGGGGCTCGGTGGCGCAATGTCAGCGCGTGTGATTCCAGGTCAGAAGGCTGCGTGTTCGAATCACGTCCGGGTCAAACAAATATTAAAATTTAGTTTTTACCTTGTTTATAAAAATTCTACCAATTTAACCTTGTTTATAAAAATTCTACTAATTTAACCTTGTTTATAAAAATTTTACCAATTTAACCTTCGTTCAGGGGGCTCGGTGGCGCAATAGTAGCGCGTCTGACTCCGGATCAGAAGGCTGCGTGTTGGAATCACGTTCGGGTCAAAGAAATAATAAAAATCAGTTTTTAAGTTGTTTTTAAAATTCTACCAATTAAACCTTCGTAATGGGGGCTCGGTGGCGCAATGGTAGCGCGTCTGACTCCAGAACAGAAGGCTGCGTGTTCGAATCACGTCCGGGTCAAACAAATAATAAAACTAAGTTTTTATGTTGTTTTTAGAATTCTACCAATTAAAGCTTCGTATAGGAGACTCGGTGGCGCAATGGTAGCGCGTCTGACTCCAGAACAGAAGGCTGCGTGTTCGAATCACGTCCGGGTCAAACAAATAATAAAAATAAGTTTTTAAGTTGTTTTTAAAATTCTACCAATTAAAGCTTCGTAAAGGGGACTCGGTGGCGCAATGGTAGCGCGTCTGACTCCAGATCAGAAGGCTGCGTGTTCGAATCACGTCCGGGTCAAACAAATAATAAAGGTTAGTTTTTACGTTGTTTATAGAAATTCTACCAATAAAACCTTCGTAAAGGGGACTCGGTGGCGCAATGGTAGCGCGTCTGACTCCAGATCAGAAGGCTGCGTGTTCGAATCACGTCCGGGTCAAACAAATAATAAAGGTTAGTTTTTACGTTGTTTATAGAAATTCTACCAATTAAACCTTCGTAAAGGGGACTCGGTGGCGCAATGGTAGCGCGTCTGACTCCAGATCAGAAGGCTGCGTGTTCGAATCACGTCCGGGTCAAACAAATAATAAAGGTTAGTTTTTACGTTGTTTATAGAAATTCTACCAATTAAACCGTCAGGGGGCTCGGTGGCGCAATGGTAGCGCGTCTGACTCCAGATCAGAAGGCTGCGTGTTCGAATCACGTCCGGGTCAAACAAATAATAAAATTTAGTTTTTACGTTGTTTATAGAAATTCTACCAATTAAACCTTCGTAAAGGGGACTCGGTGGCGCAATGGTAGCGCGTCTGACTCGAGATCAGAAGGCTGCGTGTTCGAATCACGTCCGGGTCAAACATATAATAAAATTTAGTTTTTACGTTGTTTATAGAAATTCTACCAATTAAACCGTCAGGGGGCTCGGTGGCGCAATGGTAGCGCGTCTGACTCCAGATCAGAAGGCTGCGTGTTCGAATCACGTCCGGGTCAAACAAATAATAAAGGTTAGTTTTTACGTTGTTTATAGAAATTCTACCAATTAAACCGTCAGGGGGCTCGGTGGCGCAATGGTAGCGCGTCTGACTCCAGATCAGAAGGCTGCGTGTTCGAATCACGTCCGGGTCAAACAAATAATAAAATTTAGTTTTTACGTTGTTTATAGAAATTCTACCAATTAAACCTTCGTAAAGGGGGCTTGGTGGCGCAATGGTAGCACGTCTGACTCCAGATCAGAAGGCTGCGTGTTCGAAACACGTCTGTCTCCAGATCAGAAGGCTGCGTGTTCGAAACACGTCTGACTCCAGATCAGAAGGCTGCGTGTTCGAATCACGTCCGGGTCAAACAAATAATAATATTTAGTTTTTACGTTGTTTATAGGAATTCTACCAATTTAACCTTCGTTCAGGGGGCTCGGTGGCGCAATGTCAGCGCGTCTGATTCCAGATCAGAAGGCTGCGTGTTCGAATCACGTCCGGGTCAAACAAATAATAAAATTTAGTTTTTACGTTGTTTATAGAAATTCTACCAATTAAACCTTCGTAAAGGGGGCTCGGTGGCGCAATAGTAGCGCGTCTGACTCCGGATCAGAAGGCTGCGTGTTGGAATCACGTTCGGGTCAAAGAAATAATAAAAATCAGTTTTTAAGTTGTTTTTAAAATTCTACCAATTAAACCTTCGTAAAGGGGGCTCGGTGGCGCAATGGTAGCGCGTCTGACTCCAGAACAGAAGGCTGCGTGTTCGAATCACGTCCGGGTCAAACAAATAATAAAACTAAGTTTTTATGTTGTTTTTAGAATTCTACCAATTAAAGCTTCGTAAAGGAGACTCGGTGGCGCAATGGTAGCGCGTCTGACTCCAGAACAGAAGGCTGCGTGTTCGAATCACGTCCGGGTCAAACAAATAATAAAAATAAGTTTTTAAGTTGTTTTTAAAATTCTACCAATTAAAGCTTCGTAAAGGGGACTCGGTGGCGCAATGGTAGCGCGTCTGACTCCAGATCAGAAGGCTGCGTGTTCGAATCACGTCCGGGTCAAACAACTAATAAAATTTAGTTTTTACGTTGTTTATAGAAATTCTACCAATTAAACCTTCGTAAAGGGGACTAGGTGGCGCAATGGTAGCGCGTCTGACTCCAGATCAGAAGGCTGCGTGTTCGAATCACGTCCGGGTCAAACAAATAATAAAAATTAGTTTTTACGTTGTTTATAGAAATTCTACCAATTAAACCTTCGTAAAAGGGACTCGGTGGCGCAATGGTAGCGCGTCTGACTCCAGATCAGAAGGCTGCGTGTTCGAATCACGTCCGGATCAAACAAATAATAAAGGTTAGTTTTTACGTTGTTTATAGAAATTCTACCAATTAAACCGTCAGGGGCTCGGTGGCGCAATGGTAGCGCGTCTGACACCAGATCAGAAGGCTGCGTGTTCGAATCACGTCTGGGTCAAAGAAATAATTAAAACTTAGTTTTTAAGTTGTTTATAGAATTCTACCAATTAAATCTCGTAAAGGGGGCTCGGTGGCGCAATAGTAGCGCGTCTGACTCCAGATCAGAAGGCTGGATGTTGGAATCACGTCCGGGTCAAAGAAATAATAAAAATCAGTTTTTAAGTTGTTTTTAAAATTTTACCAATTAAACCTTCGTAAAGGGGGCTCGGTGGCGCAATGGTAGCGCGTCTGACTCCAGATCAGAAGGCTTTGTGTTGGAATCACGTCCGGGTTAAAGAAATAATTAAAATCAGTTTTTAAGTGTTTTTTAAAATTCTACCAATTAGACCTTCGTAAAGGGGGCTTGGTGGCGCAATGGTAGCACGTCTGACTCCAGATCAGAAGGCTGCGTGTTCGAATCACGTCCGGGTCAAACAAATAATAAAATTTAGTTTTTACGTTGTTTATAGGAATTCTACCAATTTAACCTTCGTTCAGGGGGCTTGGTGGCGCAATGTCAGCGCGTCTGATTCCAGATCAGAAGGCTGCGTGTTCGAATCACGTCCGGGTCAAACAAATAATAAAATTTAGTTTTTACGTTGTTTATAGAAATTCTACCAATTAAACCTTCGTAAAGGGGACTAGGTGGCGCAATGGTAGCGCGTCTGACTCCAGATCAGAAGGCTGCGTGTTCGAATCACGTCCGGGTCAAACAAATAATAAAAATTAGTTTTTACGTTGTTTATAGAAATTCTACCAATTAAACCTTCGTAAAAGGGACTCGGTGGCGCAATGGTAGCGCGTCTGACTCCAGATCAGAAGGCTGCGTGTTCGAATCACGTCCGGATCAAACAAATAATAAAGGTTAGTTTTTACGTTGTTTATAGAAATTCTACCAATTAAACCGTCAGGGGCTCGGTGGCGCAATGGTAGCGCAATGGTAGCGCGTCTGACACCAGATCAGAAGGCTGCGTGTTCGAATCACGTCTGGGTCAAAGAAATAATTAAAACTTAGTTTTTAAGTTGTTTATAGAATTCTACCAATTAAATCTCGTAAAGGGGGCTCGGTGGCGCAATAGTAGCGCGTCTGACTCCAGATCAGAAGGCTGGATGTTGGAATCACGTCCGGGTCAAAGAAATAATAAAAATCAGTTTTTAAGTTGTTTTTAAAATTTTACCAATTAAACCTTCGTAAAGGGGGCTCGGTGGCGCAATGGTAGCGCGTCTGACTCCAGATCAGAAGGCTTTGTGTTGGAATCACGTCCGGGTTAAAGAAATAATTAAAATCAGTTTTTAAGTGTTTTTTAAAATTCTACCAATTAGACCTTCGTAAAGGGGGCTTGGTGGCGCAATGGTAGCACGTCTGACTCCAGATCAGAAGGCTGCGTGTTCGAATCACGTCCGGGTCAAACAAATAATAAAATTTAGTTTTTACGTTGTTTATAGGAATTCTACCAATTTAACCTTCGTAAAGGGGGCTCGGTGGCGCAATGTCAGCGCGTGTGATTCCAGGTCAGAAGGCTGCGTGTTCGAATCACGTCCGGGTCAAACAAATATTAAAATTTAGTTTTTACCTTGTTTATAAAAATTCTACCAATTTAACCTTGTTTATAAAAATTCTACTAATTTAACCTTGTTTATAAAAATTTTACCAATTTAACCTTCGTTCAGGGGGCTCGGTGGCGCAATAGTAGCGCGTCTGACTCCGGATCAGAAGGCTGCGTGTTGGAATCACGTTCGGGTCAAAGAAATAATAAAAATCAGTTTTTAAGTTGTTTTTAAAATTCTACCAATTAAACCTTCGTAATGGGGGCTCGGTGGCGCAATGGTAGCGCGTCTGACTCCAGAACAGAAGGCTGCGTGTTCGAATCACGTCCGGGTCAAACAAATAATAAAACTAAGTTTTTATGTTGTTTTTAGAATTCTACCAATTAAAGCTTCGTATAGGAGACTCGGTGGCGCAATGGTAGCGCGTCTGACTCCAGAACAGAAGGCTGCGTGTTCGAATCACGTCCGGGTCAAACAAATAATAAAAATAAGTTTTTAAGTTGTTTTTAAAATTCTACCAATTAAAGCTTCGTAAAGGGGACTCGGTGGCGCAATGGTAGCGCGTCTGACTCCAGATCAGAAGGCTGCGTGTTCGAATCACGTCCGGGTCAAACAAATAATAAAGGTTAGTTTTTACGTTGTTTATAGAAATTCTACCAATAAAACCTTCGTAAAGGGGACTCGGTGGCGCAATGGTAGCGCGTCTGACTCCAGATCAGAAGGCTGCGTGTTCGAATCACGTCCGGGTCAAACAAATAATAAAGGTTAGTTTTTACGTTGTTTATAGAAATTCTACCAATTAAACCTTCGTAAAGGGGACTCGGTGGCGCAATGGTAGCGCGTCTGACTCCAGATCAGAAGGCTGCGTGTTCGAATCACGTCCGGGTCAAACAAATAATAAAGGTTAGTTTTTACGTTGTTTATAGAAATTCTACCAATTAAACCGTCAGGGGGCTCGGTGGCGCAATGGTAGCGCGTCTGACTCCAGATCAGAAGGCTGCGTGTTCGAATCACGTCCGGGTCAAACAAATAATAAAATTTAGTTTTTACGTTGTTTATAGAAATTCTACCAATTAAACCTTCGTAAAGGGGACTCGGTGGCGCAATGGTAGCGCGTCTGACTCGAGATCAGAAGGCTGCGTGTTCGAATCACGTCCGGGTCAAACATATAATAAAATTTAGTTTTTACGTTGTTTATAGAAATTCTACCAATTAAACCTTCGTAAAGGGGACTCGGTGGCGCAATGGTAGCGCGTCTGACTCCAGATCAGAAGGCTGCGTGTTCGAATCACGTCCGGGTCAAACAAATAATAAAATTTAGTTTTTACGTTGTTTATAGAAATTCTACCAATTAAACCTTCGTAAAGGGGACTCGGTGGCGCAATGGTAGCGCGTCTGACTCCAGATCAGAAGGCTGCGTGTTCGAATCACGTCCGGGTCAAACAAATAATAAAGGTTAGTTTTTACGTTGTTTATAGAAATTCTACCAATTAAACCGTCAGGGGGCTCGGTGGCGCAATGGTAGCGCGTCTGACACCAGATCAGAAGGCTCCGTGTTCGAATCACGTCTGGGTCAAAGAAATAATTAAAACTTAGTTTTTAAGTTGTTTATAGAATTCTACCAATTAAATCTCGTAAAGGGGGCTCGGTGGCGCAATAGAAGCGCGTCTGACTCCAGATCAGAAGGCTGGATGTTGGAATCACGTCCGGGTCAAAGAAATAATAAAGATCAGTTTTTAAGTTGTTTTTAAAATTCTACCAATTAAACCTTCGTAAAGGGGGCTCGGTGGCGCAATGGTAGCGCGTCTGACTCCAGAACAGAAGGCTGCGTGTTCGAATCACGTCCGGGTCAAACAAATAATAAAATTTAGTTTTTACGTTGTTTATAGAAATTCTACCAATTAAACCTTCGTAAAGGGGACTCGGTGGCGCGATGGTAGCGCGTCTGACTCCAGATCAGAAGGCTGCGTGTTCGAATCACGTCCGGGTCAAACAAATAATAAAATTTAGTTTTTACGTTATTTATAGAAATTCTACCAATTAAACCTTCGTAAAGGGGACTCGGTGGCGCAATGGTAGCGCGTCTGACTCCAGATCAGAAGGCTGCGTGTTCGAATCACGTCCGGGTCAAACAAATAATAAAATTTAGTTTTTACGTTATTTATAGAAATTCTACCAATTAAACCTTCGTACAGGGGACTCGGTGGCGCAATGGTAGCGCGTCTGACTCCAGATCAGAAGGCTGAGTGTTCGAATCACGTCCGGGTCAAACAAATAATAAAGGTTAGTTTTTACGTTGTTTATAGAAATTCTACCAATTAAACCGTCAGGGGCTCGGTGGCGCAATGGTAGCGCGTCTGACACCAGATCAGAAGGCTCCGTGTTCGAATCACGTCTGGGTCAAAGAAATAATTAAAACTTAGTTTTTAAGTTGTTTATAGAATTCTACCAATTAAATCTCGTAAAGGGGGCTCGGTGGCGCAATAGAAGCGCGTCTGACTCCAGATCAGAAGGCTGGATGTTGGAATCACGTCCGGGTCAAAGAAATAATAAAGATCAGTTTTTAAGTTGTTTTTAAAATTCTACCAATTAAACCTTCGTAAAGGGGGCTCGGTGGCGCAATGGTAGCGCGTCTGACTCCAGAACAGAAGGCTGCGTGTTCGAATCACGTCCGGGTCAAACAAATAATAAAATTTAGTTTTTACGTTTTTTATAGAAATTCTACCAATTAAACCTTCGTAAAGGGGACTCGGTGGCGCAATGGTAGTGCGTCTGACTCCAGATCAGAAGGCTGCGTGTTCGAATCACGTCCGGGTCAAACAAATAATAAAATTTAGTTTTTACGTTTTTTATAGAAATTCTACCAATTAAACCTTCGTAAAGGGGACTCGGTGGCGCAATGGTAGTGCGTCTGACTCCAGATCAGAAGGCTGCGTGTTCGAATCACGTCCGGGTCAAACAAATAATAAAGGTTAGTTTTTACGTTGTTTATAGAAATTCTACCAATTAAACCGTCAGGGGGCTCGGTGGCGCAATGGTAGCGCGTCTGACACCACATCAGAAGGCTGCGTGTTCGAATCACGTCTGGGTCAAAGAAATAATTAAAACTTAGTTTTTAAGTGGTTTATAGATTTCTACCAATTAAACTTCGTAAAGGTGGCTCGGTGGCGCAATAGTAGCGCGTCTGACTCCAGATAAGAAGGCTGCGTGTTGGAATCACGTCCGGGTCAAAGAAATAATAAAAATCAGTTTTTAAGTTGTTTTTAAAATTCTACCAATTAAACCTTCGTAAAGGGGGCTCGGTGGCGCAATAGTAGCGCGTCTGACTCCAGATCAGAAGGCTGCGTGTTGGAATCACGTTCGGGTCAAAGAAATAATAAAAATTAGTTTTTAAGTTGTTTTTTAAATTCTACCAATTAAACCTTCGTAAAGGGGGCTCGGTGGCGCAATGGTAGCGCGTCTGACTCCAGAACAGAAGGCTGCGTGTTCGAATCACGTCCGGGTCAAACAAATAATAAAATTTAGTTTTTACGTTTTTTATAGAAATTCTACCAATTAAACCTTCGTAAAGGGGACTCGGTGGCGCAATGGTAGCGCGTCTGACTCCAGATCAGAAGGCTGCGTGTTCGAATCACGTCCGGGTCAAACAAATAATAAAGGTTAGTTTTTACGTTGTTTATAGAAATTCTACCAATTAAACCGTCAGGGGGCTCGGTGGCGCAATGGTAGCGCGTCTGACACCAGATCAGAAGGCTGCGTGTTCGAATCACGTCTGGGTCAAAGAAATAATTAAAACATAGTTTTTAAGTTTTTTTAAAATTCTACCAACTAAACCTTCGTAAAGGGGGCTCGGTGGCGCAATGGTAGCGCGTCTGACTCCAGATCAGAAGGCTTTGTGTTGGTATCACGTCCGGGTCAAAGCAATAATAAAAAACAGTTTTTAAGTGTTTTTTAAAATTCTACCAATTAAACCTTCGTAAAGGGGGCTTGGTGGCGCAATGGTAGCACGTCTGACTCCAGGTCAGAAGGCTGCGTGTTCGAATCACGTCCGGGTCAAACAAATAATAAAATTTAGTTTTTACGTTGTTTATAGAAATTCTACCAATTAAACCTTCGTAAAGGGGACTCGGTGGCGCAATGGTAGCGCGTCTGACTCCAGATCAGAAGGCTGCGTGTTCGAATCACGTCCGGGTCAAACAAATAATAAAATTTAGTTTTTACGTTGTTTATAGAAATTCTACCAATTAAACCGTCAGGGGGCTCGGTGGCGCAATGGTAGCGCGTCTGACTCCAGGTCAGAAGGCTGCGTGTTCGAATCACGTCCGGGTCAAACAAATAATAAAATTTAGTTTTTACGTTGTTTATAGAAATTCTACCAATTAAACCTTCGTAAAGGGGACTCGGTGGCGCAATGGTAGCGCGTCTGACTCCAGATCAGAAGGCTGCGTGTTCGAATCACGTCCGGGTCAAACAAATAATAAAATTTAGTTTTTACGTTATTTATAGAAATTCTACCAATTAAACCTTCGTAAAGGGGACTCGGTGGCGCAATGGTAGCGCGTCTGACTCCAGATCAGAAGGCTGCGTGTTCGAATCACGTCCGGGTCAAACAAATAATAAAATTTAGTTTTTACGTTATTTATAGAAATTCTACCAATTAAACCTTCGTACAGGGGACTCGGTGGCGCAATGGTAGCGCGTCTGACTCCAGATCAGAAGGCTGCGTGTTCGAATCACGTCCGGGTCAAACAAATAATAAAGGTTAGTTTTTACGTTGTTTATAGAAATTCTACCAATTAAACCGTCAGGGGGCTCGGTGGCGCAATGGTAGCGCGTCTGACACCAGATCAGAAGGCTCCGTGTTCGAATCACGTCTGGGTCAAAGAAATAATTAAAACTTAGTTTTTAAGTTGTTTATAGAATTCTACCAATTAAATCTCGTAAAGGGGGCTCGGTGGCGCAATAGAAGCGCGTCTGACTCCAGATCAGAAGGCTGGATGTTGGAATCACGTCCGGGTCAAAGAAATAATAAAGATCAGTTTTTAAATTGTTTTTAAAATTCTACCAATTAAACCTTCGTAAAGGGGGCTCGGTGGCGCAATGGTAGCGCGTCTGACTCCAGATCAGAAGGCTGCGTGTTCGAATCACGTCCGGGTCAAACAAATAATAAAATTTAGTTTTTACGTTTTTTATAGAAATTCTACCAATTAAACCTTCGTAAGGGGACTCGGTGGCGCAATGGTAGTGCGTCTGACTCCAGATCAGAAGGCTGCGTGTTCGAATCACGTCCGGGTCAAACAAATAATAAAATTTAGTTTTTACGTTTTTTATAGAAATTCTACCAATTAAACCTTCGTAAAGGGGACTCGGTGGCGCAATGGTAGTGCGTCTGACTCCAGATCAGAAGGCTGCGTGTTCGAATCACGTCCGGGTCAAACAAATAATAAAGGTTAGTTTTTACGTTGTTTATAGAAATTCTACCAATTAAACCGTCAGGGGGCTCGGTGGCGCAATGGTAGCGCGTCTGACACCACATCAGAAGGTTGCGTGTTCGAATCACGTCTGGGTCAAAGAAATAATTAAAACTTAGTTTTTAAGTTGTTTATAGATTTCTACCAATTAAACTTCGTAAAGGTGGCTCGGTGGCGCAATAGTAGCGCGTCTGACTCCAGATAAGAAGGCTGCGTGTTGGAATCACGTCCGGGTCAAAGAAATAATAAAAATCAGTTTTTAAGTTGTTTTTAAAATTCTACCAATTAAACCTTCGTAAAGGGGGCTCGGTGGCGCAATAGTAGCGCGTCTGACTCCAGATCAGAAGGCTGCGTGTTGGAATCACGTTCGGGTCAAAGAAATAATAAAAATTAGTTTTTAAGTTGTTTTTAAAATTCTACCAATTAAACCTTCGTAAAGGGGGCTCGGTGGCGCAATGGTAGCACGTCTGACTCCAGATCAGAAGGCTGCGTGTTCGAATCACGTCCGGGTCAAACAAATAATAAAATTTAGTTTTTACGTTGTTTATAGAAATTCTACCAATTAAACCGTCAGGGGGCTCGGTGGCGCAATGGTAGCGCGTCTGACTCCAGGTCAGAAGGCTGCGTGTTCGAATCACGTCCGGGTCAAACAAATAATAAAATTTAGTTTTTACGTTGTTTATAGAAATTCTACCAATTAAACCTTCGTAAAGGGGACTCGGTGGCGCAATGGTAGCGCGTCTGACTCCAGATCAGAAGGCTGCGTGTTCGAATCACGTCCGGGTCAAACAAATAATAAAATTTAGTTTTTACGTTATTTATAGAAATTCTACCAATTAAACCTTCGTAAAGGGGACTCGGTGGCGCAATGGTAGCGCGTCTGACTCCAGATCAGAAGGCTGCGTGTTCGAATCACGTCCGGGTCAAACAAATAATAAAATTTAGTTTTTACGTTATTTATAGAAATTCTACCAATTAAACCTTCGTAAAGGGGACTCGGTGGCGCAATGGTAGCGCGTCTGACTCCAGATCAGAAGGCTGCGTGTTCGAATCACGTCCGGGTCAAACAAATAATAAAGGTTAGTTTTTACGTTGTTTATAGAAATTCTACCAATTAAACCGTCAGGGGGCTCGGTGGCGCAATGGTAGCGCGTCTGACACCAGATCAGAAGGCTCCGTGTTCGAATCACGTCTGGGTCAAAGAAATAATTAAAACTTAGTTTTTAAGTTGTTTATAGAATTCTACCAATTAAATCTCGTAAAGGGGGCTCGGTGGCGCAATAGAAGCGCGTCTGACTCCAGATCAGAAGGCTGGATGTTGGAATCACGTCCGGGTCAAAGAAATAATAAAGATCAGTTTTTAAGTTGTTTTTAAAATTCTACCAATTAAACCTTCGTAAAGGGGGCTCGGTGGCGCAATGGTAGCGCGTCTGACTCCAGAACAGAAGGCTGCGTGTTCGAATCACGTCCGGGTCAAACAAATAATAAAATTTAGTTTTTACGTTTTTTATAGAAATTCTACCAATTAAACCTTCGTAAGGGGACTCGGTGGCGCAATGGTAGTGCGTCTGACTCCAGATCAGAAGGCTGCGTGTTCGAATCACGTCCGGGTCAAACAAATAATAAAATTTAGTTTTTACGTTTTTTATAGAAATTCTACCAATTAAACCTTCGTAAAGGGGACTCGGTGGCGCAATGGTAGTGCGTCTGACTCCAGATCAGAAGGCTGCGTGTTCGAATCACGTCCGGGTCAAACAAATAATAAAATTTAGTTTTTACGTTTTTTATAGAAATTCTACCAATTAAACCTTCGTAAAGGGGACTCGGTGGCGCAATGGTAGTGCGTCTGACTCCAGATCAGAAGGCTGCGTGTTCGAATCACGTCCGGGTCAAACAAATAATAAAGGTTAGTTTTTACGTTGTTTATAGAAATTCTACCAATTAAACCGTCAGGGGGCTCGGTGGCGCAATGGTAGCGCGTCTGACACCACATCAGAAGGTTGCGTGTTCGAATCACGTCTGGGTCAAAGAAATAATTAAAACTTAGTTTTTAAGTTGTTTATAGATTTCTACCAATTAAACTTCGTAAAGGTGGCTCGGTGGCGCAATAGTAGCGCGTCTGACTCCAGATAAGAAGGCTGCGTGTTGGAATCACGTCCGGGTCAAAGAAATAATAAAAATCAGTTTTTAAGTTGTTTTTAAAATTCTACCAATTAAACCTTCGTAAAGGGGGCTCGGTGGCGCAATAGTAGCGCGTCTGACTCCAGATCAGAAGGCTGCGTGTTGGAATCACGTTCGGGTCAAAGAAATAATAAAAATTAGTTTTTAAGTTGTTTTTAAAATTCTACCAATTAAACCTTCGTAAAGGGGGCTCGGTGGCGCAATGGTAGCACGTCTGACTCCAGATCAGAAGGCTGCGTGTTCGAATCACGTCCGGGTCAAACAAATAATAAAATTTAGTTTTTACGTTGTTTATAGAAATTCTACCAATTAAACCGTCAGGGGGCTCGGTGGCGCAATGGTAGCGCGTCTGACTCCAGGTCAGAAGGCTGCGTGTTCGAATCACGTCCGGGTCAAACAAATAATAAAATTTAGTTTTTACGTTGTTTATAGAAATTCTACCAATTAAACCTTCGTAAAGGGGACTCGGTGGCGCAATGGTAGCGCGTCTGACTCCAGATCAGAAGGCTGCGTGTTCGAATCACGTCCGGGTCAAACAAATAATAAAATTTAGTTTTTACGTTATTTATAGAAATTCTACCAATTAAACCTTCGTAAAGGGGACTCGGTGGCGCAATGGTAGCGCGTCTGACTCCAGATCAGAAGGCTGCGTGTTCGAATCACGTCCGGGTCAAACAAATAATAGAATTTAGTTTTTACGTTATTTATAGAAATTCTACCAATTAAACCTTCGTAAAGGGGACTCGGTGGCGCAATGGTAGCGCGTCTGACTCCAGATCAGAAGGCTGCGTGTTCGAATCACGTCCGGGTCAAACAAATAATAAAGGTTAGTTTTTACGTTGTTTATAGAAATTCTACCAATTAAACCGTCAGGGGGCTCGGTGGCGCAATGGTAGCGCGTCTGACACCAGATCAGAAGGCTCCGTGTTCGAATCACGTCTGGGTCAAAGAAATAATTAAAACTTAGTTTTTAAGTTGTTTATAGAATTCTACCAATTAAATCTCGTAAAGGGGGCTCGGTGGCGCAATAGAAGCGCGTCTGACTCCAGATCAGAAGGCTGGATGTTGGAATCACGTCCGGGTCAAAGAAATAATAAAGATCAGTTTTTAAGTTGTTTTTAAAATTCTACCAATTAAACCTTCGTAAAGGGGGCTCGGTGGCGCAATGGTAGCGCGTCTGACTCCAGAACAGAAGGCTGCGTGTTCGAATCACGTCCGGGTCAAACAAATAATAAAATTTAGTTTTTACGTTTTTTATAGAAATTCTACCAATTAAACCTTCGTAAGGGGACTCGGTGGCGCAATGGTAGTGCGTCTGACTCCAGATCAGAAGGCTGCGTGTTCGAATCACGTCCGGGTCAAACAAATAATAAAATTTAGTTTTTACGTTTTTTATAGAAATTCTACCAATTAAACCTTCGTAAAGGGGACTCGGTGGCGCAATGGTAGTGCGTCTGACTCCAGATCAGAAGGCTGCGTGTTCGAATCACGTCCGGGTCAAACAAATAATAAAGGTTAGTTTTTACGTTGTTTATAGAAATTCTACCAATTAAACCGTCAGGGGGCTCGGTGGCGCAATGGTAGCGCGTCTGACACCACATCAGAAGGTTGCGTGTTCGAATCACGTCTGGGTCAAAGAAATAATTAAAACTTAGTTTTTAAGTTGTTTATAGATTTCTACCAATTAAACTTCGTAAAGGTGGCTCGGTGGCGCAATAGTAGCGCGTCTGACTCCAGATCAGAAGGCTGCGTGTTGGAATCACGTTCGGGTCAAAGAAATAATAAAAATTAGTTTTTAAGTTGTTTTTAAAATTCTACCAATTAAACCTTCGTAAAGGGGGCTCGGTGGCGCAATGGTAGCACGTCTGACTCCAGATCAGAAGGCTGCGTGTTCGAATCACGTCCGGGTCAAACAAATAATAAAATTTAGTTTTTACGTTGTTTATAGAAATTCTACCAATTAAACCGTCAGGGGGCTCGGTGGCGCAATGGTAGCGCGTCTGACTCCAGGTCAGAAGGCTGCGTGTTCGAATCACGTCCGGGTCAAACAAATAATAAAATTTAGTTTTTACGTTGTTTATAGAAATTCTACCAATTAAACCTTCGTAAAGGGGACTCGGTGGCGCAATGGTAGCGCGTCTGACTCCAGATCAGAAGGCTGCGTGTTCGAATCACGTCCGGGTCAAACAAATAATAAAATTTAGTTTTTACGTTATTTATAGAAATTCTACCAATTAAACCTTCGTAAAGGGGACTCGGTGGCGCAATGGTAGCGCGTCTGACTCCAGATCAGAAGGCTGCGTGTTCGAATCACGTCCGGGTCAAACAAATAATAAAATTTAGTTTTTACGTTATTTATAGAAATTCTACCAATTAAACCTTCGTAAAGGGGACTCGGTGGCGCAATGGTAGCGCGTCTGACTCCAGATCAGAAGGCTGCGTGTTCGAATCACGTCCGGGTCAAACAAATAATAAAGGTTAGTTTTTACGTTGTTTATAGAAATTCTACCAATTAAACCGTCAGGGGGCTCGGTGGCGCAATGGTAGCGCGTCTGACACCAGATCAGAAGGCTCCGTGTTCGAATCACGTCTGGGTCAAAGAAATAATTAAAACTTAGTTTTTAAGTTGTTTATAGAATTCTACCAATTAAATCTCGTAAAGGGGGCTCGGTGGCGCAATAGAAGCGCGTCTGACTCCAGATCAGAAGGCTGGATGTTGGAATCACGTCCGGGTCAAAGAAATAATAAAGATCAGTTTTTAAGTTGTTTTTAAAATTCTACCAATTAAACCTTCGTAAAGGGGGCTCGGTGGCGCAATGGTAGCGCGTCTGACTCCAGAACAGAAGGCTGCGTGTTCGAATCACGTCCGGGTCAAACAAATAATAAAATTTAGTTTTTACGTTTTTTATAGAAATTCTACCAATTAAACCTTCGTAAGGGGACTCGGTGGCGCAATGGTAGTGCGTCTGACTCCAGATCAGAAGGCTGCGTGTTCGAATCACGTCCGGGTCAAACAAATAATAAAATTTAGTTTTTACGTTTTTTATAGAAATTCTACCAATTAAACCTTCGTAAAGGGGACTCGGTGGCGCAATGGTAGTGCGTCTGACTCCAGATCAGAAGGCTGCGTGTTCGAATCACGTCCGGGTCAAACAAATAATAAAGGTTAGTTTTTACGTTGTTTATAGAAATTCTACCAATTAAACCGTCAGGGGGCTCGGTGGCGCAATGGTAGCGCGTCTGACACCACATCAGAAGGTTGCGTGTTCGAATCACGTCTGGGTCAAAGAAATAATTAAAACTTAGTTTTTAAGTTGTTTATAGATTTCTACCAATTAAACTTCGTAAAGGTGGCTCGGTGGCGCAATAGTAGCGCGTCTGACTCCAGATAAGAAGGCTGCGTGTTGGAATCACGTCCGGGTCAAAGAAATAATAAAAATCAGTTTTTAAGTTGTTTTTAAAATTCTACCAATTAAACCTTCGTAAAGGGGGCTCGGTGGCGCAATAGTAGCGCGTCTGACTCCAGATCAGAAGGCTGCGTGTTGGAATCACGTTCGGGTCAAAGAAATAATAAAAATTAGTTTTTAAGTTGTTTTTAAAATTCTACCAATTAAACCTTCGTAAAGGGGGCTCGGTGGCGCAATGGTAGCGCGTCTGACTCCAGAACAGAAGGCTGCGTGTTCGAATCACGTCCGGGTCAAACAAATAATAAAATTTAGTTTTTACGTTTTTTATAGAAATTCTACCAATTAAACCTTCGTAAAGGGGACTCGGTGGCGCAATGGTAGCGCGTCTGACTCCAGATCAGAAGGCTGCGTGTTCGAATCACGTCCGGGTCAAACAAATAATAAAGGTTAGTTTTTACGTTGTTTATAGAAATTCTACCAATTAAACCGTCAGGGGGCTCGGTGGCGCAATGGTAGCGCGTCTGACTCCAGATCAGAAGGCTTTGTGTTGGTATCACGTCCGGGTCAAAGCAATAATAAAAAACAGTTTTTAAGTGTTTTTTAAAATTCTACCAATTAAACCTTCGTAAAGGGGGCTTGGTGGCGCAATGGTAGCACGTCTGACTCCAGATCAGAAGGCTGCGTGTTCGAATCACGTCCGGGTCAAACAAACAATAAAATTTCGTTTTTACGTTGTTTATAGAAATTCTACCAATTTAACCTTCGTTCAGGGGGCTCGGTGGCGCAATGGTAGCGCTTCTGAAACCAGATCAGAAGGCTGCGTGTTCGAATCACGTCCGGGTCAAAGAAAGAATAAAAGTCAGTTTTTAAGTTGTTTTTAGAATTCTACCAATTAAACCTTCGTAAAGGGGACTCGGTGGCGCAATAGTAGCGCTTCTGAAACCAGATCAGAAGGCTGCGTGTTCGAATCACGTCCGGGTCAAAGAAAGAATAAAAGTCAGTTTTTAAGTTGTTTTTAGAATTCTACCAATTAAACCTTCGTAAAGGGGACTCGGTGGCGCAATAGTAGCGCGTCTGACTCCAGATCAGAAGGCTGCGTGTTCGAATCAGGTCCGGGTCAAAGAAAGTATAAAAGTCAGTTTTTAAGTTGTTTTTAAAATTCTACCAATTAAACCTTCGTAAAGGGGGCTCGGTGGCGCAATGGTAGCGCGTCTGACTCCAGAACAGAAGGCTGCGTGTTCGAATCACGTCCGGGTTAAACAAATAATAAAATTTAGTTTTTACGTTTTTTATAGAAATTCTACCAATTAAACCTTCGTAAAGGGGACCTGACTCCAGATCAGAAGGCTGCGTGTTCGAATCACGTCCGGGTCAAACAAATAATAAAGGTTAGTTTTTACGTTGTTTATAGAAATTCTACCAATTAAACCGTCAGGGGGCTCGGTGGCGCAATGGTAGCGCGTCTGACACCAGATCAGAAGGCTGCGTGTTCGAATCACGTCCGGGTCAAAGAAAGAATAAAAGTCAGTTTTTAAGTTGTTTTTAGAATTTTACCAATTAAACCTTCGTAAAGGGGACTCGGTGGCGCAATAGTAGCGCGTCTGACTCCAGATCAGAAGGCTGCGTGTTCGAATCAGGTCCGGGTCAAAGAAAGTATAAAAGTCAGTTTTTAAGTTGTTTTTAAAATTCTACCAATTAAACCTTCGTAAAGGGGGCTCGGTGGCGCAATGGTAGCGCGTCTGACTCCAGAACAGAAGGCTGCGTGTTCGAATCACGTCCGGGTTAAACAAATAATAAAGTTTAGTTTTTACGTTTTTTATAGAAATTCTACCAATTAAACTTTCGTAAAGGGGACTCGGTGGCGCAATGGTAGCGCGTCTGACTCCAGATCAGAAGGCTGCGTGTTCGAATCACGTCCGGGTCAAACAAATAATAAAGGTTAGTTTTTACGTTGTTTATAGAAATTCTACCAATTAAACCGTCAGGGGGCTCGGTGGCGCAATGGTAGCGCGTCTGACTCCAGATCAGAAGGCTGCGTGTTCGAATCACGTCCGGGTCAAACAAATAATAAAGGTTAGTTTTTACGTTGTTTATAGAAATTCTACCAATTAAACCGTCAGGGGGCTCGGTGGCGCAATGGTAGCGCGTCTGACTCCAGATCAGAAGGCTTTGTGTTGGTATCACGTCCGGGTCAAAGCAATAATAAAAAACAGTTTTTAAGTGTTTTTTAAAATTCTACCAATTAAACCTTCGTAAAGGGGGCTTGGTGGCGCAATGGTAGCACGTCTGACTCCAGATCAGAAGGCTGCGTGTTCGAATCACGTCCGGGTCAAACAAACAATAAAATTTAGTTTTTACGTTGTTTATAGAAATTCTACCAATTTAACCTTCGTTCAGGGGGCTCGGTGGCGCAATGGTAGCGCTTCTGAAACCAGATCAGAAGGCTGCGTGTTCGAATCACGTCCGGGTCAAAGAAAGAATAAAAGTCAGTTTTTAAGTTGTTTTTAGAATTCTACCAATTAAACCTTCGTAAAGGGGACTCGGTGGCGCAATAGTAGCGCTTCTGAAACCAGATCAGAAGGCTGCGTGTTCGAATCACGTCCGGGTCAAAGAAAGAATAAAAGTCAGTTTTTAAGTTGTTTTTAGAATTCTACCAATTAAACCTTCGTAAAGGGGACTCGGTGGCGCAATAGTAGCGCGTCTGACTCCAGATCAGAAGGCTGCGTGTTCGAATCAGGTCCGGGTCAAAGAAAGTATAAAAGTCAGTTTTTAAGTTGTTTTTAAAATTCTACCAATTAAACCTTCGTAAAGGGGGCTCGGTGGCGCAATGGTAGCGCGTCTGACTCCAGAACAGAAGGCTGCGTGTTCGAATCACGTCCGGGTTAAACAAATAATAAAATTTAGTTTTTACGTTTTTTATAGAAATTCTACCAATTAAACCTTCGTAAAGGGGACTCGGTGGCGCAATGGTAGCGCGTCTGACTCCAGATCAGAAGGCTGCGTGTTCGAATCACGTCCGGGTCAAACAAGTAATAAAGGTTAGTTTTTACGTTGTTTATAGAAATTCTACCAATTAAACCGTCAGGGGGCTCGGTGGCGCAATGGTAGCGCGTCTGACACCAGATCAGAAGGCTGCGTGTTCGAATCACGTCTGGGTCAAAGAAATAATTAAAACTTAGTTTTTAAGTTGTTTATAGATTTCTACCAATTAAACTTCGTAAAGGTGGCTCGGTGGCGCAATAGTAGCGCGTCTGACTCCAGATAAGAAGGCTGCGTGTTGGAATCACGTCCGGGTCAAAGAAATAATAAAAATCAGTTTTTAAGTTGTTTTTAAAATTCTACCAATTAAACCTTCGCAAAGGGGGCTCGGTGGCGCAATAGTAGCGCGTCTGACTCCAGATCAGAAGGCTGCGTGTTGGAATCACGTTCGGGTCAAAGAAATAATAAAAATTAGTTTTTAAGTTGTTTTTAAAATTCTACCAATTAAACCTCCGTAAAGGGGGCTCGGTGGCGCAATGGTAGCGCGTCTGACTCCAGAACAGAAGGCTGCGTGTTCGAATCACGTCCGGGTCAAACAAATAATAAAATTTAGTTTTTACGTTTTTTATAGAAATTCTACCAATTAAACCTTCGTTCAGGGGGCTCGGTGGCGCAATGGTAGCGCTTCTGAAACCAGATCAGAAGGCTGCGTGTTCGAATCACGTCCGGGTCAAAGAAAGAATAAAAGTCAGTTTTTAAGTTGTTTTTAGAATTCTACCAATTAAACCTTCGTAAAGGGGACTCGGTGGCGCAATAGTAGCGCGTCTGACTCCAGATCAGAAGGCTGCGTGTTCGAATCAGTTTCGGGTCAAAGAAAGTATAAAAGTCAGTTTTTAAGTTGTTTTTAAAATTCTACCAATTAAACCTTCGTAAAGGGGGCTCGGTGGCGCAATGGTAGCGCGTCTGACTCCAGAACAGAAGGCTGCGTGTTCGAATCACGTCCGGGTTAAACAAATAATAAAATTTAGTTTTTACGTTTTTTATAGAAATTCTACCAATTAAACCTTCGTAAAGGGGACTCGGTGGCGCAATGGTAGCGCGTCTGACTCCAGATCAGAAGGCTGCGTGTTCGAATCAAGTCCGGGTCAAACAAATAATAAAGGTTAGTTTTTACGTTGTTTATAGAAATTCTACCAATTAAACCGTCAGGGGGCTCGGTGGCGCAATGGTAGCGCGTCTGACACCAGATCAGAAGGCTGCGTGTTCGAATCACGTCTGGGTCAAAGAAATAATTAAAACTTAGTTTTTAAGTTGTTTATAGATTTCTACCAATTAAACTTCGTAAAGGTGGCTCGGTGGCGCAATAGTAGCGCGTCTGACTCCAGATAAGAAGGCTGCGTGTTGGAATCACGTCCGGGTCAAAGAAATAATAAAAATCAGTTTTTAAGTTGTTTTTAAAATTCTACCAATTAAACCTTCGTAAAGGGGGCTCGGTGGCGCAATTGTAGCGCGTCTGACTCCAGATCAGAAGGCTTTGTGTTGGAATCACGTCCGGGTCAAAGCCATAATAAAAATCAGTTTTTAAGTGTTTTTTAAAATTCTACCAATTAAACCTTCGTAAAGGGGGCTTGGTGCAGCAATGGTAGCACGTGTGACTCCAGATCAGAAGGCTGCGTGTTCGAATCACGTCCGGGTCAAACAAATAATAAAGGTTAGTTTTTACATTGTTTATAGAAATTCTACCAATTAAACCGTCAGGGGGCTCGGTGGCGCAATGGTAGCGCGTCTGACACCAGATCAGAAGGCTGCGTGTTCGAATCACGTCTGGGTCAAAGAAATAATTAAAACATAGTTTTTAAGTTTTTTTAAAATTCTACCAACTAAACCTTCGTAAAGGGGGCTCGGTGGCGCAATGGTAGCGCGTCTGACTCCAGATCAGAAGGCTTTGTGTTGGTATCACGTCCGGGTCAAAGCAATAATAAAAAACAGTTTTTAAGTGTTTTTTAAAATTCTACCAATTAAACCTTCGTAAAGGGGGCTTGGTGGCGCAATGGTAGCACGTCTGACTCCAGATCAGAAGGCTGCGTGTTCGAATCACGTCCGGGTCAAACAAACAATAAAATTTAGTTTTTACGTTGTTTATAGAAATTCTACCAATTTAACCTTCGTTCAGGGGGCTCGGTGGCGCAATGGTAGCGCTTCTGAAACCAGATCAGAAGGCTGCGTGTTCGAATCACGTCCGGGTCAAAGAAAGAATAAAAGTCAGTTTTTAAGTTGTTTTTAGAATTCTACCAATTAAACCTTCGTAAAGGGGACTCGGTGGCGCAATAGTAGCGCGTCTGACTCCAGATCAGAAGGCTGCGTGTTCGAATCAGTTTCGGGTCAAAGAAAGTATAAAAGTCAGTTTTTAAGTTGTTTTTAAAATTCTACCAATTAAACCTTCGTAAAGGGGGCTCGGTGGCGCAATGGTAGCGCGTCTGACTCCAGAACAGAAGGCTGCGTGTTCGAATCACGTCCGGGTTAAACAAATAATAAAATTTAGTTTTTACGTTTTTTATAGAAATTCTACCAATTAAACCTTCGTAAAGGGGACTCGGTGGCGCAATGGTAGCGCGTCTGACTCCAGATCAGAAGGCTGCGTGTTCGAATCACGTCCGGGTCAAACAAATAATAAAGGTTAGTTTTTACGTTGTTTATAGAAATTCTACCAATTAAACCGTCAGGGGGCTCGGTGGCGCAATGGTAGCGCGTCTGACACCAGATCAGAAGGCTGCGTGTTCGAATCACGTCTGGGTCAAAGAAATAATTAAAACTTAGTTTTTAAGTTGTTTATAGATTTCTACCAATTAAACTTCGTAAAGGTGGCTCGGTGGCGCAATAGTAGCGCGTCTGACTCCAGATAAGAAGGCTGCGTGTTGGAATCACGTCCGGGTCAAAGAAATAATAAAAATCAGTTTTTAAGTTGTTTTTAAAATTCTACCAATTAAACCTTCGTAAAGGGGGCTCGGTGGCGCAATTGTAGCGCGTCTGACTCCAGATCAGAAGGCTGCGTGTTGGAATCACGTCCGGGTCAAAGAAATAATAAAAATCAGTTTTTAAGTGTTTTTTAAAATTCTACCAATTAAACCTTCGTAAAGGGGGCTTGGTGGCGCAATGGTAGCACGTCTGACTCCAGATCAGAAGGCTGCGTGTTCGAATCACGTCCGGGTCAAACAAATAATAAAATTTAATTTTTACGTTGTTTATAGAAATTCTACCAATTAAACCTTCGTAAAGGGGACTCGGTGGCGCAACGGTAGCGCGTCTGACTCCAGATCAAAAGGCTTTGTGTTCGAATCACGGCCGGGTCAAACAAATAATAAAGGTTAGTTTTTACGTTGTTTATAGAAATTCTACCAAATAAACCGTCAGGGGGCTCGGTGGCGCAATGGTAGCGCGTCTGACACCAGATCAGAAGGCTGCGTGTTCGAATCACGTCTGGGTAAAGAAATAATTAAAACTTAGTTTTTAAGTTGTTTTTAAAATTCTACCAATTAAACCTTCGTAAAGGGGGCTCGGTGGCGCAATGGTAGCGCGTCTGACTCCAGATCAGGGACCCTATTCTGTAATTTTCTCGATCCCGACCGTAAACCTTACGGTTCCGGTAAAGTTTCCAGTTTTCCGTTTTTCGCATAACGGTCAACTGAAAAATCCAGAAAAATGCTATTCTATAACTTTTCCGTTAAGTAAATACTTTTTTCCCGTTGATTTTTCAATTCCCGGTAAAATTTCACCGTAGCGTTTACGTTAGGCTCAAGTAGAATATTATTGACAGATAGTTCACTTGGTTTTTCTTTAATTGTTTATAAATTGTCAACTTAATTTACTTTCATTTATCGCGAAAAACGCCTTGTTACGCAAAACATTACCTTTTTTCATCTTCAGCAAAGTGAAGAATTCCCAATTTCATAAATCGGTAGGCCATTTTAAATATCGCTCTCGAAACTTAATTGCAATTATGACCAAAAATAAATACATTTGTAACAATTAAGAATATATCAGTTTAGTAGCGTTTTTGAAATAGGCTTAACAACTCGTTTTTAATCCGTAAAGTCCCTAACGGATGCCTTCGAGCTCACGAAAAGTTAACGTTTACCGTTACCGTTAAGTTTTCGTCCAAAAAGTTACAGAATAGACTTTTTCTCAAAACGGTTTTAGCCGACCGTAATCTTTACGGTTCACGAAAACTTTACGGCCAAAAACGCTTACAGAATAGGGTCCCTGAAGGCTTTGTGTTGGAATCACGTCCGGGACAAAGCAATAATAAAAATCAGTTTTTAAGTGTTTTTTAAAATTCTACCAATTAAACCATCGTAAAGGGGGCGTGGTGGCGCAATGATAGCACGTCTGACTCCAGATCAGAAGGCTGCGTGTTCGAATCACGTCCGGGTCAAACAAATAATAAAATTTAGTTTTTCCGTTGTTTATAGAAATTCTACCAATATAACCTTCGTTCAAGGGGCTCGGTGGCGCAATGGTAGCGCTTCTGAAACCAGATCAGAAGGCTGCGTGTTCGAATCACGTCCGGGTCAAAGAAAAAATAAAAGTCAGTTTTTAAGTTGTTTTTAGAATTCTACCAATTAAACCTTCGTAAAGAGGACTCGGTGGCGCAATGGTAGCGCGTCTGACTCCAGATCAGAAGGCTGCGTGTTCGAATCACGTCCGGGTCAAACAAATAACAAAGGTTAGTTTTTACGTTGTTTATAGAAATTCTACCAATTAAACCGTCAGTGGGATCGGTGGCGCAATGGTAGCGCGCCTGACACCAGATCAGAAAGCTGCGTGTTCGACTCACGTCTGGGTCAAAGAAATAATTAAAACTTAGTTTTTATGTTGTTTATAGAATTCTACCAATTAAACTTCGTAAAGGGGGCTCGGTGGCGCAATAGTAGCGCGTCTGACTCCAGATCAGAAGGCTGCGTGTTGGAATCACGTCCGGGTCAAAGAAATAATAAAAATCCGTTTTTAAGTTGTTTTTAAAATTCTACCAATTAAACCTTCGTAAAGGGGGCTCGGTGGCGCAACGGTAGCGCGTCTGATTCCAGATCAGAAGGCTTTGTGTTGGAATCACGTCCGGGTCAAAGCAATAATAACAAGTTGGGAAAGCCAAAATATTACCTCTCCGAGTGGAGATGACTATCACTACCCATTCAACAACCTAAATATACGCATCTATCGCTTTTTACCTCTCCGAGTGACGTATGTCACGGAGAGGTATTACACCGGCCGTGTCTGTGTGTCTGTCTGTCTGTCTGTCTGTCAGACCCCACGTGACCGCGTTCGCAGTTTGCGTATCGGAGCAAACGTGTTCCCAATTTCCGGACTGCATTGACAGTTCACGGAAATTTGGGTTTGTCTCCTCTGGCTATTCTACTTGAGTTCCAACACCACCAGCTTTGGTTTTCGTCCACTCCACTTGGAGTGCAAGCTTCCAAGCACAAACATCTTCTGTTCTTCGTCAATTTCACCTTGACACCAGCTTCTATGCACCAGCATCTTCTGTTCTTCGTCAATTCCACATTGACACCAGCTTCTATGCACCACCATCTTCAGGTCTTTGTCCACTCCGGGTTCTTCTCCATCGTTATCGTTTGGTTTTAAGATATACGCGGCGATCGGCTAGGGTTACGAGAAACGTCTAGCCTCCCAATGGCATGGCTTCCACCATCGGTTCACGCGAATGCGTTTTTATCTATTATTGGTTTCAAGATATACGCGGCGATCGGCTAGGGTTACGAGAAACGTCTAGCCTCCCAATGGCAGGGCTTCCACCATCGGTTCACGCGAATGCGTTTTTATCTATTATTATAATGGAAAAGAATCGTATATATACCCCAAAATTAGAAGAAAGCGAGCAAGAGGGGTACCCTTCACTTTAAACGTCAATATTAGCAAAGTTTCGAAAGAAAATAGGAACAACTTTATTTTAAACGATTTAACTATTTTTAAAGTTATTTACTGGCGATTAAAATAATTAATATCATTTATATTTAATTAATTATTTAAGATAAACTTATTTCTTTGAAGTGACACAAGTGAGAGTTTATATAGAACGAGTAAAGAAGATTGCATCTGAATCGAAACACTACACGCATATCAAAGTTAATATAAAGCGAGTAGGATGATAAGATATCTTACAAAACGATAACATTTCCTTTTTGCAGAATATTAAATGGAAATATTTTAAATAATTTTCGGCATTACGATTCTTTTAGTAGTTGTGTAGCTATAAAGCTCTGTTTCATCTCAATATTCCAAGAACATCTTTTGATATTAACATTTCAAATTTGGTGTTTACTTTTTAATTCAGCTTTACTACATTTATATATAGTGTAAACGCAACTTTTGATTTCTCTATATAATAAGGATTTCAATACTTCGTCTCTCTGTAAGTGTTGAAGCGATTGAGCCTATGAAAAAAGATACCCTAGAATTAAACTAGAATTGATCTTGTTTCGTGTCCTCTTACAAGAGGTGTTAACGGTTCAGAGTGAGCCGAAAGTTAAATACACAATTAAGTGATAGATTAGGTCCTCATTAGACTTATGAGAATACACAGGGAAATGTTAAACGATTAATCCTTTTCAAATGGTCTTCGCGATATCCCGCCAATTTGAGCTACGTATTTCCGGTTTTCTCATTGGCTGGTGGACCCATGGACGAAGTAATACTGAAAAACCAATGGCAGCCCATTACTGCCCCCATTACTAAGCGACAAAACAACCAATGTAAAGCTTACAGCCTCAAAATGGAGGGGGTTATGAAAATGCGGAGTCAAATCCCTGAAAACGCTAGCGCCATCTAGACAAAATAAGACGTTAGCTGCTTCCCTCGTTAGAACGTTGATTCCCCCACTATCCGGTTTGCTACTATCTGCCGCTAGAAGGCGAATCAACAAGTATTTTTCAACTTTCTCCATCTGCCATCCGTCCTTCAGTATTAGTTCGTCCATGGTGGACCTGTGTTTGGAAAGTAAATTCGTCTCGACTCGGAGAGGTTTATTTTGGTTTCCCTACTTGTTTTAATTCTTTGCAAGTGCAGGAATTCAATTTTAAAATAGTCAATTGTTCAAGCCTTTTCAATATCTCTCAATTGCTGTGGAAACTCTACTCTCTCGCTATACCTCAACCGTATTCTTAGTCTACCAGTATGATTTGTAACATTTGTCCATATCAAAGCTGAATCATACCTCGCCACACAAAATGCAAATGTCCCCAAAACATGGAAGCCACAACCCAATCACACATAAGCTAGGCTCCCACTTAACCAAAATAATTATTAAACAGTTAAATACTCACAAAGATTGGCAAAATCATTCTCCTTCAGTAATACGTAGAGCTTAAATATATTATTTTCCGAACAAAATTAATCGAGCAAATTTAACGCTTAACTTCTTCTCTTGAAATTCTATCAAAGAGTGATTCAACTGTTTAAAAAAAAGGTTTTTTTCGGAAATAGGGCGCTATCATATCAACCGCAATTCCGTCATATTTAAAAAATATACATTGCCAACACTTTTTTAGACACAATAGTGGAAGTTTTAGCCTCATTTAAAACATGTAAAACATTATCTCATCTACAAATAGCTTACACATGTCTTTTTTACCAATACCTAGCCGTTTGGATTTTTCTAAAGCAATCTTAGCACCAAAATATTTTTTGATACAAAATAAATGTTCTATATTCTTCATTTTTGAAAATATATTTTTAAGCATTTATAATGATTACTCTCTACACCTACACTAATCTTACACAAACACAAGGAGTATAAATCCACTAGTGGAAGCGGTGTTTTTATTGAAAATATATATTTTTAAGCGTTTACCATGATTACGCTCTACAGCTTCACTAATCTTACACAAACAAGGAGTACTATAAACCCACTACTGGAAGCGGTATTTTTATTCAAACGTAAAACAATTTCGCTTAAGTTAATCATCTCTAGGCATCGTTAAAAATGTCTCTATCACTCCTAGGTAACTGTATGCACAAGATTTTACGACATTGTAACTCAAATTCATCTGATTATGTTTTAACAAGGTTTTATCTAACTGAGAGTAAGATGAAAGGAGTAGAAGCTTATCTGTCTTAGGAAATATGAAATTTTATCTTAACAGTTCGTTAAATCATAAGTTTATAACGAAAAAACGCGGGAGGGGAAAACGAGCAGACAACAGCGATTTTTGGGGGTAGAAGGTTCAGAGCGCCATCTGTCGTCCGTGCCAAAGTTGAACTTCCCCTCGAAACGCAATGAGAAAGTGGATAAAATAATGCCATCAGCTATTTAACTGCGTCGATATATTTAACGACTTGACCCATGACATGCGCGTAACACTGGCTTTTATGAATGCTATTTATTGTTGGATGCTAGGAAACTTGGTAGACGTAACAGTCTGTACTAGTACCCAAGCATCCTTCAATAAACGCCTGGCAACATTGTGGTACGCATGGTACAACTAAAAAATAGGATGTGTATTTATCTTTCGACTCACTCCAAGCCTTTAAGCCCTCTACGTTCCTGTCCATTATGAACAGTGCTAAGAGAATGATACATCAGAAAGAGCCATTCAAATCGAATTGCCGAAAATATTATCCATATTTTCATTTCATATAACAGAGAAAACAAATTATTATGGTTCTGAGAGGAGCTTCCCATTTTGGTTGTTGTTCTCAAAAATATATCGCAATGCACGGGCCTCGATAGATATAGGAGGCAATGAAGGAAATATATCACAACGCACGGGCCTTGTTGGATATAGGAGGCAATGAAGGAAAAATATCACAATGCCTGGGCCTTGATAGATACAGGAGGCAATGTAGGAAATATAACGCAATGCACGGGCCTAAATAGATATAAGAGGCAATGTAGGAAATATAACGCAATGCACGGGCCTAAATAGATATGAGGCAATGTAGGAAATATAACGCAATGCACGGGCCTTGATAGATATAGGAGACAATGATTTAACGACTTCGGTACTTGGGTTTATCATTAATATTTAAATAAATATAATTATTTTTAATTATTTTAATCGCCAGTAAATAACTTTAAAAATAGTTAAATATTTTAAAATAAAGTTGTTCCTATTATCTTTCGAAAATTTGCTAATATTGACGATTAAAGTGAAGGGTACCCCTCTTGCCCGCTTTTTTCAAATTTTGGGATATATATACGATTCGTTTCCATTATAATAATAGATAAAAACGCATTCGCGTGAACCGATGGTGGAAGCCCTGCCATTGGGAGGCTAGACGTTTCTCGTAACCCTAGCCGATCGCCGCGTAAATCTTGAAACCAAACGATGACGAAGGAAAAGAAGCCAGAATGGACTGACTGGCGTCCATGTGGAATGGACAAAGACATGAAGATGGTGGTGCATAGAAGCTGGTGTCAATGTGGAATTGACGAAGAACAGAAGATGGTGGTGCATAGAAGCTGGTGTCAATGTGGAATTGACGAAGAACAGAAGATGGTGGTGCATAGAAGCTGGTGTCAAGGTGAAATTGACGAAGAACAGAAGATGGTTGTGCTTGGAAGCTAGCAAGTACAGACTAGTGTCCATGTGGGATGGACAAAGACTAGCAGATTGTGGTCCTTAGAAGCCAGTTAGTAAAGACTGGTGTTGGTAGATGAATGGCCAAATTTCCATTAACCGCGAACGTGTTCCGGAAATCGGGTATTTGTTTGCTCCGATACGCAAACTGCGAACGCGGTCAGGTGGGGTCTGACAGACAGACAGACACACAGACACGGCCGGTGTAATACCTCTCCGTGACATACGTCACTCGGAGAGGTAAAAATCAATTTTAAAGTGTTTTTTAAAATTCTACCATATAAACCTTCGTAAAGGGGGCTTGGTGGGGCAATGGTAGCACGTCTGACTCCAGATCAGAAGGCTGCGTGTTCGAATCACGTCCGGGTCAAACAAATAATAAAATTTAGTTTTTCCGTTGTTTATAGAAATTCTACCAATTTAACCTTCGTTCAGGGGGCTCGGTGGCGCAATGGTAGCGCTTCTGAAACCAGATCAGAAGGCTGCGTGTTCGAATCACGTCCGGGTCAAAGAAAGA